>NC_092416.1:179280536-179605536 GCF_040894005.1 Engystomops pustulosus | reverse complement strand
ACTCAGGATCAGTACAGGATAAGTAATGTCATGTATGTACACAGTGACTGCATCAGCAGCAGAATAGTGAGTGCAGCTCTGGGGTATAATACAGGGTGTAACTCAGGATCAGTACAGGATAAGTAATGTCATGTATGTACACAGTGACTGCACCAGAATAGTGAGTGCAGCTCTGGGGTATAATACAGGATGTAACTCAGGATCAGTACAGGATAAGTAATGTCATGTATGTACAGTGACTGCACCAGCAGCAGAATAGTGAGTGCAGCTCTGGAGTATAATACAGGATGTAACTCAGGATCAGTACAGGATAAGTAATGTCATGTATGTACACAGTGACTGCACCAGCAGCAGAATAGTGAGAGCAGCTCTGGAGTATAATACAGGATGTAACTCAGGATCAGTACAGGATAAGTAATGTCATGTATATACACAGTGACTGCACCACCAGCAGAATAGTGAGTGCAGCTCTGGGGTATAATACAGGATGTAACTCAGGATCAGTACAGGATAAGTAATGTCATGTATGTACACAGTGACTGCACCAGCAGCAGAATAGTGAGAGCAGCTCTGGGGTATAATACAGGGTGTAACTCAGGATCAGTACAGGATAAGTAATGTCATGTATGTACACAGTGACTGCACCAGCAGCAGAATAGTGAGAGCAGCTCTGGAGTATAATACAGGATGTAACTCAGGATCAGTACAGGATAAGTAATGTCATGTATATACACAGTGACTGCACCACCAGCAGAATAGTGAGTGCAGCTCTGGGGTATAATACAGGATGTAACTCAGGATCAGTACAGGATAAGTAATGTCATGTATGTACACAGTGACTGCATCAGCAGCAGAATAGTGAGTGCAGCTCTGGGGTATAATACAGGGTGTAACTCAGGATCAGTACAGGATAAGTAATGTCATGTATGTACACAGTGACTGCACCAGAATAGTGAGTGCAGCTCTGGGGTATAATACAGGATGTAACTCAGGATCAGTACAGGATAAGTAATGTCATGTATGTACAGTGACTGCACCAGCAGCAGAATAGTGAGTGCAGCTCTGGAGTATAATACAGGATGTAACTCAGGATCAGTACAGGATAAGTAATGTCATGTATGTACACAGTGACTGCACCAGCAGCAGAATAGTGAGAGCAGCTCTGGAGTATAATACAGGATGTAACTCAGGATCAGTACAGGATAAGTAATGTCATGTATATACACAGTGACTGCACCACCAGCAGAATAGTGAGTGCAGCTCTGGGGTATAATACAGGATGTAACTCAGGATCAGTACAGGATAAGTAATGTCATGTATGTACACAGTGACTGCACCAGCAGCAGAATAGTGAGTGCAGCTCTGGAGTATAATACAGGATGTAACTCAGGATCAGTACAGGATAAGTAATGTCATGTATGTACACAGTGACTGCACCAGCAGCAGAATAGTGAGAGCAGCTCTGGAGTATAATACAGGATGTAACTCAGGATCAGTACAGGATAAGTAATGTCATGTATATACACAGTGACTGCACCACCAGCAGAATAGTGAGTGCAGCTCTGGGGTATAATACAGGATGTAACTCAGGATCAGTACAGGATAAGTAATGTCATGTATGTACACAGTGACTGCACCAGCAGCAGAATAGTGAGTGCAGCTCTGGAGTATAATACAGGATGTAACTCAGGATCAGTACAGGATAAGTAATGTCATGTATGTACACAGTGACTGCACCAGCAGCAGAATAGTGAGAGCAGCTCTGGAGTATAATACAGGATGTAACTCAGGATCAGTACAGGATAAGTAATGTCATGTATGTACACAGTGACTGCACCAGCAGCAGAATAGTGAGTGCAGCTCTGGGGTATAATACAGGATGTAACTCAGGATCAGTACAGGATAAGTAATGTCATGTATGTACACAGTGACTGCACCAGCAGCAGAATAGTGAGTGCAGCTCTGGAGTATAATACAGGATGTAACTCAGGATCAGTACAGGATAAGTAATGTCATGTATGTACACAGTGACTGCACCAGCAGCAGAATAGTGAGTGCAGCTCTGGTGTATAATACAGGATGTAATTCAGGATCAGTACAGGATAAGTAATGTCATGTATGTACACAGTGACTGCACCAGCAGCAGAATAGTGAGTGCAGCTCTGGGGTATAATACAGGATGTAACTCAGGATCAGTACAGGATAAGTAATGTCATGTATGTACACAGTGACTGCACCAGCAGCAGAATAGTGAGTGCAGCTCTGGAATATAGTACAGTATATATTGTGTATTACTTCCTGCTCCATGTCCTCGGGTGTCTCGGCCCCCCGGTATTTCTGGTGTGTGTAATGTCTTTCCTCCTCTGTGGGTGGGATATAACACTCTTCCAGTACATCCGGACGTCTCCTGTGCAGGATGATGCCGGTGCCCGGTGGCTGCCCTCTGTATGACACGTTGCAGCAGATGTGCACCCAGCGCTGCACCCGCTCTCGTCCACATTCCTGGCCGGTTAGGGTGATATATATGCAGCTGCTTGGATGAGAAGTTTAACCCTCTTTCTGCTGGGGTTTCCCTCCCCACCCACAAAATAAATTACATTCCAAAATATAAGCAGAACAGTCGATGTTTCGGCTTCATATTCTCAGCGTGACATAACGTTATTTTCAGCAGTCTCCCTTTTTATGGCCAGAACTTTCTGTGATTGATTAGTGGATTTTTGGTGCTTACATTTTCTGCCTTTTTAGTACTAAAAAGATAGTCCAAGTCTGCACCCCAGTCCTTCCATAGAAGGAAGGTAACTGGCCCTCCACGGCTAAACAGACGGGGGAGCGGGGAGGTAGGAGGCTCGGACTGTGGGACAGGCCCCATGTATTGTCAACGTCTTGTCGTCTCCTTCACACTTGCACAAGGAACCATACGAGAAACCTAGAATACCTGGGCAGAGGGAAGACAAGTCTTATATGTTATGTAGGCCGACATCTGACGACAAATGAATAAATTCATTCTGCCCCAAGGTCAGCCGCCCCCCCCAGGTCAGCCGCCTAATCTTGCCCGGCCCCCCCAGGTCAGCCGCCTAATCTTGCCCGGCCCCCCCAGGTCAGCCGCCTAATCTTGCCCGGCCCCCCCCAGGTCAGCCGCCTAATCTTGCCCGGCCCCCCCAGGTCAGCCGCCTAATCTTGCCCGGCCCCCCCAGGTCAGCCGCCTAATCTTGCCCGGCCCCCCCAGGTCAGCCGCCTAATCTTGCCCGGCCCCCCCAGGTCAGCCGCCTAATCTTGCCCGGCCCCCCCAGGTCAGCCGCCTAATCTTGCCCGGCCCCCCCAGGTCAGCCGCCTAATCTTGCCCGGCCCCCCCAGGTTAGCCGCCTAATCTTGCCCGGCCCCCCCAGGTCAGCCGCCTAATCTTGCCCGGCCCCCCCAGGTCAGCCGCCTAATCTTGCCTGGCCCCCCCAGGTCAGCCGCCTAATCTTGCCTGCCCCCCCCCAGGCCAGCCGCCTAATCTTGCCTGGCCCCACCCAAGCCACTCGAACACTAAACCAATAAATTTCTTCTACCCCATAGCAGACCCCTACATATGTGTTATCTTCATGACCCCCAATGTTAGCCAACCCCAAGCCTATGCTCCATCTCCCCTAAATTTATCCCACCCAAGGGCTGACCCGTCCCTCGTTCTGACCCTCATACACTTCTAAATTTTTTTACAACCTCAGACCTCAACCCCCAATATATCTGACCTCAGACCCCTACGTTTATGAGACCAGACATCTAAATTGTATTGGCCCCCCCTGAGCAGTAGCTTCATCCACCCCCAGATGTCACATAAACAGTGAGAGGCTACAGGAGGCGACGTATCACCAGATGTGACTCTTATTACACCCCCCGCACTATTATATTTGGGCTTCTGTAGACTCCGGATGCGTTAAGAGAAGTCTTGCTGCTTTTACACTTTTCTAGTTTGGGGGGGGGGGGGAAGGGTATTTGTTGGACTTTGGGTAAGTTGGGTTTGTTTGTTTCTCTAGAGGTGAATCCGGAGCTGGGAAGACGGAGAACACCAAGAAAGTTATCCAGTACTTGGCGCACGTGGCGTCTTCACACAAGGGAAAGAAGGACCATACGATTCCTGTGAGTTACTAGAAGGATCTTCTACCTGGCCAGGACCAGTCTCCCTGTTGTCCTCTGCTCCACATGCCAACCCTTGTGGTACCAATGCCCTGTGCTGGCATAGCCTTTCCGAGCACCCCTAGATATGACTTTGGTCTCATGTCCATGAGGACAACCCAATGGTCACAAAGGTTTTCCTCAAGGGTGCAGCCAACATATCACAAAACTTTCCACCAGAGAAGTTAGATGGACACTTTGGACAAATTAGAGATGTTTCTTGAGTGGTTAATCTTCGTGCCTACACTTGGATCGAAATGGGCAATTAACGGTTCCGATAATTAGAACCAACCTTTTTGGGTTGAGAGTTTTTTTACGTGAGGTTTTTGGAGCCAGTACATTTCCTTGCTCATGTTTGGATTTCACTGTGATTTATTGTCCTTGATATTTTGGTTGAGCGGGGGTGGTACCATGTTTTGGGGTTGGTTTGTGCCCTTGGCTACCTGCTTGGGTCAATGGATCTCACCCCCTGGTAAGGAGAACCATCCTAGCACCCAACGTGGAACATTTTGGGTTGAGTTTTGGTGCTTGAGACTATTGGCACTTACTGGCTCAGTGGTTGGGTTTGTCCATGATTAGATGCATGTTCCTAATTGTTCTCACTAAGCATGGGGTGATACCATGGCAGCCATGTTTGGGGGGTGGGTTTGGGTCGGCACTGTGTGGTGATTATTAACTGCCCCGTGACTAACTTGTGTTTTTTGTTTGCCGTAACAGACGGAATCCCCTAAACCCATCAAACACCAGGCAAGTGGATTTCCTCCTCCTCTCCTCATACTTTTCTTTGTAGTCCTATGTAGTGGCCCCTTCGCCCCTTTGCAGGCGGCCATTTTATTGGAGCCTTTGGAGATTTAGCCCACAGAATGGCCTCCTGCATTAGAGGGAGGTGACGGGTAGCCCCACTCCTGAGTTCCTCTATCCTCTGACGCCTCTCTGTACCCATACAGACGTATCCAGCTCCATATATCCCACTTCTACCACCATTAACAGCGTAACCATTCAGTTCCTGGTGCTCACATCATTTTAACACTCTTTATACCCGCCTGGTCACATGGGTAGGCGTGGCCAAGTCTGTACCACCCCTGCAGAGCAGGGTGACCACCCCCTCTAGGAGCCATATTGTGCCACCTATTGGGTGTTGTCCACCACAGGCTTGATGGGGGGGATCCCTGCCTCAGATAGAAGGGGGCGGGGCACTTGTATGTATTTATTTGAATCCCTGTGTTTGGTGAATTTGGTGTGCTGCATAGACCATAACCATTAACGTATTTTTTTTCTCCCCCCTTCACTGTCATTTTGTTAAACTACAGAGTGGATCCTTGTTGTATGTGAGTAGCATGTAGCTCTCCCCCCTCCCCCAACACTTACCCTCCACCCTATTACAATTTCTTCCGCTCTCTCCACCCCTCACACCCCCATCCCCCACCCGACCTCATCCCCCGCTATCATTTCACCTCTGTCCTCGCTCATACCGCGCGCTGCATGACGCGCTCTGCCCGTCTCCAGTCTTACCTTCACCCCACGGCATAAAGTAGCCGCCTTTTCCGCCATTTTAACCTGCTTTTTTTTTTCCTTTTTTAACCTGAGGGTGAGGGTTTGGCTTGTTCTCTGTTGCTCTGCTCCAACTATTGCTGCAAAATATCTATTGTACCCCCCCCCCCCCTCCCTCCTGCAATAATAATGGTCTGATCCTTCATCTTACGTGCAATTGTTTTTATGGTAACCAGTAATGGTGGAAGGAAAGGAAGAGACACAGTGATACATGCTCTTTACAGCAGTCATAAAGTGAAACCATCAAGGTTTTGTAAGTTGTTTTAGGATCAGGATGTCCCCAAATCTCTACTTATCCTGTACTGATCCTCAGTTACATCTTGTGTTATACTCCAGAGCTGCACTCACTAATGGTCATGTATGTACACAGTGACTGCACCAGCAGAATAGTGAGTGCAGCTCTGGGGTATAATACAGGATGTAACTCAGGATCAGTACAGGATAAGTAATGTCATGTATGTACACAGGGACTGCACCAACAGCAGAATAGTGAGTGCAGCTCTGGAGTATAATACAGGATGTAACTCAGGATCAGTACAGGATAAGTAATGGCATGTATGTACACAGTGACTGCACCAGCAGCAGAATAGTGAGTGCAGCTCTGGGGTATAATACAGGATGTAACTCAGGATCAGTACAGGATAAGTAATGTCATGTATGTACACAGTGACTGCACCAGCAGCAGAATAGTGAGTGCAGCTCTGGGGTATAATACAGGATGTAACTCAGGATCAGTACAGGATAAGTAATGTCATGTATGTACACAGTGACTGCACCAGCATCAGAATAGTGAGTGCAGCTCTGGAGTATAATACAGGATGTAACTCAGGATCAGTACAGGATAAGTAATGTCATGTATGTACACAGTGACTGCACCAGCAGCAGAATAGTGAGTGCAGCTCTGGGGTATAATACAGGATGTAACTCAGGATCAGTACAGGATAAGTAATGTCATGTATGTACACAGTGACTGCACCAGCAGCAGAATAGTGAGTGCAGCTCTGGGGTATAATACAGGTTGTAACTCAGGATCAGTACAGGATAAGTAATGTCATGTATGTACACAGTGACTGCACCAGCAGCAGAATAGTGAGTGCAGCTCTGGGGTATAATACAGGATGTAACTCAGGATCAGTACAGGATAAGTAATGTCATGTATGTACACAGTGACTGCACCAGCAGCAGAATAGTGAGTGCAGCTCTGGAGTATAATACAGGATGTAACTCAGGATCAGTACAGGATAAGTAATGTCATGTATGTACACAGTGACTGCACCAGCAGCAGAATAGTGAGTGCAGCTCTGGAGTATAATACAGGATGTAACTCAGGATCAGTACAGGATAAGTAATGTCATGTATGTACACAGTGACTGCACCAGCAGCAGAATAGTGAGTGCAGCTCTGGGGTATAATACAGGATGTAACTCAGGATCAGTACAGGATAAGTAATGTCATGTATGTACACAGTGACTGCACCAGCAGCAGAATAGTGAGTGCAGCTCTGGAGTATAATACAGGATGTAACTCAGGATCAGTACAGGATAAGTAATGTCATGTATGTACACAGTGACTGCACCAGCAGCAGAATAGTGAGTGCAGCTCTGGGGTATAATACAGGATGTAACTCAGGATCAGTACAGGATAAGTAATGTCATGTATGTACACAGTGACTGCACCAGCAGCAGAATAGTGAGTGCAGCTCTGGAGTATAATACAGGATGTAACTCAGGAACACCAAATTGTGTGTATATAATTCTATATATACTTGTAGTGTATAATTGTTACTCCCTCCTCCTCTCCCATTACTCCCCCTCAGTATTCTGCCTCTGCAGGGTTTTTCCTCAGCAGATTGTTAGATGACAATATCCTTCCCATAATTCCTGGCACTCACCTGTCGGGGTTGATGGCCGCTATTGTTGTAAACAAAGACCCCTGTCCCCGGGGGATGTGCTGCTGGAGGGGGAGACAGGTTATAAATGGGAGATTTATTGTAAGGTGAGAATTATCCATGAGCCTTGTGTTTCCTGAGTGCGTTGCGCTTTGTTACTTATTGCTGTATTGTAGTTTGGGAGGGGGTGTAATGACTTGTGATTCGTTACTGCTGGGGGAGGGGCTGTAAATGTAAATTATTCATCTCCTCCTAGATCCTCTTTAGGCTCCTTCCTGGATAGTTGGGATCTGTTACCCAGCTTTCCCATAGATTGGGATGTATATTTCATTGTGGGGGCATGGATAGTTCTGTACTGGGCATGATGGGTGCTGCCCCCCAGTGCTGAGGCTGATATTATAATATTACCAGCTTATGGGAGAATTCATTGTGTCTATAGAAAGTCCATCAGGGGGAAAAACTCTAAATTATGATAAAATTCAGTCTGTCTGCATCACCACCAGGGGGAGCTCCGGAGCTTAGTGAAGACAGGTAGGATAGAGCTCCCTCTGGTGGTAACTTCAGGTCATTTAAGTCCTATAGTTTGCTGCATATACTTATAGTGTGTATAGGTAACCTGTTCTGCTGCGTCTCCAGACCGTGCTGCACGAGGGGGGACTCTGACAACTAGACAGAAGAGGGAGTATCCTGTAGGCCCCTGACCATGATGCTTTGCTGTGTGATGGTCACCGCCGTCTCCAGCGATTTCGTTTAACTCTGTAATTTTGGGGTTTTTTTCTCTCTGTAGGGGGAGCTAGAGCGCCAGCTGCTTCAGGCAAACCCCATATTAGAGTCTTTTGGGAACGCCAAGACAGTGAAGAACGACAACTCCTCCCGCTTTGTAAGTGTCAGAGACAAAAATGGCTTTTGAGGGTTCCCTGTGCTGCATATAGAGGGAGGGAGCCCCTTTATTGACTCTCAGGGATGGGGGCGCTTCTACGCTGCGAGGACGTTGTACAGGTAAGTCTTTTAGGGGCATCCGCTCTGTAAATCTCCTTGCAGAGTCTTAGCCGTGTCCATATAGTATCTGGTTCCATGTAATCCTCGCCACCGGATTACACATGAGGCAATGCTGTGCGCCCGCCCCACGGCGCCCCCTGTGGACACACCACCGGTATCACACCTTCCTCCTCTGCTGTTCATGATCTTACAGACACTCAGCTGGAATACCCCTTTAAAGATCCCTGTAGAACAGTAAAGTTTTGTATCAATGTATCTGAGTCACACGGCACATAACAATTATCAGATGTTTCCAATTTCTTGATTGTTCGTTATGGACTTAGAAATATTGTGATTCCTTCTCCAGGGCAAATTCATCCGGATCAACTTTGACGTGACGGGTTACATCGTAGGCGCCAACATCGAGACCTGTATCCTTTTCCCCGCCGTCGCCTCCTGTCCGGCCTCTGAACCCCCCGCATGCAGGAGGGAAGCCATGGCCGCTCGCAGGCCCAGGATAAACCGGGATTTCCTGTCCTTGCACAGGACTGCCAAGCTGGGTTTAACTCCATAATCTGTGTAAACGGCACAAGTCCGTGGGCGGCGAATTTATGGCGTCCGCTTTATCACCCGGCTGATGGATCCAAGCGGAGAACTTCCTAAAATAGTCAGACACCCGCCCGCGTTAGAGGTATTTACACCGTCGTCTGCTGGATCCGGTACAGACGCTGCGTTCCTCTGGCATCCTTGGGATAGTATCATAACTGGGACCAGATGTATACGTGTGCCAGGATAGGTCATCAGCAGGACACCTACTGGTCATGAGGAAGAAGGGGGTCAGCACAGGAATAGCGCCCCTCTGGTCACCTGGCTGTAGAGGGAACTGCAGGACAGATCCTTGTACACAGTGAGTGTTAGTAAATATGGTGTAGCAGCCTCTCTATTCTTGGCTTGTGTGGGGGTCCCATTGCTCGGACCCCCGTGCAGCATATCGTAGCGCTGGACTATTGGTAGGTCGCCCCTCTTCCTCTCTTCATGCTTGCTGATTGTTTCCAGAGGACTGCATGTGCGCGGGCCAGGAATCTGCTGTACTGGCCGTCTCACGTTACCGCCACGGGATTGAGTGTTTATACGTTAGGCCACGGGCTGTTATTACTGGGGACACCGCAGGGGGAGCGCGGCCCCAACCTGTGGCATTTCTCAGCAAAAAAATCTCTCTACGGCAGGGAAATTAAATATCATTCCTGGGATTCCTCACCGCGCCAAGTTTCAGATGAAATTCAGCTTTTCCTAATTAAAACCACTCCACATCTCTGCGCCGGTTTAAGGCTGTGCATATACCTGAGATAATGCCGCCATTGTGTGCACAGTGTTATGGCATCTATCCTGCTCCACTATCATCCTTAACCCCCGGCCTCCAGACTTACTGGAGAAATC
Organism: Engystomops pustulosus; assembly: GCF_040894005.1. Classification (NCBI taxonomy): domain Eukaryota; kingdom Metazoa; phylum Chordata; class Amphibia; order Anura; family Leptodactylidae; genus Engystomops; species Engystomops pustulosus. The sequence goes on along the minus strand of NC_092416.1, from coordinate 179,595,527 downwards.
CCGAGCCATCCGTCAGGCCAAGGACGAGAGGACCTTCCACATCTTCTACCAGCTGCTGGCAGGATCCGGAGAACATCTCAAGTGTGAGTCCTGTTCTACAGAACGCAGATGCTGCAGAACATCTTGAGGACATCACTAACCTTGTGTTTTTCTTTGGGCCTGTAGCGGATCTCCTGCTAGAAGGATTCAACAATTACAAGTTTGTCTCTAATGGCTACTTACCTATCCCCGGGCAGCAGGACAAGGACAACTTCCAGGAGACCATGGAGGCCATGCACATCATGGGCTTCTCTCACGATGAGATACTGTGTAAGTAACGGGGGATGCTGGGAGTTGTAGTCTATGGGCCTAGGGTTGTGTTGGCTGTAATCTCACTCTCCTACCATCTTCTCCCATCAGCGATGCTGAAGGTCGTCTCTTCAGTTCTCCAGTTTGGAAATATTGTCTTTAAGAAGGAGAGGAACACAGACCAGGCGTCCATGCCGGAGAACACGTGTAAGTGAAGGAGGGTGTGCAATATACCAACCAATGACTTGCGTGTGCACCCTACGTATACGTCTCGCTGGGACCCCACTGCCCCCCATTCATCTGTATGAGACAAGCACATTCCCTATCTCTGATAGACAAGCAGAGGACGTGTGTGACCACCTCTCTATTTACATCCATCCCCCTCATCCTATTTTTTAAAATTATTATTATTATTATTATTATTATCTGGGCCCCGGCACTGGCTGCATCCTGGTAACAGCAGGATCACAGAGCTGGGACAGGGAACACCTATAGAGTGAGATGTATAGGTTCCTCAGTGACAGATATATGCATGGTAATCCCCCTCCTGGTATGTACCACAGTCTGTATTACCCCGTGGCTGATACCAGAGAGTTCATGCGGTGCAGCAGCCCCTCCATCTGTCAGGGGGCGCTGGAGGCAGAATGTACGTTGTGCGTTCTCTGTGTTTATTTGTATTGGGTCCGGACTGTGGAGAACAGATCAGAGGCCAAGAATTTGCAGCCAAACGCTCCAAACCCCAAGGGAGGTGTGAGCGCCAAGATTCGCTGGACCCTCTAACCTATTGTTTCCCGCAGCGCAGGAATTTATCATATACTCAGGACCAACGAGGTGTAGAACAGCCCTTTAAGAGCCTTCAGCTACCGACCCCCTACAAGCCCCTTAGATAAGTGATCAGCAACCTGCAGCACCACAGCTCCCAGTGTGCCCTGACTGCTGGGATTTGTAGTACAGCAGTAAGTCATTCTAGTCCCGCCCCCTTGCCTCCTTCATTTCCGACGTGCTGAAAAGACAGTAATTTAATATCTAATGACTTCAGGCCTGCGCTATGCAGGATTCTCCCCAGAGACCCAGCTTTCCCAGCACATAGCAAACTCTGAAGTCACAGAACTTTCTGATCCGGTTCAGACCCGGAATCTTATGTGTGGAGGCGGCTGCCAGGGAGGATTTGTATCAGGAATCCGATGCATTGGAAAGTACAGAAGAACATGGGGACCCTAGGGGGAGGTCCTGTAATGCATTGGCAAGTGCCCTCTGACCTCTGCCGTATGAAGAGCCGGGATAGGCAGGTGTTGCACGGACTCCTGGATCTCAGGACTATTCTGATTGGTGCTTGTAGGTTATTAGTAAGCAGTATGTGTCCTCCGGCAGGTGCTGGGGACCTGTCTATGGGGGAGGGCAGACATGGCCCAGGTGCCCGACCTCATCCTGTCATCTCTCCCTGCAGCCGCACAGAAGCTCTGCCACCTGCTGGGCATGAACGTCATGGAGTTTACCCGGGCCATCCTCACCCCGCGCATCAAAGTGGGCCGCGACTACGTGCAGAAGGCGCAGACAAAGGAGCAGGTGAGCCTAGGAGCCGTCCCTGGCGCTGTGCCGGCTGCTGCCATCCGGGCATAGACCACCTGTGCCGCCTGGTTTGTCCTGTATTTATGCAATGAGTATAGATCCCCGAGCCTCTCGTGAGGAAGAGCGCGGAGGATTATTGTGGGATTAGGAGGTTTTACATTATATTGAGATCTGCGAAATGATTGTCCCTGCCTGCATTGTCCACTAGGTGGCGCTCTCAGTATAAGGCTTTAGTAAGAGGCTAGCCCAAGTATAGAAGTTAGTTTATGGGTGGGGGGGACCATCACCGCTCACAAGATTACATACTGCCGCTCCACTCACTGTATATGTAGCCGCCTCTAGCATAACCAGACACAATATTCAGGCAGGGGAACAGGACCCCACTGGTTTGATGGTCATTTTGTGGAAAGGGCTTAACTTTTGACCCCTTTAAGTGGGAGCGGTATAAAATCTTATGTTATGAGCTCCCTCTAGTGGTGACCGCATATGGACAGGCATTTCTTTGCTGTTGTCCTGCGGACAAAGGCGTCGCTGTTGTTAGAATCTGGAAGCCATGTTTTTATGTCATTCTGACCACTCCCTTTAATGCTCACCTCCTCTCTTCCAGGCCGACTTTGCCATTGAAGCTTTGGCTAAGGCCACCTATGAGCGCCTCTTCCGCTGGCTGGTCCATCGCATCAACAAAGCTCTGGACCGCACCAAGCGTCAGGGAGCCTCCTTCATCGGGATCCTGGACATCGCCGGATTTGAGATCTTTGAGGTTCGTCTATTATTTGGGGAGGAGGCGGGTCAGTATTAACCCTTTATAGCTGGACTATTGCTGCTGCTGTAGAGTAGTATTACTATAGACCATAAGTCTATTACTATTTGTATATGGACTCTCCCTATTCCATTCCCTTTTGAGCTTGTCTATCAGGACATCTCGTCCCTGTGGCCGTTCATCTGCTCGTGATTGTGACAGGGAGGACGTCTGATAGATGCGGTTATAATATAATAGGTGGCGACGCGTCTTGTATCATGTGTTATCTGATAGATCCTATTAGAGAGCCATGAAGCTCCATCATGACCCAGACTCGTAGGATTCTGCAAATTGCACATCATCATCTATGCTCCAGTCACATCCAGAGCTGCGTTCTCAGGCTGTAAAGGCTTGTAGCTCTCTAATGCCCTCTGCTGGCATAGTGCTAGTACTTATCATGAACTCCTGGATTTTGCATCGTGCAACACTAGACTGCATGATACCATAAAATAACGGGTCATGTACCAAAACTGAGCCAGCAAAGGGCACTAGAGAGCTACAAGGTCCTATAACAGTGATGGCAAACCTTTTAGGCACAGAGTGCCCAAACTACAACCAAAACCCACATTTTTCGCAAAGTGCCAATGCGTCAATTTAAGCAGTAACTTATTACTCCCTGCTCTGTCACAGGTTTAAAGTATATAGGTACCTGAGGACACCAATACAGTAGAAAGAAGAAGACGTTTGGATTATCATTGTAGCTTCCTTCTAGGGTCCTGGGCTCTCTGGGACTGCAAGAGGCCTTGAGTCCTATCTGGCGAACTCTGTGCTGGGGTGATGGCTCGGGTGCCCATAGAGAGGGCTCTGAGTGCCACCTCTGGCACCCGTGCCATAGGTTCGCCATCACTGTCCTATAACCTGAAAGTGCAGCTCTGGATGTGACTAGAGTATATAGAGAAAGATGCCAGATAATGAAGACTATAGTGCAACACATGGCTGAGCTGATAGGTAGGGGTATGCTGGGTACCTGGTGGCATCCTGCAGGGTTATGGCTGAGCTGATAGGTAGGGGTATGCTGGGTACCTGGTGGCATCCTGCAGGGTTATGGCTGAGCTGATGGGGAGGGGTGTGCTGGGTACCAGGTGGCATCCTGCAGGGTTATGGCTGAGCTGATAGGTAGGGGTATGCTGGGTACCAGGTGGCATCCTGCAGGGTTATGGCTGAGCTGATGGGTAGGGGTATGCTGGGTACCAGGTGGCATCCTGCAGGGTTATGGCTGAGCTGATGGGTAGGGGTATGCTGGGTACCAAGTGGCATCCTGCAGGGTTATGGCTGAGCTGATGGGTAGGGGTATGCTGGGTACCAGGTGGCATCCTGCAGGGTTATGGCTGAGCTGATGGGTAGGGGTGTGCTGGGTACCAGGTGGCATCCTGCAGGGTTATGGCTGAGCTGATGGGTAGGGGTGTGCTGGGTACCAGGTGGCATCCTGCAGGGTTATGGCTGAGCTGATGGGTAGGGGTGTGCTGGGTACCTGGTGGCATCCTGCAGGGTTATGGCTGAGCTGATGGGTAGGGGTGTGCTGGGTACCTGGTGGCATCCTGCAGGGTTATGGCTGAGCTGATGGGTAGGGGTGTGCTGGGTACCAGGTGGCATCCTGCAGGGTTATGGCTGAGCTGATGGGTAGGGGTGTGCTGGGTACCAGGTGGCATCGTGCAGGGTTATGGCTGAGCTGATGGGTAGGGGTGTGCTGGGTACCAGGTGGCATCGTGCAGGGTTATGGCTGAGCTGATGGGTAGGGGTATGCTGGGTACCAGGTGGCATCCTGCAGGGTTATGGCTGAGCTGATGGGTAGGGGTGTGCTGGGTACCAGGTGGCATCCTGCAGGGTTATGGCTGAGCTGATGGGTAGGGGTGTGCTGGGTACCAGGTGGCATCCTGCAGGGTTATGGCTGAGCTGATGGGTAGGGGTGTGCTGGGTACCAGGTGGCATCCTGCAGGGTTATGGCTGAGCTGATGGGTAGGGGTGTGCTGGGTACCAGGTGGCATCCTGCAGGGTTATGGCTGAGCTGATGGGTAGGGGTGTGCTGGGTACCTGGTGGCATCCTGCAGGGTTATGGCTGAGCTGATGGGTAGGGGTGTGCTGGGTACCTGGTGGCATCCTGCATGGTCATGGCTGGCGTCTCCTCACCACCGATTGTTTTCTCTCCTTTCTGCAGCTGAACTCCTTTGAGCAGCTCTGCATCAATTACACCAACGAGAAGCTGCAGCAGCTCTTCAATCACACCATGTTCATCCTGGAGCAGGAGGAGTACCAGCGCGAGGGCATAGAGTGGAACTTCATCGACTTCGGCCTGGACCTGCAGCCGTGCATTGACCTCATTGAGAGGCCGGTGAGTGCTGCAGCCTCCATTCCTCAGACGCCGCTCTAGTCTATGGACACTAGAGTTCTCTTCTACTGCCATCTGGTGGCCAGATATGGATAGGCTTAGAGTGTCAGTATCTTCCATGTCCATGTTCTGCAGGCTAACCCTCCCGGGGTCCTGGCTCTGCTGGACGAGGAGTGCTGGTTCCCCAAAGCCACAGACAAGACTTTTGTGGACAAGCTGGTCCAGGAACAAGGCACCCACTCCAAATTCCAGAAACCCCGACAGCTGAAGGACAAAGCCGACTTCTGCATCATCCATTACGCTGGCAGGGTAAGTCGCTTTACTGCATTGTGGTGATAATTATATGGATATTCATCTCTCTGGATATAGCTGCAGCAGCTCTGGATGTGACTGGAGTATAAGATATGAAAATATTAATCATGACTCTTCCTCCAGGTGGATTATAAAGCAGATGAATGGCTCATGAAGAACATGGACCCTCTGAACGACAACGTGGCCACCCTGCTCCACCAGTCCACAGACAAGTTTGTGGCGGAGTTATGGAAGGACGGTAGGTCACACCATGTGCTGGTTCTGTGACCCTAATCCTTGAGTGGACTCTAACTCGTATTTGTATCTCCTTTTGACCGGTGCTCCCCCAGACATAGACTGTGCAGAGAGCCTCCTTCTATGACCACTTATGTGGAGGTGAATGTGTGACTAGCGCTGTAGACTATCGCCCGCATGATAGGAGCGCTGTACAGACTAGACATAGAGGACCCCTATAGCCACCGCAGTCATGACCTCTTATTATTAGCACCGCTGCTGCTTTTACCTGTCAGCTTTCCTGTACTCATCTATTGCTGTCAGTGAATAGAGATCCTCTTGTGGCCCTCACACACCTTCAGGAGTGATCTCGACAGGTTTTACTAACATTATCATTCACTGACTGCAATCAGGGGTACTCCCATCTTTGACATTTATGACGTACCTACCTGTCTGGAGAATGGGGGTCCCACGACCCCTGTCCTACTGTTACACTTGCTCAATCTCTCTCCAATTGAAGTCTGTGGAAGCACCAAGTATAGGGAAACAAACTGGGCTATTTGTAGCCCTCCCATAGATATCATTGGAGAGGGGACCCCTGTGTTCTGTATAGGTGAACATGGGACCCACATACGTCCGGCATCTTTCATCTGTCCTTTCCTCTTCCTGCAGTGGATCGTATTGTGGGTCTGGACCAGGTGGCTGGAATGACAGAGACGGCCTTCGGATCGGCCTACAAAACCAAGAAGGGCATGTTCAGGACCGTGGGGCAGCTGTACAAGGAGTCGCTGACTAAACTCATGGCCACGCTCCGTAATACCAACCCCAACTTTGTGCGCTGTATCATCCCCAACCATGAGAAGAGGGTGAGTGTGGCAGCAGGCGAGGGCGCCAGGGCATAAATACACCTAATATATATATACGTCAGACACGACCAATCAATCTACAGATCTAGACTTGCAAAGCCACAGATATTTCTGATGACATTTGGGGTAAATCCACCAAGTCCTATAGATATATTTCACATGATCAGAATGCTTCCCCCTGGGGATAGTACAAGGAAAGGTATAGACTCTTCTTACATCTCCTCCAGGCCGGTAAGCTGGACCCTCACCTGGTGCTAGACCAGCTCAGGTGTAACGGTGTGCTGGAAGGGATCCGAATCTGCCGTCAGGGATTCCCCAACCGGATCGTCTTCCAGGAGTTTAGACAAAGGTAATGGATCGATGAGATGACAAACATTTGGATCTTAAAGATTAGAGACAAGGTGATTTGATTGTTATATTTCTCCTCTAGATATGAAATCCTCACCCCCAATGCCATCCCTAAGGGGTTCATGGATGGGAAGCAGGCCTGCGAGCGGATGGTAAGGCTCCATGGATGGATATGTGACTATATCATAATACTATCTATGGCTTCCATGCTTCTCACCGTCTCCTCTTCCCTCAGATTCGGGCTCTTGAGCTGGATCCAAACCTTTTCCGTATCGGTCAGAGTAAGATCTTCTTCCGTGCGGGTGTGCTGGCGCACCTGGAGGAGGAGCGGGACCTGAAGATAACAGATATCATCATCTACTTCCAGGCCGTGTGTAGAGGCTACATCGCCAGGAAGTGAGTGTGGATCTGGGGATATAGCGGGGTGGGCAGTGCCAGTACTGACACATAGATGGACCTTGTCTTTGAGTTGTATGATCCGATGTAAGACCTGGGATCTCCCTCTTGTAGGGCTTTTGCCAAGAAGCAGCAGCAGCTGAGTGCCCTGAAGGTCCTACAGAGAAACTGTGCTGCCTACCTGAAACTGCGGCACTGGCAATGGTGGAGGCTGTTCACCAAGGTAAGTCCTGCATCCTGTAGGTTCATTCTACCTCTGATTAAGTCTTTAGGACTCCCCTGTGCATTGTAGAACAACGTTGTGTTGATTTTTTTTAGGTAAAACCACTACTTCAAGTAACCAGACAGGAAGAAGAGCTTCTGGCCAAAGACGAAGAACTACTGAAGGTGAAGGAGAAGCAATCTAAAGCGGAGGGAGAACTGGTGGAGATGGAGAGGAAGCACCAGCAGGTAAGTGGTGTCTCTACTGATCACATGAACCAGCCCATGGTAGACACCTCCTAACATCTCATCGTCCTCCCTCAGCTGGTAGAGGAGAAGAACATTCTGGCAGAGCAGCTCCAAGCCGAGACTGAGCTGTTTGCAGAGGCTGAGGAGATGAGGGCACGTCTCGCTGGAAAGAAACAAGAACTGGAAGAAATCCTGAGGGACCTGGAGATCCGGATGGAGGAAGAGGAGGAGAGGAACCAGGTCCTGCAGAATGAGAAGAAGAAGATGCAATCCCACATCCAGGTAAGTAACCCGCACCAGCCACATGTGGGCTCTGAACGTTACTCCTAGTATCCTGGGTGATGCCAGTCTGCTCCAGTGTAATGTGGTGCCACCATATTCTCTGTTATAGGATCTGGAGGAACAGCTGGATGAGGAGGAAGCGGCTCGGCAGAAGCTACAGCTGGAGAAGGTGACGGCAGAAGCAAAGATAAAGAAGATGGAAGAAGATATTCTGCTGCTGGAGGACCAGAACTCCAAATTTATCAAGGTGCGGACATCACGGGGTCTAATTCTGGGATACTGAGAGTGCAGGGTGTTATAGTACCCATAAAGTTTGAGATTGGGAGTGAATGGAGATCAGAACCAGATAAGGGAATACTATGTCACTCAACAATGTTTGTATTTATTCAGGAGAAAAAGTTGATGGAGGAGAGAATTGCAGAATGCACAACGCAGCTGGCAGAGGAGGAGGAGAAGGCCAAGAACCTGGCCAAGCTGAAGAACAAGCAGGAGATGATGATCTCTGATCTGGAAGGTATAAAGTGGGGCAGATTCCTAGACGCCGCCATCATCTGTATCTGCCTTGTGTTACTGTCCTGACTGCATCTTTTACTTATAGAGAGGTTGAAAAAGGAGGAAAAGACCCGTCAGGAGCTGGAGAAGGCAAAGCGGAAGCTCGACGGAGAGACTACCGACCTGCAGGACCAAATTGCAGAACTCCAGGCTCAGATCGAGGAACTTAAACTACAGCTGGCCAAGAAAGAGGAGGAGCTGCAGGCTGCACTGGCAAGGTGATGGAGCCACCAGGGTGGTGGTCTGATGATCCATGAACTTGGATAGTAACACTTTCATTCTGTCTGCACACAGAGGGGACGATGAGGTGGTCCAGAAGAACAACGCTCTGAAGTTGGTGCGAGAGTTGCAGGCGCAGATAGCTGAGCTGCAGGAAGATCTGGAGTCTGAGAAGGCTTCCCGAAACAAAGCTGAGAAACAGAAGAGAGACCTAAGCGAGGAGCTGGAGGCCCTGAAGACCGAGCTGGAGGACACCCTAGACACTACGGCCGCCCAGCAGGAGCTCAGGTACTGTTACTGTGGATACACATCAGCTCTGATACACTGTATCCAGCCCTGTAGATTTTTCCTATTCACTTAAATTGTGATTTGTAGGAGCAAGCGTGAGCAAGAAGTGGCGGAACTGAAGAAGAACATTGAAGAAGAGACCAAGAACCATGAAGCCCAGATCCAGGAGATGAGGCAGCGACAGGCCACGGCCCTGGAGGAGCTATCCGAGCAGCTGGAGCAAGCAAAGCGGGTAAGAGAAGGGCAACAACATGGGCAGAGGGTAAGAGTCATGGTGTTCATAGCCCAAAATTCTAAATTTTTCAAATTTTTTACAGTTTAAGGTGAATTTAGAGAAGAACAAGCAAACCCTGGAGTCTGATAACAAGGAGATGGCTGGGGAGGTGAAGGTCCTGCAGCAGCAGAAGTCCGAGTCCGAATATAAGAGGAAGAAGCTGGAGGCCCAAGTGCAGGAGCTCCACGCCAAAGTGTCCGAAGGGGACCGGCTGCGGGCAGAGCTTGGGGAGAAGACCACTAAGCTCCAGGTATGGTCCAACGTATAGTGTACAAGGACCATAATGAGGATATTTGATCTATTGTTGTGGACAAATGTGACCCCTGGCCGGGGGTGGGGGTTGTGATGACCACAGTAATGTACATTCTTCATGGAATTTTCTTCCTTTTTAGAATGAGTTGGATAATGTCTCCAGTCTCCTCGAGGAAGCAGAGAAGAAGGGCATCAAACTGGTGAAGGATGTAGCCGGCCTGGAGTCCCAGCTGCAGGACACACAGGTAGGAATATGGAAATTATCAGACAGCCAATTATCAGAAATGTGGCCAGTATTATATTTAGAAGCTCACGGCCTCTTCCCTTGTTAGGAGCTGCTTCAGGAGGAGACTCGACAGAAGCTGAACCTCAGCAGCCGCATCCGTCAGCTTGAGGAGGAGAAGAACAATCTGCAGGAGCAGCAGGAGGAAGAGGAGGAGGCCAGGAAAGCCCTGGAGAAGCAGATCCTCACCCTCCAGGCGCAGGTAGCTCTGAGGTCTTTACATGATGTACATTGCTAAATTCTGGTCTTATGTTCCTATGTGTGAGCTGTTCTCCTCCTGCTTAGCTCACAGATGCTAAGAAGAAGGTGGAGGATGATGTGGGAACAATAGAAGGACTGGAAGAAGTGAAGAAGAAGCTGCTGAAGGACATGGAGTTGTTGGGTCTACGTCTGGAGGAGAAAGGTCTGGCCCACGAAAAGCTGGAGAAAACAAAGAACAGACTTCAGCAAGAGCTGGATGATCTGATGGTGGACCTGGATCACCAGAGGCAAATTGTGTCTAATTTGGAGAAGAAGCAGAAGAAATTTGACCAGGTGCGTCTCCTGTCGAGAGGACCATTTATATGCAGACAAGTCTTATGAGCTTCTCATCATCATGTCCTTTCTCAATACTTCCAGCTCCTCGCTGAAGAAAAGAACATCTCTGCCCGGTGTGCTGACGAACGGGACAGAGCGGAGGCCGACGCTCGGGAGAAAGAGACCAAGGCCCTGTCTCTGGCCAGGTCACTTGAAGAAGCGCTGGAGGCTCGAGATGAGTTTGAGAGGCTGAACAAGCAACTTAGAGCGGAGATGGAGGATCTTGTGAGCTCGAAGGACGACGTCGGGAAGAACGTGAGTACAGCTTATAGTATAGATGTAATTGCATTGAATACCATGATCTGGATTTCTTTGAAGCCAACCTTGTTTACTTTGGTAGGTCCATGAGTTGGAGAAGTCCAAGCGTACGCTGGAGCAGCAGGTGGAGGAGATGAGGACTCAGCTGGAAGAGCTGGAGGACGAGCTTCAAGGCACAGAAGATGCCAAGCTTAGACTGGAGGTGAACATGCAGGCCATGAAGGCACAATTCGAGAGGGACCTTCAGGCACGAGATGAGCAAAATGAAGAGAAGAAACGAATGTTGGTGAAGCAGGTAACTGCTGCTCTAGTAGGTGTATTTTTTCCCTATTATCTATACAGTTCTATATAATGAAGTTATGTTTCTTCTCTTCTCAGGTGAGAGAAATGGAAGCAGAGTTGGAAGATGAACGCAAGCAGCGAGCTCTAGCTGTGGCCGCCAAGAAGAAGCTGGAAATGGACTTGAAGGATCTGGAGTCACAGATGGAGGCAGCAAATAAGGGCCGGGAGGACGCCATCAAACAGCTCCGTAAGCTGCAGGTAATGTCACCTGCTCATATGGACACCACAGACACTGGACGACCCAACATTAGGAGGATAATAACCTTCTGTGTCCTGTCAGGCTCAAATGAAGGATTATCAACGAGAACTGGAAGAGGCAAGGGCTTCTCGGGATGACATATTTGCTCAGTCCAAGGAGAACGAGAAGAAGTTAAAGAACCTAGAGGCAGAAATTCTCCAGCTTCAAGAGGTAAGTCCTCAGGGCAGTGAAACCCTGTAGTAATAAAATCCAGGTCTCGTATTTAGAGCCTGAAACCATCTTCCTACTAATATCCACAGGAACTTGCGGCTTCTGAGCGATCCAGGCGTCACGCGGAGCAGGAGAGGGATGAGCTGGCTGATGAGATCTCCAACAGCACCTCAGGAAAGTAAGTCTAAAGAACTTCAGCTTCTTCTCATCAGTATCGCACTACACAATTTTGAGGAGTTGCAGCTCTGATCACATATCTGAGTCTCTGGTAAACACTTCTGATCACTGCCAGGTCTGCCCTACTGGACGAGAAAAGACGTCTGGAGGCGCGAATCGCTCAACTCGAGGAAGAACTGGAAGAGGAGCAGAGCAACATGGAGCTTCTGAATGACCGATTCCGCAAAACCACTCTCCAGGTGGGAGCATAACCTGAAGACCCATACTATGTCCATAACATGAGTCATATACAGGAATCATCTCAGTCTTTTTCCAGTATATTTTTCGTAATCGTGCTATGGTTTGTTATTCTCACTAGGTTGATACACTCAATGCTGAGCTGGCCGGGGAGCGCAGCTCAGCCCAGAAGAGCGAGAACGCGCGGCAGCAACTAGAGCGACAAAACAAGGAGCTGAAAGCCAAACTCCAGGAGCTGGAGGGGACCGTGAAGTCCAAGTTTAAAGCCACTATTGCCACCCTCGAATCAAAGATCGCACAACTGGAGGAGCAGCTGGAACAGGAGGCCAAGTAAGAACCTGGAGAGGACAGCAATGTCCAGTCATGGGGGTAGATCCATCTCCATAACATTTCATCTTCTGCCTCTCCTCCCGCAGAGAACGAGCCGCATCTAACAAACTTGTGCGGAGAACAGAGAAGAAGCTAAAGGAAGTGTTCATGCAAGTGGAAGATGAGCGGCGACATGCCGACCAGTACAAGGAGCAGGTAGGTGTCTGTATACCTTGCACTGGTTCATAGGGGTGTTCTAAGATTGTGTTATCTCCTACCCACAGGATGGGATATAACATGCCGAACAATGTGTGAGTACATCTGCTGACCCCACCCAACACCAGAACGGGGTCTTGTATTCATTAGGGAATGGAATCCTTATATTCTTCTCTTAGATGGTTGATGAGTGACTGGATCTCCGAGGAGAATCTCACTTGAGAAAGTGGGACCCTTGTATGGCCGAATTGTGTACCGATACCGTAAATAATATGTGGTTAATTCTCCTACAGATGGAAAAGGCCAACGTCCGCATGAAACAACTGAAGAGGCAACTGGAGGAAGCAGAAGAGGAAGCGACTCGTGCAAACGCATCAAGGCGCAAGCTGCAGCGGGAGCTGGACGACGCATCCGAGGCCAATGAGGGTCTGATCCGAGAAGTGTCCACCCTTAAGAACAGGCTGAGGTGAGAAAACCCAACTAGGGCAGGTGGTGGGAAGAACTATGGTTGTCCGGGGTTTACAATGGAGACTGAAGATGTCCTAACTCTTCGAATCTTGTACGTGACTTGCTGTTCTGCCTTGCAGGAGGGGTGGTCCCGTGTCCTTCTCCACATCTTCTAGCCGTTCCGGTCGGCGTCAGCTCCAGATAGAAGGGGCTTCTCTCGATCTCTCAGACGACGACACGGAGAGTAAAACCAATGAAGTCAACGAGACGTCTGCCTCTTCCCCAGCCGAGTGACCTCCTTCCCCAGCATTCCTCCGCCCGAATCCGGGCCGCCCAGGGAGCAAGAATGAAGGGACTTGACACTGCTGGTAGAAGCCACCAGGGGTGGGCCGCTCTAGAGGTGTCTGTATCGCTCCTCCCTCCAGACGGCTTTGGCTCTTTCTAACGCTAAAACACAAATCCGTTTTGAACCGTTCTCCAGCAGAATTTCTCAGTTTCTGCAGGAACGAGGTGAAGACCACCCGCCTTCACCCCCAGACACAGGAGGCATCAAAGAGAATCAATATTCCAAGTCTACATTTCCTTATACGGCGTCTGTTTTAAGACTTTTTTTTTTTTTTTTTTGCTTTCTTTTTACTTTCTGGCATCATGTGGATACACGCAGCTACACTACATGTCCTTCCCCATGTGGGCGACGACGGGGGTGAAGGGAAGAGGCGCGATTCCTTCCCCACTTTGCATGTTGTACCTGGTCCCTCTCTATTCCAGTCTGTGGTGGGCTGGCCAACACAAGTCTCCTGACTAAACTGTGAATCTGTCCGATTTTTAGCGTTTTTTCTCGTTATCTGTAGGAATGTGGGTCCGGGGCCCAGACTGTAAACCCGGCGCCAGCCGTTCCTTCTGCTCGGATCGATTCTATCCAAATTGCGTTTCGATTCGCGATCAGCACTTTGTTCCGGTCCCACCCGCCATTTTAAAAACCCTTAAAATAAAAATATTTAATGACCTAAACGGTGCCTTAGACACTTAGTGAATTGAGAATATTAAGGTACATATCGGCTTCTCCCACCGAGCGAATGAGATTAGTGCGTTATATCACTAGGACGTCCGTCAGTATTACACGTGCTGGAAATATCATGGGGTTTTTTCTTTTTTTTTGTTTTTTTTTTCATTATTATTTGTATTAAAAGCTTCTTCTAATCTCCAGGTTCAGGGGGGTGTAGTGTCACCCCCTCCTGGACTCACGAGGGTTAATACAGGTTATCTCTGTGCGCATTCAATGTCTGTCCAATTATTATTATTATATATTTTTTTTAATACGTAACAGCTGCCGAAATCCCCCGGGATTCCCCTTTTTCCCCCTCACCCCCGTGTATATCCCATATTTCTAGACGATGAATTTTGTAAGACAATAAACGTATTCATTATAGAATTCGCTTTCGCTGTCTCTTATTTAGGCAAATGGCCGGCGCCAGGCATCAGCTGCTTGGTGGCCGCCATGAGCCACGGACTTGTGTATGGGATTAGGTAAAAGTTGCAGAAGTGACTGGTCGCAGGAGGAGGGACCAGCCACCTACTAATCCATCTGATTTTACATGTGACGCCTGTTTGGGAAAAATCGTGTCTGAGGAGACGGCTGCACTGACTGAGTCTTTACGTGATTAAGAACCAAATGCGTCCAAAGGCTGGGAAGCGCTGGTTCTGTTTATAGCAACCACAAATCTCTAGAGGAAGATGTCAGTCAGTTCTGGTTAACCTGTGTCTCGGGTCGAGGATACTAATGGCCGACTTCAATTAGTTCAGGCAACTTTGGATATTGAAGGCCTGAAAGAACCTAAACGTATTCAAGACCTAAAGTTTGAGGGGCTGGAAGAAAGACGTAGAAGGGTCTTTCCTGGTCGTAAATGTATCAGTGATAATTGCGAGAGAATGGATGAAACCAGAAAGAATGATTTGTATTCCAAAAGCAGTGAAGATAAAGGATCTCTTTATGGTGGAAGAGTCTGGTGCCAGTGGTGACCCAACAAAGATCGATGTATCTGTGTCGAAGATTACACTGGGAGTCTCAAAGACCCCACAATGTGGGGACAATGTGTGTAGTGCGTGGATAAACCAACCACAGCTGGATATACATGGGGAGCTCCTTAGGGAAGAGGCCTGTTAGAATCTGACACTAACTTGCAGAAGAAAGTGGAATTTTTTGCGGACGGTTCCATAGACGGATCAACCCGGTCATCCAACCTATCCAATCCAGTGAGTAGGACGGATATAAAAATAAATATATAATGTATAGGTCATGATGGACAATACTACCCCAGTCACCTGTATAAAGAGGCCGGGAGGAACAAGCCGCATGCAGTTGATGGATCTTATGGTTCAAATTCTTTGTTTGGCCTCTGGCTGATATTTAAGGAGTAGACATCGCTCCGCAAGATGATTTTGGCTATCCACTTCACCAAGAAGAGTTGTAACTCAATCCAGATGTCTTCAGGTTGATCTCCGATCTCTATGGAGTCCCCTTTTATCAATCTCTTTACTACAAGACTAAATCGAAGGGTGAAGAGGTTTTACACTCTGAGCAAGGATGGAAAGGCCAATAGGGATCGACGCCTTCTCCCAGACCGGGAAGGAGAAACTTGTTTCCCCGCCGATGATTTAGATTTTGTGGAAATGGTGGAAAATCGGAGGATCAAGACACTATCATTCTCTTAGTTTCCTTTTGGCCTTTACAGGGTTTGGTTTTCTAGTCTGAAGAAACTGTCAATACCCGATCCTTGCATTCTTCTGTAAGATCAGGACCTGTTGTCACAGGGTCCTATAATCTATCCGGAAGTCAGGGGCCTGCATCAAACAGCATCACTGTTGCAAGGAAAACCTTGAAGAGGAAGGGTCTTAAGGACTCTGTAATTGTGTAAGGAAATGATTGCTAGTAGGGAAGATTCTTTCTACCTTCTTTCAGTTGTTTCTTCAAACAGGTTTAGAGAAGGGGCTGAATCCAGCGACTCTTATAGTACAGATCTAGTACAGATTAATGGTGTCAGGTCCTGCCCCTGTTTACACAACCTCAGGTTCTCTAAGGGTTAATATAATCTACAGAGTGAGCTCAAAGCAATCGCACCATGAAGTATGGTAGAAGATCTCTCTCTCTGTGGAGACCAGATGCCAGTCTAGGCCGATGTGAGATGCTTTATTTACATCACAAAGGATTATACAGAAACTTCCAGTGGGGCAGGACCTGGGCTTGGTTAGTTGGGAATGAAGAAGTAATGTCCATAGTTCATTGGTTAGTAAATTGTCACATGGGCATCGCATAAGCAAAAGGCGTCTCCTTCCCTGGAACAGGTAATATCCGTAAATCACTGGTGACGGCACAGGGAGTCTTGTATTCTTCGGTGCAGAGGAGGACAATGTGATCAGCTTTCATCCACAGTTTCGGCATATTCGGCAAGAATTTCATTAATCATATAGCAATGCTGCACAGTGCCTCCTTAGACCGGAATATAGCCAGTCATCTGTGGATTATGAGGTTTATTAAGGTGGCAGGTACAATCCATCCTTCATCTAAAGTATTCTAGAATTCCTATTCCTTGGGACTTGTACACTTGTCTTGGTAACACAGCTATAGCCCTCTTTTTTAGTCTGATCTTTTACAGGATTTTAACCTGTGGTGTAACAAGAAACCAGCTGTCCCCGCTATAAACTTTAGATGGGAACCCCATACAGCTGAACCCTTGTTTTCCCCCTTCCCACACATTACACTTGATAATAAGCATGTATGCTACACAGACAAATACACACAGCACAGTACTCAAATAGTCCAGCAGACTCCCCTTATTAATCAAACGTCCAGCAGCCTCCCCTCATTAATGCAATGTCCAGCAGCCTCCCCTCATTAATGCAATGTCCAGCAGCCTCCCCTCATTAATGCAATGTCCAGCAGCCTCCCTTCATTAATGCAATGTCCAGCAGACTCCCGTCATTAATGCAATGTCCAGCAGACTCCCGTCATTAATGCAATGTCCAGCAGACTCCCCTCATTAATGCAATGTCCAGCAGACTCCCCTCATTAATGCAATGTCCAGCAGACTCCCCTTATTAATCAAACGTCCAGCAGACTCCCCTCATTCATGAAATATGCAACAACCTCCCCTTTCTATTTAAATGTTCAGCAGCAGGGCCAATCTTCTATTTTTTTTTTTGATCAAATACATTTTTTATTGAAAACCAAACATTAGTTTTCCATTTTTTGCATTTAAACAACATAAAACATTACAACAAACGCCCCCCCACCCCTTTCCCTCCCTACCCCTGCTTGGTGAGCGAATTGTCCACATTCCAGTATAACCCTTGCAATCGCAGAAAATCCATAATAGATGATGTTTGTCCTTTGGCAATATGAGGTGTTCGTATGGGTCCATCCAGGATATCCTTAGTCCTGAAGGACTATATAAACAGTCCCGTACAGCTTAGAATAAGTGACGATATACACAGGCATCCAACAATCGGAAGATCATGAGTTTTTACATACACTATTCACCATACTAACTGTTGGCAAGACAATGGTTACAATCACCTTGCAATACTACTAATTATTCTGTCTCTAGTAAGAGTTAAGGGAGCCAATCCTGAAACATCAAGCCATGGGCCCCATATGGCATCGAATTTTTTCAAGGAATTTCGCTTTTGATAAACAAACTTGTCCAGTCGTAATAAGAGATTGGCCCTAGAAATAAATTCAGAGATTTGTGGAGGCTCAGTATCCTTCCAATGGAAAGCTATGAGCTTCTTGGCTACATATAGCAGTCGCAGCACTGCTATCCTATGGCTCTCAGACAGTTGCAGCTCCCACACATAGCCCAGAATAGATATAAGAGGACTACGTGTTATAGTTGTGGAGTACGTTTGGTCAATCAAATCAAAAACTTCTTGCCAGTAACGACGTAACCTGGGGCAGTTCCACATCAAGTGGATCAGGTCTGCACCAGATCTCTCGCACCTGGGGCAGCAATCGTCACCTCTGTACCCCATCTTAAACAACCTAACAGGTGTAAAATATACCCTATGTAGCAAGTATAAATTGGATAACCTCTGCGCCTCTCTGACCGAGACTCTAGGTGCCGATTCCAGAATCTCTTGCCACTGATCTTCGGTAATGGTTCCCACATCCTTCTCCCACTTAGATTTTAAGTCTGTAGGGGATTTCTTGATATGGGCATCCCTTAGGTACGAGTAGTTGATTGAGATTATACCTCGCGTATCTCCTGATTTATTTATCATATCTATTACTATGTTATGGGCTGATTTTTTTATGGGTTGTGAGCGTTCCTGTTGGGTTATCGCATGTCTCAGTTGAAGAAATTGATAGAAACATGAGTGTGGAAGGTTAAATTCTGAGCGCAATTGCTCAAAGGACTTTAGTGTGTTATCCTCATATAATTGGGCCATAGTAATGATTCCCTTACTTAACCACTGAGGAAATGGAGTAACTTTGCCTATTTCAGGGTATTGGACATTTGGCCACAAGGGAGTGTGTACAGTATACCCTTCCATCCCCAGCAGGCTGCGCGTCTTCCACCACAGTTTGTCTATATATTTCAGTGTCACTAACTTCCCATCTACAGTTTGGAATAGACCCCCTTCTAAAGCTCCTAATAAATTACCTTGTTGTAAAATATGGCATATCACTTTTTGGGAGGCTAGTCCCCCAGCCATGTCTCCCCACCCGCGTAAGTGCTGTAGTTGGGCTGCCATAAAATATAACCATGGATTTGGCATTGATAACCCCCCCATCTTCCTTGGATCTCTGCAAGGTGGCAAGTTTGATCCTCGGGATCCCTTTTTTCCAAAGCAGATCTCGAAAGATACCATTAATTTTATGGAAGAGTTTTAACGGAATCCATATGGGGGAATTGTGAAGAAAGTATAATAATTGCGGCATCATGACCATTTTGACAAGATTGGCACGACCAATTACTGTGAGAGGTAACTTGCACCAGTCCTTTACTTTCGTTTGAAATCTACAAATCAAAGGTATTATATTGAGCTCAATAAATTCAGTAGGGTCCGCCGATATGTGTACACCCAGATATTTAAAGACCAACACCACCGATAAACCATACATAGTGAGTGATCTAGGGCAGACCTGTGGGGACAAGGGCATTACTACAGATTTTGTCCAGTTAATGGTAAAACCAGATAAAAACCCAAACGAGGTTATTATATCTATTGCCGCTTGCAGGGAGGGAGACCAATTATCTAAGAAGAGCAGTAGGTCATCAGCATATAGTGCAACTTTCTCCTGATGTTCTCCATATTGAAGGCCTTTGACAGCTACCGCAGATCGTAGAGCAGCCGCCAGGGGCTCCACCGCAACCGCAAACAGTAGCGGCGACAGCGGACATCCCTGGCGAGTCCCTCTATATAGTGGAAATGGGGAGGAAAGCAGTGAGTTTATCTGCAGTCTAGCCATTGGAGAGGAGTATAACAATCGCACCCACGCTAGAAATTTTGGCCCAAATCCTAGCTTTTGCAATGTTGCAAACAAGTACGGCCACTCCACACTATCGAATGCCTTAGCCGCATCAAAAGACACGACCGCGGCATCCGATGAGTGCCCACGGGTGGCTTGAATGTTCAGGTATAGCCGCCGCAAGTTGATGGCTGTGGACATATTAGGCATAAATCCTGCCTGATCAGCGTGTATAACTGACGTGATTACGTTAGACATTCTGGACGCTAACATTTTAGCTAATAGTTTAATATCTACTGTAAGAAGTGAGATAGGGCGATATGAGTCCATTTCCAGCGGGTCTTTTCCCGGTTTTAAGAGGATTACTATGACCGCTTCCCTCATTGATGGTGACAATTGACCTAGCTCCAAAGCCTCATTATATAATGTTAATAAACGGGGGAGAAGAATATCTTTAAATGTTTTAAAAATTTCCACTGGGATCCCATCTATTCCAGGGGCTTTGTTATTGGACATAGAGTCCAGTGCAAGTTCTAACTCTTCCATTGTGAACGGGGCTTCTAGTGCCACTCTCTGTTCTCTATCCAACTTAGGTAATGTGAGGCTGTTCAAAAAGCTGTCTAATTGTTCCTGCGTGGGACTGACCTTGGATGAGTAAAGGGAGGAATAAAATGACTTAAAGCTATCCAGTATTTCTTGAGCCTGAGTGACTACGTTACCATCTGCGTCTCGAATTGCAGGTATATGAGTGGCCGTCCCCTGACTAGAAGCCATAATGGCTAAAAGATGACCAGCTTTTTCCCCTTCCTCATAAAACCGTTGCCTGCAAAAGAAGCGCTTATTGTCAGCGACAGTTAATAAATGCTCAGTAAGTTGATTCTGCGCCCCTTCCCATGACAATTTATTCGTCTGGGAGGGCTGCAGGATGTAGGTCCCCTCCGCTTCAGCTACAGTCTTCTCCAGAACCTCCCCAAATTCCCTAGACTTCCTTTTTACTCCGGCTACCTCCCTAACTAGGTTATCTTTAAAACAGACTTTAACGCAGTCCCACACTAAGAGAGGAGAAGTGGATCCCTCATTATGTTCGAGAAAATCTACAAGTGAAGTTTGTAATTCCATTATGCGCCCTTTTTCAGATAACACTGGCAGCCAGAATGGATTGAACCTTCTACATCTTAGCCCTCTAATAGGTTCCAGCAAGGGCCTCAACCTCACTAAAAGTGGAGAGTGATCTGAAAGACGCCTAGGTAAGTATTTGGCTTCTAGGATCATAGGGACCATTGTTGAGTTACCAAGGGCCAAGTCAATTCTTGACAACGTGTTATGCGATCTGGAATGGCAGGAGTACTGTTTATCCAAAGGGTGCGACATGCGCCATACATCTACCAACCCAATATCAGTCATTGTGCGACCAAATTGGGAAGGGATAGGAGACAGAGATGGGGGACGGGTGTCACTAAATTTATCTAAGGCATCGTCAAGCACATTATTGAAATCCCCCCAACATTAGCAAGGGAATACCTGGGTATTTCTCCACAAAACATAACAACTTTTGTAAGACTATAGCCGAATAAGGCGGGGGCACATATACTGCTATTAGCATAAGGCGAACATTATACAATTCCCCGTATAAACATATAAAACGGCCTTCCTTATCGACCAGTGAGTCATGACAAATAAATGGCACTTGTCTATGGAAAATCATGCTGACCCCTCTGGAGTATGATGAGTATACAGAGTGATAACATAAACCAGCCCACTTAGGACTTAGATGTTTTGTTGTATCTTTTGTCAGATGAGTTTCTTGCAGGCAGCAGATCACTGGTGCATGATTTTTAAGTGTATCTAATACAGCCTGTCTCTTTCTCGGTTCACCCACCCCTCGTATGTTCCACGTGACTATCGCGATAGAGGAAGCCATAAGTATTTAGTAAAGTACAGGCGGTCCCCTACTTAAGGACACCCGACTTACAGACAACCCATAGTTACAGACGGACCCCTCTACCCACTGTGACCTCTGGTGAAGGTCTCTGGATGCTTTACTATAGTCCCAGACTGCACTGATCAGCTG
This sequence comes from Engystomops pustulosus, assembly GCF_040894005.1. Classification (NCBI taxonomy): domain Eukaryota; kingdom Metazoa; phylum Chordata; class Amphibia; order Anura; family Leptodactylidae; genus Engystomops; species Engystomops pustulosus. The sequence continues at coordinate 179,574,299 of NC_092416.1, read as the reverse complement.
TAAGGTGTCTGTAATGAAGCTTTATTGATAATTCTTGGTCCAATTACACCAAAAATTTTGAAACTCCAATTGTCACTGGGGCAAAAGAAAAAAAATTGTCTAGAGCTTCAATGATAAAATATACAGTTTCGACTTACATACAAATTCAACTTAAGAACAAACCTCCAGACCCTATCTTGTATGTAACCCGGGGACTGCCTGTATAGCTCCTTGACCCTGTTATACCCTCTATCTCCACAAGAGGGCGACAGAACTTCACCTATATATTCTAGTGTCGTCAGATGTACATAGATGCGTTTGCAATATTTTCTGGTCCCCACCAAGCATTTATCTAAAACCCCCCTTCCACCCCCCCACCCCTGTAACAGTAACAAAACAAAAACACCCCACATGCTCTCTCACAATACGTAACCGCAGTCGCCTAATAAGATACAGGTTCCGGTGAAGGGGGAACCCCCCAGGCGAAAGTGACAACACTTGCGGTATTTACGGGGGAGAGTTATCCAGAGAACACTATGGTGCGGGATGAGTAGAGTCACACTGTAACTCCCCTCAGCCCCCAAGGCTATCTAGACAGAGTGATATTAAAGTGAACAATGCAATAAACTTTTAAGGCAGGACACAAAAAAAATGAACAGAAAAATTGACAAAAAAGAATTTAGCAGTGAGCTACCCGCTCCGCATACCCGTAGTAACACATTTATCATATGGAACCTCCGTGCGCTGGAAAATGTTCAGGGAGAGACCATAACCGTAAGTTGTATCATACTCACGGCGTGACCTCTGAAAAGCAGTAGTGGGAGTCCAGCTTATTCTTGGCGCTGATCTGCTTCGTTGTTGTTATCTCTTATTTGTCGCTCATGTAGATCAAGCCACCCGAGCGCATCTTGAGGGGAGTTGAAGAAGTGAGTGGCGCCCAGAGCCACAACCCGCAAGCGAGCTGGATACATCATAGAATAGGAGACTTGTAAATTTCGCAGACGCCTCTTAATATCCAGGAATTTTGCTCTTCTTTTCTGTACATCTGCCGAATAATCCGGGAAAAAGGAAATTCGTTGACCATCAATTGATAGACCCTCCATATCTCTGGCCTTGCGCAGTATGATGCCTCGGTCTCGGTAGTGCAGAACTTTGACCAGTACGGGTCTGGGAGGGCCACCAGGAGGGAATGGCCTAGTAGGGACCCTATGAGCCCGTTCCACTGCGAACAACGGGGTTAGGATGTCTTTACCGAATTTCTCCATTAGCCATTCCTCAAAGAATTCAGTCGGCCGTGTCCCCTCTATTTTTTCAGGCACTCCTACCAGACGGACATTATTTCGCCTCAGGCGGTTTTCCAGGTCGTCTTGTTTGGCTAGAATGGCGTCCAGGGCTCTGGAGTGCGTCTGAACATCTCTTTGGAGAGGCGGGAGTGCATCCTCCACATCACATGTTCTGTCCTCCAAAGCTGTGGTTCGCTCTGAAAGCTTTTTAAAGTCATGACGCATTATAGACATATCTTCCGCCATAGACCCCACTTTGAAGTTAAGGGCTGCCAGTGATTTATTACATTGGGAGACAGCTTTAAGAATGTCTTTAAGCGTGGGTTCTTCGGTATCAGAGGGAGAGTTATCATACTGGGCATTAGGTGAGCGGCTAGTGGCCTGTTCCGCTTCTGCCCCCTCTGTCTCAGACATATCTTCCTCCCTAAGACGACCCTTATCTGCTGCTGATCTTCTAGGGGTATAATAGCTGGGCCCAGCCCAGCGATCAGCTCCTTCTGCGGGCCTGCTGCGGGCATACTGCCCTAATCTCTCTGCAGCCCCTCTGCCTGCCTCAGCAGCGCGTGTGGAGCCGGCAGGTGTGTTCCCGGCGGCGCCATTTTGTGAGGCTCTCTTCGCCCCCTTACCGGACCTCCCGCTCGGCATAGCGGCTTGTAGGAGCGGCGTTTCGGGGTGTCAGCGGCTGTAGACTGGTCTCCCCTGTCAGGGGTCGAGGTATGGCGCTTCTATGCGCGGAAGTTCAGGCTGGATTCGGCGATGTATGCGGGCCGCGGCGGGAGCTCACTTGCCGTGCGTCTGCTCACATCGCCGGCTTATGTGCACCGTACGCCAATCTTCTATTTAAAAAAGCTCTGTACTTTCCCTCTGACGCTCGGCAATCCCCACAGATTCTTTCTCAGCAGAGCAGGCAGGGACACTCACTTGTTCTTTGCCTGCACACACTGTGATGTGACAGTGGCGCGGCGTGATGACATCATAGAGTGCACATCCAGGTCTCTGCCTGTGCGCTCTTTTATAGGTGTAAAACATGCATACAATTGATTGTCTTCCCCTCTGATGGACCTGCAGGCCCCTTCCCCGATGCTGTCGTGGTTCAAGGTGGTTCAAGGATACATCATTACTACTGTTTACCAGGATTTATTATGTTGGTCATAAGGATTGGTCATTATCTATAGGCTCCCACACCAGGCACACAGTTTACACTCCCAAGTCCAGGGGGTCATATCCATTGGTCACATGGCCGGTTTACAATCCATTCCCACTGAAGTGAATAGCGTTGGGCTGCACTACCCTCCACGGCCTCTATAGAATGTACGGTCCTGTTTTTGGTAAGGAGTGAAGAGGCCACAGCTCTTGTCTCAACACTTGGCTCAAATAGCGGATCATCAGTGGTTTTGGACCCCAACAATCTAATACTGATGACCAGTGCAAAGTGTAGACCATCACCCTATCATATACATGGGCACCTTTCCACCATGGCTAATAACAATGGGTCCCAGTCATAATAATAGACAAGGTGAGGGAAAACTTGACCTTTTATTCAGTTTTTTTGGGGGGGGTCTCTGCAATCATAAGGCCAAGCCTTTCATGTAAATGGCATATTTTTGGGGTGCACTTCCACAAAATTAAAAAAGAGACCCTGGTGACTTTCTAAACTTTCCCTAGGAGAGAGGAACCATGGCACGGAGAAGATATGCCATGAGATATTGGGATGAGGATTTTCGGTTTTGTCCTCAGCTGGTGGAGCTCTGTGCTCTTTATTTGACCTTTTTATGTTCATGAGAATTCGTAATGGCAGATATGAATCAAACGTCAAGTATGAAGGAAGTGTTTGTTTTTTTTGGGGATTTCCAAGTTTGTTGTACCCATAAAATACAAACCTATGTAGAGTATCGAAGGTCAGAATTTATAACCCTGAATATGCAAATACTGGGAGATTCAGGTTTATGTCTCAAGACGCTCTGGTCTTCTTTCATTTTCTGTTGTCCTCTTCACGATGGCGTACGCTGAGCTGGAGGATGATCTCAAATGTTGCATTTGCTGGAACATGTTTACCGATCCCACAACGCTGACTTGTGGACATACCTTTTGTCGGATTTGCGTTCAGGATCTGCTCTTTAATCAAGATCCTGGTGGAGTTTACTCCTGCCCCCATTGCAGAATTCGGTTTGGGGGTCGTCCAGTGATCCAGAGGAACACAGCCCTATGTAATGTAGTAGAGCGCATCCGCTCCAACCAACAACAAGGGGACCTTCTTGGAACCTGTTCCCTGCACAGGAGACCCTTGGAATATTACTGCTCTGAAGATGCTGCCAGGATCTGTACACTCTGCCGCGAGGCGACACAGCATAGGGGACACGAAATCCTGACCTTGGATGTAGCTTGTGAAAAGAAGAAGGAAGCGCTGAGGAACATTCTTGGACATCTGGTCACAAGTGATGAAGGAGAGAAGAAAGCTCAGAATCTGCAAGAACAGATGATAAAAGTGAAAGACGAAGCGTCGACTGTGAGGACAAGTGTTACAGTCTTGTGTCAGGAGTTCAGGACTCAGCTGAATGTACTCGAGAGGAGAACACTTGGCTTAATATCTGGACAGGAAAAGCAGGTGTCTTCTACCATGTCCCAAAAACTTAAAGAAATAGATGATGATCATTATAGCAAAGTGTTATACCTGGAAGAACTGTGCAATATGACTGATAATTTAACGCTCCTACAAGCTGACGTCGATGGCTTGACCTTGGTAGATGAAGGTGAAGATGGAGCTCCCAGTGGTCTGGATGAAGACCTGATCTTGGAGACCTTCCACACTGGTATAGCGGATGTTGTGGCTTGTGTGACTGGTGGGACGTATGTGCATAATGCTATAGGTATGACCTTGAATGTTCACACGGCTGGGAGTAGTATCTATCTATCTACAGACTTGAAAACCGCATCCTGGTCTGAAAGGAACCTGAATCATCCCGAAACTCCGGAGAGGTTTGAGTACAATCAGGTGTTAAGTAGGAAGACATTTTGTAAAGGAAGGCAGTTCTGGGATGTGGAGACCAGCGAAACTGGGAATTGGATGATAGGGATGGCGTATGTCAGTATTGAACGGATAGGGTCGGGATCTCTTGTAGGGGATAATCAGAAGTCCTGGTGTTTACGAAGGTTTGACAATAAGTATTCGGTGTCGCATGATAAAAGGATTTCTGATCTACCATTCGAGCCTTCAAAATCTGCCTTCAGGATCTATCTGGATTACGAGGCGGGGCAGATGTCCTTCTATGAGCTTGGACCTCCAACCAGACACTTGTACACCTTCACTGCCTCCTTCATGGAGCCTCTTCATGCTGTCATTTGGGTCTGGTCGTCTTGGGTCAGGATAAGGAGCTAAGTAAAGGAGAAGAGAGACTTTTATCCAAATCTGGATATTTTTCCTTTGTGACAGCCATGATAGAGTAAGTCCAATGCCGAAGAGTTCAACAGCTGACATAGCATCTGCCGTTGTTACCTCTTACCTACCTCTATCCGACTTCTCCATATGTAATGTATCTCATGTAATGTATAATAGTTCTAGTCGCTTTCACGCCCGCTCCCCTGCCACCGGATGAGACCGGCAAAGTCTCAGTGTTGGGCCAACCACTCCCTGCTTCTACATTGAGCTCTAGACCTTCAAACCTGGGCCGTACCTCCAGCGATCTGGGGTCGGGAAGTTAGAGTTCTCCTTATGGAGACTGCCAATTGAGGCCGCCTTGTAGGCATGTGGAAACTTCTAGCCATGGAAGCTCCACTAGGGGATTCTGGGAAAACATGCAAATAAGTTTTCCAGGATGGTTTCCCATTCTTAAAAACTTCTTTGAATGTTCTGCTAAATTTAGGACAGTTGTGAGGTAAGTAGTAACCTACCTCTGATTCTTCTCCAGATCTCATGTATAAACCCAAAACTAAATCCTGCATTGAAGTTGTGATGTTGTATAGGATTTGCACGTTTAGGATCGCTTTATACATCCTTTGCTTCTGCAGCAGCTGCTTGGCATTGAGTGCTGGTCACTACAATACCCTGGAGCTTGTATATAATGTCCATGTAGTAATATGATTGCGATAAAGAAAACTCAGTGGGAACAAGTCCTAATCAGCGCCACTCTTGGTCACAGGTTGTACCTGGTATTACAGCTCAATCCTATTTACTGCCATGTAAGTAGACATAGTCCATGGACACGAGTTCTGAACATGGATCCAATGTTCTCCAACCCGTGACCAATAGAAATCGGAGAACACACTGCATTTCTATGGAGGTTTTTTTTAATTATGTTTCCTATGAATATTGTTTTTGTTCTTGGTACTGATCACCTGTATATATGTACAAACCGTGGAACGTCGCTTTTTTTCAGACTGGACTCAGGGGATGGTACATAATATTACTACACCAAATATTACAGACAATAAATAGTATCAGGCTAGACGACACAAAGTGCCTCTCCTACCGACATGTAATGACCAACTCTATCAAGATATCCAAAACCCAAAAAAAGATGGTACATAATATGTTTATTTGGTTGTAAAATACAAAATGTATAATAAAAAAAATTCTTAAAAAATGTCATATCCCTTTAACCCCCTCCTCATCCCCCTACTGGAGAATCCTGCAGCAGTAGCTTATTATTTACAGCAAACCCTGAACCGACATCACCACCATGACATCCAACAGAACCAGGTCCAACAATCACAGACATGGATGATGTCAGTGTTTTATACAGGTGGGATCGCTTCTCGGCCTTTTGGCTAAGATCAAGTGTAGTCTCTGAACTACCTTGGATCTGACTACAAACTCTGAAAGACTGAAGATCTGAAGAAGGAACCTTGGATTTTTGAAAAGATTTGGAAGATATACATACACCTGTATGTATGTATGTATAGATGTGTGTGTACATATATATGTGTGTATGTATGTATGTATGTATATTCTGTATATGGTATATGTATGTGTGTGTGTGTATATTTTCTGTATGTATGTGCAGTGTGTATATGCTGTATAGTTTGTAAATGTGTATTTGCTGTATGTATAGTCAGAATGTGTGTGAATATTGTATATATTGTATGTGTGTGTATATATGATGTATGTATATTCAGTATTGGTGATATTTATCAGGGCTTCTGCGCCATGTCAGTGGTGTAGAAGCCCTGAAATAATTGCAAATTTTAGTTTTATACTACATGGCGGCGGCAGGCTGTATGCATTTTATACTAGATTTTATACTACATGGCTGTATGCATTTAATACTATATGGCAGCAAGCTGTATGCATTTTATACTAGATGGTGGGACGCTGTATGCATTTTATACTACATGGCGGCACGCTGTATCTATTTTATACTACATGGTGGTACGCTGTATGCATTTTATACTACATGGCGGTACGCTGTATGCATTTTATACTACATGGCGGGACGCTGTATGCATTTTATACTACATGGCGGCACGCTGTATCTATTTTATACTACATGATGGTACGCTGTAAGCATTTTATACTACATGGCGGCACGCTGTATCTATTTTATACTACATGATGGTACGCTGTAAGCATTTTATACTACATGGCGGTACGCTGTATGCATTTTATACTACATGGCGGGACGCTGTATGCATTTTATACTACATGGCGGCACGCTGTATCTCTTTTATACTACATGGCGGCACGCTGTATCTATTTTATACTACATGGTGGTACGCTGTAAGCATTTTATACTACATGGCGGTACGCTGTATGCATTTTATACTACATGGCGGGACGCTGTATGCATTTTATACTACATGGCGGCACGCTGTATCTATTTTATACTACATGGCGGTACGCTGTATGCATTTTATACTACATGGCGGGATGCTGTATGCATTTTATACTACATGGCGGGATGCTGTATGCATTTTATACTACATGGCGGTACACTGTATGCATTTTATACTACATGGTGGGACGCTGTATCTATTTTATACTAAATGGTGGTAGGCTGTATGCATTTTATACTACATGGTGGTACGCTGTATGCATTTTATACTACATGGCGGCACGCTGTATCTATTTTATACTACATGGTGGTATTCTGTATGCATTTTATACTACATGGCGGCACGCTGTATCTATTTTATACTACATGGTGGTAATGCTGTATGTATTTTATACTACATGGCGGTACGCTGTATGCATTTTATACTACATGGCGGTACGCTGTATGCATTTTATACTACATGGTGGGACGCTGTATCTATTTTATACTACATGGCGGGACACTGTATCTATTTTCTATGCTGTATCTGATATGCTACACAAAGGGAGAACAAAGGCTTGGTTCACCCCTGCCTTAGGATATGGTGGAGGTCCTGTCCTAGTCCTGTGGATACGGGATAAATATTACTGAAACTACCCCTTTTACCCTTATAAACCCTTAGTTCTGTATACGAACCCAAGCATTGCAGACATAGAAGGCAGGATAAAGGGGCTCCCTGAATGTGGCTGTGATGACATACAAGAGTCTAATTGGGTCATTTAGTTCGTAGAGGGACAGCTTCCCGGCCTCATAATCCAGATGTAGTCTGAACTTGTAGCAGGGACTTTCTTGATGGACCTGGATCTCCTCGTCGTTGTGCATCACAGAATAGGAGCTACAGTTATACACCTTGGAAAGACACCAGGACTTGTTGTTATATCCTATTTCGGCCATATCACCTGACCTGGGCATGCTGCGATAGCCGACACCTAAGCTCCATGTCCCGGATTTACTGGTCTCCACGTCCCAGTAATGTTGTCCAGATGAGAACAGCTGGGTGCCCAAGACTTGACAGCGATGCAGATTGGGCCGGGCCCCAGGGTGTAGCTGTTTTATTTGTGACCACGAGGCCACTTTCAGGTCATCGGAGATCTCCACATTGATACCAGCCGAGCGCACGTCCAGTGATAAGTCGGCTTCCTTCTCTTTCCCAAAGAACAGCTTCTTAGACTGCAACATTAAATTCTTAAACTGTTCATACAAAATCTGCGAGAGTTTGATGTCCCTTAGTTCGTCTTCGTGGACCTCTAGATTCTCCTCCAAGAAGTTTTCCTCAACTACATAAAAGTCCTCTTTGTTAGACTGCGGCTCCTGTAGGAATGACCACGGATCGCTCATGTGACACAACTCCTCGAGGAGACCGATTTTTCTGTACATTTCATCTTTCTTTATGTCCAAGTCACGGATGAGATCAGAAATAAGTGACACATCCTTCCTTTCCGAGAAACACCTCAAGACCGTCTTCTCCATCTCATCCAGAATTGTTCGGAGGTTTCTGAACAAGGCAGCGACGCTCTCGGTCTCTTCCGATATTTTGTTCTGTAACTTGTGTTGCTGTTCCTTTAAGGTTTGAAGTCTTTCCTCGGTTTCCTCTCGATTTTGTATAATTTTTTTCCGTAAATCTTCCAGTTTCTCCTTCTTCTTCTCCGAGGCTTTGTCTAGTGGCTCTACCTGATGTCCGTCATGTACCCCAGCCATCCGGCAGAGGAGACAGATGCAGACTTTGTCCTTTGGGCAGTAGTATTGCAGGACCTTATCATGGATGGTGCATCGTTTGTTCTCCTGTAACACGTTGGGATCAGTCAGGACATGTTCCTCTGACTTGTTGTGGACTATCAAATGGCTGTCACATAATGAAGCTTCACAATGGAGACAGGATTTGATGGCGGGGGTAGAAGAATGGATACAGTAAGTACAGAGGACTCCGGTGCTCACCTGCTTCATCCTGGTGGACTGGAACCTCTCTGCGATGTTGGATAGGGCTACGTTTCGGTGTAGCGTAGGACGTGTAGGAAACTCTGCCCGGCAGTCAGGACAGGTGTGAGCTCCAGACCTCTCTTGGGTGTCCAGTGTAATCTCTATACACTCCCGGCAGAAGTTGTGTCCACATGTCAGCGTCACGGGATCTGTATATATGTTCAGGCAGATGGAGCAGGTCAGCTCATCCCCAAAATCTACACACGCCATGTCGTAGGAGGAGGAGGTAGTCCGCACAGGTGAAAGCTTCAGACCCCTCGAGAGAACCCAGTGTGAGATCTACACCCGCCAGGCAGACGTCCACTTTTCCACCTCTTTATGTAAGAGCAGGACAGAAAACTTCTGAAATCTGCACATCCTGAGGAGAAACGAAACTTATGCGTCCTGCGTGAGTCACGGGCTGGGCTATTAACCCCTTACATTCCAGCGGTAGAACAAAGCTACAAGGCTTCAGCGTGCAGGGTATACTGGGGACAATTTCCAACTAGTTTTTTTTTCATTTGCAGCCAAAAGTAGATAATTTGTGGAATACCACCAGGATATTAATGGTAACTTGTTTGCTACCTTATACAACTGAGGGCGTTACTGGTAAATCCTTTGCTCTCCTACACCACTGAGGAAACTACCAGTAACTTCTCTGCTCCCCTAGACCACCAGGGATGTTACCAGAAACTTATTTTCTCATGTAGACCACCAGGGATGTTACCAATAACTTATTTTACCAGCAACCGCTTTAATCTCCTAGACCACCAGGGATTTTACTAGTTACTTCTCTGCTCTCCTAGACCACCAGGGATGTTACTAGTTACTTCTCTGCTCTCCTAGACCACCAGGGATGTTACTAGTTACTTCTCTGCTCTCCTAGACCACCAGGGATGTTACCGGTAACTTCTTTTCTCTCCTAGACCACCAGGGATGTTACCGGTAACTTCTTTTCTCTCCTAGACCACCAGGGATGTTACCGGTAACTTCTTTTCTCTCCTAGACCACCAGGGATGTTACCAGTAACTTCTTTTCTCTCCTAGACCACCAGGGATCTTACCGGTAACTTCTTTTCTCTCCTAGACCACCAGGGATGTTACCGGTAACTTCTTTTCTCTCCTAGACCACCAGGGATGTTACCAGTAACTTCTTTTCTCTCCTAGACCACCAGGGATGTTACCGGTAACTTCTTTTCTCTCCTAGACCACCAGGGATGTTACCAGTAACTTCTTTTCTCTCCTAGACCACCAGGGATGTTACCGGTAACTTCTTTTCTCTCCTAGACCACCAGGGATGTTACCGGTAACTTCTTTTCTCTCCTAGACCACCAGGGATGTTACCAGTAACTTCTTTTCTCTCCTAGACCACCAGGGATTTTACCGGTAACTTCTTTTCTCTCCTAGACCACCAGGGATGTTGCCAGTAACTTCTTTATCTCCTAGCCTAGACCACCAGGGATGTTGCCAGTAACTTCTTTATCTCCTAGCCTAGACCACCAGGGATGTTGCCAGTAACTTCTTTATCTCCTAGCCTAGACCACCAGGGATGTTGCCAGTAACTTCTTTATCTCCTAGCCTAGACCACCAGGGATGTTGCCAGTAACTTCTTTATCTCCTAGCCTAGACCACCAGGGATGGTGCCAGTAACTTCTTTATCTCCTAGACCACCAGGGATGTTACTGGTAACTTCTTTTCTCTCCTAGACCACCAGGGATGTTACCAATAACTTATTTTACCAGCAACCTCTTTAATCTCCTAGACCACCAGGGATTTTACTAGTTACTTCTCTGCTCTCCTAGACCACCAGGGATGTTGCCAGTAACTTCTTTACCTCCTAGACTGCCAGGGATATAACCACCAACTTCTCTGCTCTCCTAAACAACCAGGGATGGTACTGGTAACTTCTGTGCTCTCCTAGACCACCAGGGATGTTACCAGTAACCAGTTTTTTTCCCCTTAGACCCCTCTGGACACGACTAGACTTCTGGGAATGGCCACTTTGTTCCCTTACACCACTGTCTATTCTACCAGTATCTCCTTTCCTCACTTAGACCGCCTGGCATGTTTTGTCTTTCCATCTGATGAGAAGATGTTAGGGACGTTGGACAATGTCCATGGCTTTAACGCACTAAAAACGTGGCCCATTATTACTCGGGAACCACGTAAGACACTCGGTCGTGCTGTGAGTATCGATAGAAGGGATTGTATTCACTTTCAAGCAAATCTCTATAATAATAATAATAATAATTCCTGTATTTATATAGCGCACACAGATTACGCAGCGCTGCACAGAGTTTCCCAAATCAGTCCCTGTCCCTAATGGGGCTCACAATCTAATCATCCTACCAGTATGTTTTGGAGTGTGGGAGGAAACCGGAGGACCCGGAGGAAACCCACACAAACCCCAGAATGACAATGTATACAGCGCTGAACACTAAAGCAACAAAAATATCTTCTTATTACCCCAGAGACGTACAATAATACAGACGACAAAAGGGAAAAACTCGTCTATAAAGGAGACACGCTGGAGCTGTGCTATTTATTCTGTTATCCTTGATCTCACGTCCCGAGGACTAAACTACCAATAAAACCCTGTGCTACAAAGACAAGACAGAAGGCCACAGTCATGTACAGACACAAACCGCTTCATTGTTTTCTTTATTGTTATCGATGTGTTCTAGGGGGCGCAACATACAATAAGTGGCCGAGCACTTACCCCGAATAAGAGATTGTTTGGATAATGATTTGTCTCATCGCAGCACAATCTGAAACCGTTGGCAAATCCATGATCCCGCCAGCCATGGGTTTTAATGTAACGTTTAGATGGGTTTTGGGTAAATCCCACCCGCTGTACTTGCATATAGGGGTGACCCTCAACTCTCCACTACCCAAGGCGCGCTATATACAACGGCACCCCCCTCCGCCGCATCCAGAGGTAACACATTAGGTTATTTAAGTAGTAAGTGGGTCCTCCATGCAGTGTCTCACGCTGACATTGGGTGTGAAGAGACACTGGGGGACATCAATCATAGTTTTTAAGACTGTTTTTGCAGTTTTTTTGCGCAAAAACGTGCCGCAGTTCGTTAATTTGACACATTTTTGCAACATTTTCTGGCGCACATCAAAGTCCGGCACTTAGTGGTTTTGAGTCCCTGCGCCTTATCTGACATAGTGGGGCAAATTTACTTACCCGGTCCTGTCGCGATCCCCGATCCGGGGAAGATGAAGTCCGGCGTGATTCACGTAGCTCGTGCGCCCTATTTCCGGCATCTTTTGGTTTCCCTGCTGAAGTCCGCTGGAGTTCATCTTCTTCTTCCCGGTGCTTTGTGTCTTGGGACACAATTTGAATTTTAAATCCCGCGCATAGTCTGAATCCATTGGATTGTCCGTCGGCCCACGACCCCCAATTTGCGTCGCATGAAAGTCGGCGCAATTGCGCCAAAATCCGATTGCGTGCACCAAAAAATCCTTCTAAATGCGGCGCAAATCGGAAATCATAGGGAAACCGGATCAAAATGCGGTCCACGGACCCTTAGTAAATGAGCCCCAGTGAGCAGGTGCTATACAGATGTTTGCACGGCATCTATCACAATTTGCCTACTAAATGCACTTCAAAAAAACTTCACTTTTCATTACTAAAAACATAGGTTTTCGCTTCCCAAATGAAAAATTATCTCTATGCAACATAAAAAATACTTCAGAGCAGTTTCTCCAGTAACAACTTCAGAATTTTCCATCGGATCATCTCTGGGAGTGATTATTGTCTTATTGTTCAGATCTGAGAATATTATCAGTCTCCATTTCATGTATATTATAATAAAAAAGGCAAAGACTCATTTGAGCAAGAATATTTTTTTTTTACATCTCTGTCACTTTTAGTCCCTGCAGTTACATCACAATGAGGTCCGGACATTGTACAAGCTGAGACTTTATGTGCAGAGATGAAGCCCTGAACGTCCGGTCACCTTTTCTCAGTGTCCTTTCATTATTAGTCACAAATGAGATCTACTTTGTAGAGACAAATTTGGCGCAAATGAATCGGACATGAGAAAATGCAAAACGCATTTACTAAGGCAGAACTAGATGCATCATAAATCACCAGCCAAAAAAAAGAACAAACCAGGAGCAAAAAATAGGCGAACCTGAGAGCCCCCTATGATTAATGTCCCCCATAGGTCAGGTCCTGTTTTATAGCAGGTGACTGTGCTGCCCCCCATCTTGCTACAGTTGGTGCTGCCTTAGGCAAGAGTCTCATCTCGCCTCATGGATGGTCAACCTCTGCAGTGTTTACACAGAAATTATAATGTACAGCTGAGAATATAATAAGACATAATCTCTGGTTACATTGACGTATGTTGAAGTGAAGTCTTACAACCTATTATTACCCCTAATAAGTTTAAATGGGTTGTGTGAAAATTAGAAAACATGGCTGTCCATATGACTGCAACAACAACAACATTACAGTGAACCAGAAAACGAAACCCAACCTATGGACACCCTGTGCTCTCCTCTGGCACTGGGCCATCTGAAATGGGTTCCTTAACATATAGATCAATATGAGCTTCACTGAAACAAGTAAATCCAATACCTCTTTAGACGTAGAGACTATCTGGTGCACATAGAGTTAAAAGAGGCGTGTGGATGACGTGTTCTTCATGGTCTGGGGTGAAGCACACGCCCCACTGTTTGCACTAACCTCATACCATGGCGTTTGCAGCCCTGAAAGAAGAGCTGACTTGTTCCATCTGCTTAAACGTCTACACGGATCCAGTTCTGCTGAGATGTGGACACAACTTCTGCCGGGTCTGCATTGATCATGCACTGGATTCTCAGGAGGCTTCTGGAGGATACAGCTGTCCCGACTGTAGAGGAGGATTTATGGAACGTTCTGCATTGCAAAGCAACCGAAAGTTATGTAACATTGTAGAATATTTACATTCTACTCAACCAGCACCAGCGGAGGCCGAGATAATCTGCTCCAACTGTATAGAGTCTGCGGTGCCGGCGGTGATATCCTGCCTGCACTGTGAGGTTCTGCTGTGTGATCACCACCTGAGAGTCCACAGCAAGTCTCCAGAACACGTCCTGATGGAGCCCTGCAGCGCTGTGAGGATTAGGAGATGTCCCTCTCACCAGAAGGCCCTCGTCTACTATTGCTGTGATGAGAAATCTTGCATCTGCGTGTCCTGCTTGCTGAATGGAAAACACATGGATCATCAAGTGATCGATATAAATGAAGCTTTCAAGAAGAAAATGGAGACTTTGAGAAGTATAAAGGCTAAAGGAGCTGAAATGGTGGAGGAAGTTGAGCAAAAAATCCAAACTCTCCAGGCCCACAAAAAGAGAACATTGGCAAAATCAGCAAGTTTAATAAAACTTAATAACATCACCTTCAAAGAAATCAGAAGGCAACTGGATGTCCTCTCAAAGAGGGTCCAGAACGAGATCGCAAGACGAGAAGAGCAGAAGTCACTCTCCATCTCTGATCTGATCCAACAATTGGACATAATGAAAGATGACTTATCCAGGAGGATGCGTCACATGGAGAAACTCTGTAACTCGACCGATCCCCTGACTCTCTTACAGGACGGAGAAATTGACGGGAAGTATTTCCTGGACACTGGACATATAGACTTATATCAGCAAGTGGTTACAATGACCAATGATGAAGATGACCTGGATGAGAATGTCATCTCAAAGATGACACGCATGGGACTGTCTGGTATTATGGGCGATGCTGGAGTAACAAAATATTGCCCTGTCGATGAAGCTACAGAGATATTTTTGGATGTCAATACGGCTGCCAACAACATCTGTGTGTCCGGTGACTTGAAAACGGCCTCTTGTTCAGACGTGAATCGGAATCGCCCAGAAACACCCGAAAGATTCGATGATAGCAAAGTAATGAATACCAGGAGTTTTACATCAGGTGAACATTACTGGGACATGGATACCTCCACATCAGGAGGGTGGAGGGTCGGCGTGGCCTACGCTAGTATGGAACGGAGAGGGAATATCTCTTTTATTGGGAAGAATAGCAAGTCCTTGGGTCTCCGCAGGTTAGGGGACAGATACTTCCTAAGATTGAATGATAATGAAATCCACATACTTCACAAAGCTAAGTGTGGAAAAATCAGAATCCATCTCGATTACGATGCTGGACGGGTGTCATTTTATGAGATGAGTGACCCCATGGTGATCTTATACACCCACAACACCACATTTACTCAGCCCCTTCATGCAGTGTTTTCAGTTTTTGAAAATGGATGGGTCAGAATAAGAAACTAACGGCGATACACAATCACACACTTCAATGGGAGAGAATTCCCATGTTTTTTGGACTATAAGACATTTGGCTATCAATTTGACACCAATTGAAAATTCCCTGCTGAACACACATCTCGGCAATAGCTCTGCTACATGCACACACACACAACTCTGCCTCATTTGTGCACACACAGCTCTGCTACATGCACACACACACTTATGCCTCATCTGTGCACACACAGCTCTGCTACATGCACACACACACAACTCTACCTCATCCGTGCACACACAGCACTGCTACATGCACACGCACACACAACTCTGCCTCATTTGTGCACACACAGCTCTGCTACATGCACACACACATTTATGCCTCATCCGTGCACACACAGCTCTGCTACATGCACACACACACAACTCTACCTCATCCGTGCACACACAGCACTGCTACATGCACACGCACATACAACTCTGCCTCATCCATGCACACACAGCTCTGCTACATGCACACACACACAACACTGCCTCATCGGAGCACACACAGCTCTGCTACATGCACACACACACAACTCTGCCTCATCGGAGCACACACAGCTCTGCTACATGCACACACACAACTCTGCCTCATCCGTGCACACACAGCTCTGCTACATGCACACACACACAACTCTGCCTCATCCGAGCACACACAGCTCTGCTACATGCACACACACACACACAACTCTGCCTCATCCGAGCACACACAGCTCTGCTACATGCACACACACACAACTCTGCCTCATCCGAGCACACACAGCTCTGCTACATGCACACACACACACACAACTCTGCCTCATCCGAGCACACACAGCTCTGCTACATGCACACACACACAACTCTGCCTCATCCGTGCACACACAGCTCTGCTACATATGGGAATCCCCCAGGCTCTCACCCCTAATAATAATTAAAACAGCCATATGCTGAGCTCCCTATCCACCATATTTACTAAATCCGCCATCAGCTCCCCATCCCCTCTGTTTACCCCTCTCAAACACAAACTATAAGCTCTCAACCCTTTATAATTAATACCCCCCCAGAGATTGGGTCAAATGCTCTGTCAGCGCTTCTCCCGATCTCCTGACCTTTGGACTATAGGATGGAGATATTTGAGAGTAAGACGTTGGCCGGCGGCACGCGTGGCATTTTGAACCGTTTTTTTGGTCCGTTTTTAAGCAGTCCGTTAAAAACGCATGCGTTTTTTGAAAACGCAATTGATTTGACCGGTTTTACCAATTATCTTAATTTAAACTGGTCAAAAGCAGATGCGTTTTCAAAAAACGCATGCGTTTTTTAACGGACTGCTTAAAAAACGGCCCAAAAACGGGGGTGCAAAACGCCACGTGTGTCGCCGGCCTTTTTCTTACTAAAAAGTGCGTTTTAGGATCTGAAAAATATGGTGTTAGTAAATCTCCCCAGCGCAGCTCTCATTTAACAGGAAATCCTTCTTTCGAGTATACGCTCACATTTATACTTTATATTATAGTTTACATGCAGGAATAGTTTACAGCTCCTAACAATCCCTTCTTGTTCAGCGTCTGCTCATGGCTTTGTCTCTTCATAGATTACATAATGGCACGAATCAGTGATGAAATAATGTTAGTTGTGGGTTAGTGCTGGGGCCGACTGTATATAGTAGGACTGTAATGGTGCTTAGGACTCGGGCTTCTAGTGAGTTACATAGTTTCTAACAGAAATATATTTGTATTGAAGAATCGACAGAAATACTTTACTACAATTGTTTTAATCATTTTTCTATGTTACTTCGAAATGTTGACAAACGAGTGAAATAAATGAAAATTTGCTGTGCACGTTATTTGCTTGATTAGAATTGATTCACATAAAATACGCTCATCACTTTCCTGACCCTTTTAAGACAAAATAACCCCCCACCCCCACAAACTGGGCAATAGAATGACTGAAAATCAGTGTTTATTATAGGACTTCAACAACAATGATCTTTTCTTAGCATAGGCCATCAATATCCCGATCAGCGGAAGTCCTACAGCCGGCACCATCACAGAGTATCAGGCGGCTCTGGTCCAATCAGGGCAGTTTCTGGGTAATTTGTTGTACAGGACGGATCTCAAAAAAATCACCCCCACCCCAGGTTGTTAAAATATATACAATACGCCCCGCTTTTTAACATAAACAGACCCCCACCAAATTAAAAATAATACAGACATGTATTTAATGTATGGATTATAGTGTGTGCAGCATTATCCCACTAAGTTACCTTACAATTAATTTGGGGGGGGGGGGGCAATTTCTAACATATACAGACCCCCCTTTAATTAAAAAGTACAGTGTCTTCCAAATTATAATATTGTGCCCATCATTAATTATTATAATATATATTATACATATTATTACATATATACAGGCGGTCCCTTACTAAAGGACACCAGACTTACAGACGACCCCTAGTTACAGACGGACCCCTCTGACCCCTGTGACCTCTGGTGAAGCTCTCTGGATGTTACTATAGTCCCAGACTGCAATGATCAGCTGTAAGATGTCTGTAATGAAGCTTTATTGGTAATCCTTGGTCCCATTATAGCAAAAAAATTGAAACTCCAAGGGGGACATTAGTCATAGTGGGGTCTCAGGTTCGCCTGTTTTTGCACCTGGTTTGTTCTCTTTTTGGCTCCTGATCTATGATGGATCTAGTTCTGCCTTAGTAAATGCACTTTGGAATTGTCGCATGTCCCATTCATTTGCGCCTAAATTTGTCTCACATTGTTAGATCTCATTTGTGACTAATAATGAAAGGAGACTGAGAAAATGTGACAGAACGTTCAGGGCGTCATCTCTGCACATAAACTATCATTGTGATGTAACTGCAGGGACTAAAAGTGACAGAGATGGAAGAAAAAAAAAAAATTCTTGCTGAAATGAGTCTTTTCCTTTTTTATTATAATGTACAGGAAATGGAGACTGATAATATTCTCAGATCTGTACAATAAGACAATAATCACTCCCAGAGATGATCCCATAGACAATGATGAAGTCGTTACTGGAGAAATGTTACATTATAAAACTGAGCTGAAGTATTTTCCATGTTGCATAGAGGTTATTCTTCATTTGGGAACCTAAAATGTATGTTTTTAGTAATGAAAAGGGAAGTTTTTTGGAAGTGCAGCTGCTCAGAGCAGGTGCATTTTCTGCGCCTATTTTGTGTCTTTTTAGGCGCAAATTAGTGATAGATCCCGTGCAAACATCTGTATAGGAGACACTCACTATGTCAGATAAGGCGCAGGGACTCAAAACCACTAAGTGCCAGACTTTACCGTGAGCCAGAAAATGGCGCATAAATGCGCCTAATAAGCGAGATGCGCCAGAACAGACGCTAAAAGACACTCAAAACAGTCTAACAGACTATGATTAATGTCCCCACAAATGTCACTAAGACAAAAAAATAATTTGCCTGGAGCTACATTTATAAACTATACAGTTTCGACTTACATACAAATTCAACTTAAGAACAAATCTATGGAACCTATCTTATACGTAACCCGGGGACTGCCTGAACTTCATTAGAACAAAGCTTAGTACATAAATACAGCACCAGTATGGGGTCCAACATATAAGTACAGTACTAGAACCAAGCTCCATACAGAAACACAGCACCAGGACTGATTCTCAGTCTCTATATACATATATACAGTATCCGAAATGAATATATGCAGCCCCCCTTTTTATTCATACTGTGCCCCCTGTAATAAATAAATATATAGTGTGCCCCCTGTATTACATACCATCTTCCCTATATATATACTGGTGGGAAATCAAAGTGTAGATTTAGGAACTCCAGCACTTCGGACCAGAAGACATGGACCCTAGGGCAGGACCAGACACAATGCAGGAAGGATCCGACTTCAGCCTGACAGCGAAAGCAAAGATCATTGGGCATTGCTCCCATGCGGAATAGTCTAGCAGGGGTGAAATATACTCGATGGAGGAATTTAGATTGGATCAGGAAGTCCCTCGCACTCACTACAGATGTGAAGTAGGACAGTTCGACCTCCCTCCAGTCATCATCGGACAGGTCAGGGATATCCTGTCTCCAGCATTCACGGGCTCTATCAAATGATCTGGACTTTTGCTCTTGTAGGAGAGCATAGCACTGAGTGAGTGGCTTAGGGAGGTCCGGGGTACTCATCAGAGTCTCTAGTTTGGAAAATGTCACCGTCAGACTAAAGGAGCCGAATTGGGCTTTGAAAGCGTGTCGCTTTACTTATGTGGCTACTGGGGCGTGGAGTAGCCGGGCACGAGGCTACACGGCGCGGCTACTCCACGCCCCAGTAGCCACGTTACTCCTCCTACCCTGTTGTGTGCGGCGCGCAGCTCCTCGTCGCTGCACGCCCTCGTCCGACATGCTGGCGTTGTGCGCATGCGCAGAACGCAGGTCCGCAGCCACAGCTCCGAGGCCGGAGCTACTGCGCATGCGCAGAACTCCGGCATGTCGGATGCTGCACGCCGCACACACAGGGTAGGAGGAGTAACGTGGCTACTGGGGTGTAGAGTAGCCGCGTCGTGTAGCTTCGTGCCCGGCTACTCCACGCCCCAGTAGCCGCATAAGTAAATTTACATATTAAGGGAATAAAGTTTATTAAAACTTAGTGGGGACGTGAGGATTAGCTCTAAAAAGAGCTATCCTCACGTCCCTTACATCCACCTACCCCCCGATCTACCTTTATAGGTAGAATTGTGGTGGTAGGTTCCCTTTAAATAGTTTGATTTTATGATTCACAAAATTTTCTGACCTCTCTAAATTATGCGGAGTGATTACCAACAAAGCCACCACTGGAAACTACGAGTCCCATGATCCTTTAGTTTTCAGAAACTCCTCCTCCCTCTTATGCTCTGCTCCCAGTGAAGATGTAACAGACTGTCCTGCTCTTTTACCATAGTAATGATGTGAAACTGCCATCACTGCACATTACCTCACTGAGATGACATCTCACCCCAACACTGGCCGTACTGGATGCACTGCAACCAACCGAATGCAGCCAAACTGAGTGCTGATCACATGACCTGCCCAGGCAGGTGCAGGACATGTGATGTGGACATGTGACCAGCGGCCATCTTCTGTCCTGTGTCTGCTCCGCACAGAGGAAATCAATGGACTGATTAAAGGGCCGGTAGCATTTTAATTCTCCATTCATTATGCGAAATTTTAAACAACAACAAATTACATATTAGCTTATATTTTAAGGACCCATTTGTATATGAATTATGCTGATTCCTGGAATACCCCTTTAAATACAAATGTTGAAGGACATCTCTGATCAGTTTTACTTCTTGATAGACTTGTCCTACTAAGAAGTTCTTTTATTACAACCCTATACACTGCGATTGTGGAAATATAGAGTTCTAAATATTATTCTAATTAGCCTGGGGAGCTATGGATATATCACCGCAGCGCCTCGTGTTATAATTTATCCACTCCCATCACCTGCTCCACGCACTGTGGACGGGCGGGATTTGTATTGTAAGGGGGGGGGGGGATAAATTATAACACAGGCTAATTAGCATAATTGCTATAACTCACTATTGCAGCAATCACGGTGTATAGAGTTATAATAAAAGAAGACCTGAGTCTAGTTCCTCAGGAACTTCTTAGGAGGACACGTCTACCGTCAGTATCACTCATCACGTTGTGATAAGAAAGCAGGGATCCATGAAGCAGATATTACCGGTGTCTACAGAGCACCTCCTGCCTCATCACAGTTTCAGGCCTCTGCTCTCTTCCTACTTCTATACAGGGAGAATAATTGGGCCTTTTTTGGAGAAAATGTATGACCCGAATGCAGAAAACTTCATTTTTAGCTTTATAAAAACGAGGGTTAGATCGGGTAAACCGGACTTCATGGCCCTGCCCACGGTGCAACAAAATACCCATATACATGCAAAGACATATTTAGATTTCTCTGTATTCAGATGCATGAAGCACGAAAGCCACTTCAAAATTATCATGGGGTTCTTCAAGCTGCAAGAGAATGTCTACCGGGGGGCTTGGATGGAGCGGTGATCATTTCGGTTGGACCATTCAGTCTTTGGCTCTGCACTGATTAATGAAGGCTTCTCATTGGGACAACCGGGGGAGCCCAGAGTTCAGCTGTAACTAAAGTCAATGTGGTACATGTCTTATGGGGCCCATAGTATCATGATGCATAATTGTCAGGGTTATTATGCCTAGTTTAGGACTCTCACCCAAGCATTATCCAATACAGTGATCACTGGGTATAGAGGCTCCGTGAAGGTGGCACTGTAGGTATATAAATGTCTCATTGAGATTCCCAGTTCATAGAAAGACATCTGCCCAGCAGAATAATCCAGATATATCCTCACTTTATAGCAGGATGGTCGGATGTTCAATTGGATTTCCTTACCGTTATGTTTTACTGAATAAAACTTATTATTGCTGCGTAGACTCCAGGACTGTTGATTATTTCCAATGTAGGATTGTAGTCCTTGTCTGCTTATACTTGGATAGGTCATACCGACTCTCCAGGCTCCCACTGTACTAACTTCTACGTCCCAGTAGAGTCTTCTTTCAGAAAAGCCCATCATGCTGAGAACTATGGAATCAGGAAATCTCTCAGGTGTGTGAGGACGATCCTGCTTGACTGTTGTTGCGGAGGCAGTTCTCAGGTCATCTGAGACATGGACATTATTAGCGGCCGTCTTCACATCCAGTAATATTCCAGAAGCCTCCTGCACATAGTAGCCTCTCTGAAGGCCTGACATTATGCTCACCATATTACGGTGAAGGGCTTGGATGATCGGATCTTCATCCAGATCTTCTTTAACCTCATTCACATTTGTATTACTATCCCCCACTGTATATATTTCATTTTTGTTCGCCTGTAAGCAAAGCAAAGGGTCCTTCACCTGACAGAGCTGATCCAGGTTGGATATTTTCCTGGACAGATCGTCCTTTTTCATCTCCTGCTGCTGAATCAGATCAGAGACTGACAGTGACACCTGCTCTTTTTTCTTGGAAATCTCATTGAGAACCTGATTCTCCAAGTTCTCCAGCTTCATCCTGAGATCTCGGAACTGGACACCGACCTTCTCCATGATACCAGCTTCTTTTTCGGGGATTTGTCTGAGATGTTCCTGGAGATTGCAGACTTTCTTTTCAATTTCTTCCTTTTCTTTGATGATATTGCCTTGAATAGTCCTTAGTTTTTCCTGCTCCTTTTTGGAGGCTTCATTCAGTAATTCCACTTGGTGTCCTCTGTGCTTCTCACCCAGACAGCAGGAAACACACAAACACTCGGCATCTTCAAGGCAGTAATACATGAGGACCTTCTTGTGGTGAGAGCATTTACTATTCCTGAAGGACTTTGTTGGTTGGACTAATGCATGTTCTGGAGCCGTGCTGTGTACTGTCAGGTGTGTGTCACACAGAGAAGCTTCACACCACAGACAAGTCTTAGAGGCCACCACAGATGTGTGGACACAGTACGTGCAGAATACCTCCGACTCTTCCTCTTCTTCCCGAGATTGGAAATGCTCGGCTATGTTACGTAAGGTGGTGTTTTTCTGCAGGACGGGACGCTCCGGAAACTCTGCTCGGCACTGGGGGCAGCTATAAGCTACACATCCCTTCTGTGTATCCAGAAACCTCTCAATACACTCACCGCAAAAATTGTGTCCACATTTCAGAGTTACGGGGTTGGTGTAGAGGTTCAGACAGATGGAACAGGTCAGCTCATCTTTCAGCTCAGCAGAAGCCATTGTTGTGTGGTGACGAGAAGGACTGAGGAGAAACACTTCCGCATGGTGTATTCCAGTTATTTGCACTTTTTCACTCCCACTTAACTCCTTGCATGACTTGTTTTAATCTCTGGATGTATCATGGCTGCTTGGACCTAACCTCTTTCTCTCGTTATCACAAGTCTGTTATGGCACACTTCGACACCCACATGCAGACAACAAAATGGGGAGCTCAGTCTCAGTTCCTGGGGTGTTGGCTTGTAATTGAATCCAAATATTGGATCCATCACTTAGTACTAGGTTCAACAGGTTAAAAAATAAAAATTAAAAAGTATGTATAATCAATGTACAGGGTTGTGGGGACCAGTACATTAAGTTGAATCTTTGCCGGAGAGCTTCCTTTAACGTCTGTGAAGACTGTTCTCTCATTGCTGCAGTTACATACAAGGGCATTTTGGAGCAATGTTAGAGACCTTGAAACTCGAGTGATAAGTTAAGAGCGGTATAAAGTACAGACAGATAAAGCCATGTACACAGAAGGGAAACTTCTCTTCGGAGGGTGTGACCTGAGGTCTAGGTGTTTAACCATGTGTACTCTAGCATCTGTAACGTTGGGTAAAGAGTAGAGAACTCCACAAAGGGAAAACATTCTCAAAAAATGGTGCCATGTTACTTGGTATCTGCTGTGTTTGATTTATGGAGGATAACTGGAAGAGCAATAGTGACCCCTGGTCCAGCCAAGAGTAAGCTAGACATGGGACCGATGTAAGACCCTATTGATAGTCCTGGGTGGTGGTCATAGCACAGGCTTGGTTAGACAGGTTGCTTACATTTTTGTAGTATGTTTGGCTGGGTCACTCATGTTGCAATGGGAAGCGGTTCTATAAAGAGCACAAGTTATAGTAAATATGTCAGGGCAAGGTGTCCCTGCTTAATCCCTACTCTGCTCTGCACATTTACTAAACACCTACACCCCATGAAAACCAGCTGAACCAGTATATCATCGATTAGTGTTGAGTGGACCCAAACGTCAAAGTTCTGGTCCTTACTAGAGATGAGCGAACATACTCGTCCGAGCTTGATGCTCGATCGAGCATTAGCGTACTCGTAACTGCTCGTTGCTCGGACGAGTATTTCGCCCGCTCGAGAAAATGGCAGCTCCCGCCGTTTTGCTTTTTGGCGGCCAGAAACAGAGCCAATCACAAGCCAGGAGACTCTGCACTCCACCCAGCATGACGTGGTACCCTTACACGTAGATAGCAGTGGTTGGCTGGCCAGATCAGGTGACCCTGGGATAGACTAGCCGCTGCCCGCGCTGCTCGGATCATTCTCTGTCTGGATGCCGCTAGGGAGAGAGCTGCTGCTGCTCAGGGAAAGCGTTAGGGTGTTCTATTAGCTTACTGTTAGGCAGGAGTGATTCTCAAAGAACCCAACAGCCCTTCTTAGGGCTACAATAACGTTATAATTTTTTTATTTTTTTATTTGCAGCTAGTACCATATTGTGAGGAATTAGCAGGGGGACTTGCTACCGTTGTGTTTAGCTCTTAGTGACACACATATCCACCTCAAACACCAAAGTGGGAAAATTTATTAGGGGTTTGAGTAGAATTAGGCACAGTCTGCCAGTTTCTTTTTATTTTACGTTTATTTTTTTCATAACTCAGCGTCATCTCATCTGGCATAGTAGTGTGCTGTAATACTTGGCTAGAAAATAGCCATAGGAGAATACAAACGTCTTAATTACGCCTGCAGTAGCGTTATATATATTTGATTTCTGGTTGATCTGCTGGTGGCTGTACTTGCTGCAGTGCATCTACTATCAAATTGGGAGCAATTTGGAGTCAGACTTGCGACCACTGTGTTTTAGTGACGCACATATCCATCGCAAAGACCGAAGTGGGAAAATTTATTAGGGCCCGGGGTTGTATTTCAACTAGGCACAGTCTGCCATTTCCTTTTTTATTTTACGTTTATTTTTTTCATAACTCAGCGTCATCTCATCTGGCATAGTAGTGTGCTGTTATACTTGGCTAGAAAATAGCCATAGGAGAATACAAACGTCTTAATTACGCCTACAGTAGCGTTATATATATTTGATTTCTGGTTGATCTGCTGGTGGCTGTACTTGCTGCAGTGCATCTACTATCAAATTGGGAGCAATTTGGAGTCAGACTTGCGACCACTGTGTTTTAGTGACGCACATATCCATCGCAAAGACCGAAGTGGGAAAATTTATTAGGGCCCGGGGTTGTATTTCAATTAGGCACAGTCTGCCAGTTTCTTTTTATTTTACGTTTATTTTTTTCATAACTCAGCGTCATCTCATCTGGCATAGTAGTGTGCTGTAATACTTGGCTAGAAAATAGCCATAGGAGAATACAAACGTCTTAATTACGCCTACAGTAGCGTTATATATATTTGATTTCTGGTTGATCTGCTGGTGGCTGTACTTGCTGCAGTGCATCTACTATCAAATTGGGAGCAATTTGGAGTCAGACTTGCGACCACTGTGTTTTAGTGACGCACATATCCATCGCAAAGACCGAAGTGGGAAAATTTATTAGGGCCCGGGGTTGTATTTCAACTAGGCACAGTCTGCCATTTCCTTTTTTATTTTACGTTTATTTTTTTCATAACTCAGCGTCATCTCATCTGGCATAGTAGTGTGCTGTAATACTTGGCTAGAAAATAGCCATAGGAGAATACAAACGTCTTAATTACGCCTACAGTAGCGTTATATATATTTGATTTCTGGTTGATCTGCTGGTGGCTGTACTTGCTGCAGTGCATCTACTATCAAATTGGGAGCAATTTGGAGTCAGACTTGCGACCACTGTGTTTTAGTGACGCACATATCCATCGCAAAGACCGAAGTGGGAAAATTTATTAGGGCCCGGGGTTGTATTTCAACTAGGCACAGTCTGCCATTTCCTTTTTTATTTTACGTTTATTTTTTTCATAACTCAGCGTCATCTCATCTGGCATAGTAGTGTGCTGTAATACTTGGCTAGAAAATAGCCATAGCAATAGGATAGCATCGTTTGGTTTTAAAAACTAAAAAACACAAAAAAAAAAAAAAGTTAAAAAAAAAATAAAAGTTATAACTCTCATTTTCAAAATGTTTAACCCGAGGGCTAGGGGTAGAGGACGAGGGCGGGGACGTGGGCGTCCAACTACTGCAGGGGTCAGAGGCCGTGGTCCTGGGCGGGGTGAGACACCACCTGCTTATGAGGGAGCAGGGGAACGCCGCAGAGCTACACTCCCTAGGTTCATGTCTGAAGTTACTGGGACTCGTGGTAGAGCACTGTTGAGGCCAGAACAGTGCGAACAGGTGATGTCGTGGATTGCCGACAATGCTTCGAGCAATTTGTCCACCAGTCAGTCTTCCACGCAGTCCACCCATGTCACCGAAATCGGCACTCCTCCAGCTCCTGCACCTCAGCCTCCTCCCGCCCAGTCTGCCCCCTCCCAGCAAAATTTGCCATTTGAACCGGCATACTCTGAGGAACTGTTTTCTGGACCCTTCCCACAGTCACAAACCACTTGTCCGGTTGCTGATGAGCAATTTTCTGATGCCCAGGTTTTCCACCAGTCGCAGTCTGTGGGTGATGATGACCTTGTTGACGTAGTGGAAGAAGTGTGTAAAGAGGTGTCCGACGATGAGGAGACACGGTTGTCAGACAGTGGGGAAGTTGTTGTCAGGGCAGGAAGTCCGAGGGGGGAGCAGACTGAGGGATCGGAGGATGATGAGGTGACAGACCCAAGCTGGGTTGAGAGGCCGGGTGAACACAGTGCTTCTGAGACGGAGGAGAGTCCTCGACCAGAACAGGTTGGAAGAGGCAGTGGTGGGGCCAGACGGAGAGGCAGGGCCAGAGCTGGTGCATCAGCGCCAAATGTGTCAACTAGTGAAGCTCCCGTGGCGAGGGCTCCTGCGGCGAGGGCTAGATTTTCAGAAGTCTGGAGGTTCTTTAAGGAAACACCGGATGACCGACGGACTGTGGTGTGCCACATTTGCCAAACCAGGATCAGCAGGGGTTCCACCACTACTAGCTTAACTACCACCAGTATGCGCAGGCATATGAATGCTAAACACCCCACTCAGTGGCAACAAGCGCGTTCACCTCCGGCCGTGCACACCACTGCTCCTTCCCCTGTGTCAGCTGAT
Source organism: Engystomops pustulosus (assembly GCF_040894005.1). Classification (NCBI taxonomy): domain Eukaryota; kingdom Metazoa; phylum Chordata; class Amphibia; order Anura; family Leptodactylidae; genus Engystomops; species Engystomops pustulosus. Next base: position 179,547,073 of record NC_092416.1, on the reverse strand, counting down.
AGTCAGCCCCCTGCCCAGGACCCTGCCACAAAAACCCCATCGTCACCTCCACGATCCTCCACAGCATCCACCAGCGTTCAGCTCTCCATACCCCAGACGCTGGAGCGGAAACGCAAATATAGTGCAACCCACCCGCACGCCCAAGCCCTTAATGTGCACATTTCCAGATTGCTAAGCCTGGAGATGCTGCCCTATAGGCTAGTAGAGACCGAGGCCTTTCGCAGCCTCATGGCGGCGGCCGCCCCTCGGTATTCGGTCCCCAGCCGCCACTACTTTTCCCGATGTGCCGTCCCAGCCCTGCACCAGCACGTGTCAGACAACATAATCCGTGCCCTGACCAACGCCGTTTCTGACAAGGTCCACCTGACCACGGACACGTGGACGAGTGCTGCCGGGCAGGGCCACTATATATCTCTGACGGCACATTGGGTTAACTTGGTGGAGGCTGGGACCGAGTGTGACCCTGCGGCTGGTCATATACTGCCGACGCCGAGGATTGCTGGGCCTACCTCGGTCCAGGTGTTTGAGGCCTACTATGCCTCCTCCTCCTCCCACCCCTCCTCCACCTCCTCCTCCGAACGACCATCCGTGGGCATGGCGCCATCAGTCGGTAGCTCTAGGCACAGCAGCAGTGCCGTCGCTAAGCGACAGCAGGCGGTGCTCAAACTGCTGAGCCTAGGCGATAAAAGGCACACCGCCCAAGAACTATTACAGGGCATCACGGAGCAGACTGATCTGTGGCTGGCACCGCTGAACCTGAAGCCAGGCATGGTTGTGTGTGACAACGGCCGTAACCTGGTGGCGGCTCTGCAACTCGGCAGACTGACACATGTGCCATGCCTGGCCCATGTGTTAAATCTGATAGTTCAGCGTTTCCTCAAGACATACCCCAATCTGTCTGATTTGCTCACGAAGGTGCGCCGCATCTGTGCGCATTTCAGGAAGTCCAGCACAGATGCTGCCACTCTCAGGGCAGCGCAGCGCCGCCTCCAACTGCCCGCTCACCGACTGTTGTGCGACGTGCCCACGAGGTGGAATTCAACACTGACCATGTTATCCAGAGTTTACCAGCAGCGCCGAGCGATTGTAGACTGCCAGATGTCAACTTCCACCAGAACTGGTAGTCAGGTCAGTCAGCTTCCTCAAGTCTACAATGAGGAGTGGACGTGGATGTCTGATATCTGTCAGGTGCTGAGTAACTTTGAGGAGTCAACACAGATGGTCAGTGGCGATGCCGCCATCATCAGCCTCACCATCCCGCTGCTTGGCCTGTTGAAAAACTCTCTGGTCAGCATGAAGTCGGAAGCTTTGCGCTCCTCACAAGAGACAGGGGAAGAAGATTCCCTTGTTGATAGCCAAAGCACCCTTAGGTCTGTTTCTCAGCGCATATCGGAGGAGGTGGAGGTGGAGGAGGATGAGGAGGAAGAGGAGGAGAATGTTGGCGAGACACAAGAGGGGACCATTGTTGAGTCCTACACTGTTGAGCGTGTATGGGCAGAAGAAGAGGAGTTGGAGGAGTTGGAGGAGGAGGAAATGGACAGTCAGGCCAGTGAGGGGAGTGAATTCTTACGCGTTGGTACTCTGGCGCATATGGCAGATTTCATGCTAGGCTGCCTATCCCGTGACCCTCGCGTTCAAAGAATTTATTCCAGCACCGATTACTGGGTGTTCACTCTCCTGGACCCACGGTACAAGCAAAATCTTTCCACTCTCATCCCTGCAGAGGAAAGGAGTGTGAGAATGCATGAATACCAGCAGGCCCTGGTGCACAAGCTGAAACAGTATTTCCCTTCTGACAGCGCTAGCGGCAGAGTGCGTAGTTCTGCGGGACAAGTAGCGAGGGAGAGTAGGCGAGCAGGCAGCTTGTCCAGCACTGGCAAGGGTACGCTTTACAAGGCTTTTGCCAGCTTTATGTCACCCCAGCAAGACACTGTCACCTGTCCCCAGTCTCGGCAGAGTAGGGCTGATCTTTACAGAAAGATGGTGAGGGAGTACGTAGCTGACCATACCATCGTCCTAAATGATCACACAGCTCCCTACAACTACTGGGTTTCAAAGCTGGACATGTGGCACGAACTGGCGCTCTACGCCTTGGAGGTTCTTGCCTGCCCTGCCGCTAGCGTCTTGTCAGAGCGGGTTTTCAGTGCAGCTGGTGGCATCATCACCGATAAGCGTACACGCCTGTCGACTGACAGCGCTGACAGGCTGACGCTTATCAAGATGAATAAAGCATGGATTTCTCCTAATTTCAAATCTCCAGCAGGTGAAGGAAGCTCAACCTGAATAATTTATCCACTCCTCCTCCTCCTCATTTTCCTCCTTCTCCTCCTCTTTCTACAGTAAAGCAGAGGAAACTGGCTGTTTTTTGACAGGGCCCACTGGCTCTAGGTATAGTACTTTATGCATTTAATTTTTCTGGAGGGCCACCGACACGGTCCTCTGTTTTAAACAATTTTTGGGAGTGCCACATACAGGCACTCAATCTATTCAATTTTTCTGGAGGGCCACCTTTCCGGTCCTCTGTTTTAAACAATTTTTTGGGACTGCCACATACAGGCACTCAATCTATTCCATTTTTCTGGAGGGCCACCTACCTGCTCCTCTGGTTTAAAAACTTTTTTGGACTGCCACATACAGGCACTCAATCTATTCCATTTTTCTGGAGGGCCACCTACCTGCTCCTCTGGTTTAAAAACTTTTTTGGACTGCCACATACAGGCACTCAATCTATTCCATTTTTCTGGAGGGCCACCTACCTGCTCCTCTGGTTTGAAAACTTTTTTGGACTGCCACATACAGGCACTCAATCTATTCCATTTTTCTGGAGGGCCACCTACCTGCTCCTCTGGTTTGAAAAATTTTTTGGACTGCCACATACAGGCACTCAATCTATTCCATTTTTCTGGAGGGCCACCTACCTGCTCCTCTGGTTTGAAAAATTTTTTGGACTGCCACATACAGGCACTATCCAAATTGAATTGTCTCCATAGCAGCCTCCACACGTTGTCTCCATTGCTACCTCCAAAAGTCGTCCATATAGCTGCCTCCATACATCGTCCCTTTATCAAACGAGGTTTGTCAGGCCGAAATTTGGGTTGTTTTCATGGATTCCACATCAAAGTTGTTAACTTTGTCGCCACCCTGCTGTGTTATCCACAAAATACACTGGCAAACTTCTACCATTTACGGATATTATTTCAGCGCTTCTTGCGCATCTGTTTACATTCCCCTCACCCGCCATATCCTAAACTTATAAGAACGCTACTACACTTGATCTTATACAAAAGGTTCTTAGAAGTGCTGTTTGGGGAGTAGCCTAGAGACAGGGGCTTGGATTGGCGAAAGCTCGCCTAGCAGCGGAGCGCCAGCTCCATGCGCATCATGCGCTTCTTGCGCATCTGTTTACATTCCCCTCACCCGCCATATTCCAAACTTATAAGAACGCTACTACACTTAACTTGGTGCAGGCTGGGACCGAGTCTGACCCTGGGGCTGGTCATATACTGCCGACGCAGAGGATTGCGGGGCCTACCTCGGTCCAGGTCTCAAAGGCCTACTATACCTCCAAATCCTCCCACCCCTCCTCCACCTCCTCCTCCTCCGAATTACCATCCGTGGGCATGGCGCCATCAGTCGGTAGCTCTAGGCACAGCAGCAGTGCCGTTGCTAAGCGACAGCAGGCGGTGCTCAAACTGCTGAGCCTAGGTGATAAAAGGCACACTGCCCAAGAACTATTGCAGGGCATTCCACATCAAACTTGTTAACTTTGTCGCCACCCTGCTGTGTAAGCCACAAAATATACTGGAAAACTTTTTTCATTTACGGATATTATTTCAGCGCTTCTTGCGCAGATGTTTACATTCCCCTCACCCGCCATATCCTAAACTTATAAGAACGCTACTACACTTGATCTTATCCGAAAGGTTCTTAGAAGTGCTGTTTGGGGAGTAGCCTAGAGACAGGGGCTTGGATTGGCGAAAGCTCGCCTGGCAGCGGAGCGCCAGCTCCATGCCAAGAACCAACTAACATAGTTTTAACTGCAGTACCTTTAATCTACTACTAGTTCACTGCCTCCATACATGGTCCCCTTATCAAACGAGCTGTGTCAGGCAGAATTTTGGGTTGTTTTCATGGCTTCCATGTTAACTTTGTCGCCACCCTGCTGTGTAATCCACAAAATATACTGGCAAACTTTTATCATGTACCAATATTATTTGAGCGCTTCTTGCTCACCTTCTTTGGTTCCTCTCTGCTACCCATTGGTTTGAAGCCTGTGTCCATTTAGGGTATGTCGCCATGCCACTCTCTAGCCTTCCGCTGCTGCCGCTGCCTCTGCATGCCGTCCCCTATAGTGTCAGGGTCAATTATTGGATGTTTTAGATGCTATCTAGCTTCATTCTGTCACTCTGTCATGGCCATGCTGTTGCCCATAATTTTGGCATAATGGTGCGATTAAGCAGCCTCAGAGCCATCCATGCATGCTGCCCCTGCTGTTTCCTGTCCATTTCCGTGGTGTTTCCATCCTTTTCTGAGGTTCCCAGGTGTTTGGCCAAGCTTCCCTGTGCAGAGCCTTGGTCCCCTTGAAAAATGCTCGAGTCTCCCATTGACTTCAATGGGGCTCGTTACTCGAAACGAGCACTCGAGCATCGGGAAAAGTTCGTCTCGAATAACGAGTACCCGAGCATTTTAGTGCTCGCTCATCTCTAGTCCTTACCGAACACAGCAACAACAACCACGAAGTCAAAACGGCAGCCCATTGTTTGGGATCTGGGTTTGGCATAAAGCAGCAAGCTCATTAATTTGTTTCTCGGCAGTCAATTAACTAGATTCGGCAGTGATTAGCCAGGCAGGACAGGGCGATTACAGAGAGGATAAAGAGCAAGGGTGAAGCTGATGAGCGAGATAGGGTCAGTCAGATAGGGACTTCATAAAAACAAATGATTGCCCTTTTCAGGGCATTTAAATAGGGACAGGAGGCTGCTGTGATAAAGGATAGGTGAAAATCTGAAAACATTGCTCTTTTTTAGGGCACTGTGAAGTAGTGCATGTTGGTACTTTTAGGCTGTTATAATGCAGGGCCAGTCCTTAGTACTCTTTGCATTTACCACATTGTTCAGTGTTACCTTACAGGACCAGTCCTAGTATTATTTGCATTATATTGTTATACAGTTCCAGTCTTCGTACTATTTGCATTTACGGCATCATACACTGTTACTGTGCCTAACCAGACTTAGTACAATTTACATCATACAGTTTTACCTAGCAGTGTCAATCTTAGTACTATTTGCAATATAAAGTGTTACCGTACAGTACCAGTCTTAGTACTATTTGAAAATTGTCAAATTTCGCATTTGCTGGATTCAAAATTGAAATTGCCAATGCAGCAATAGCTGGATTTTAACCACAATGAGAGAAAGGGTTTATGTTTTTATCATTGCTTCTTTAATCTGCTATGAGAATAACTGGGTCCCAATGCCCGGAGCGCCTTTAACTTCAATGACATTAACAGATTTTTTATTTTCATTACATTTTTATTATTTGTTTGTTTATTACATTTTTTGTATGCTATTAGTTTAAAGGACATCTACCACCAGGATAGAACACTGTATGCAAATGAGCCTGAGGGGTTCCAGGCTTCATTTGCATCAATGGATGCTGGAGCCCCTCAGGCTCATTTGCATATGGTCCTTGAACCTGGTGGTAGAGGCCCTTTAAATACTTTCCCTTGCCCATTTTTGTCAGGTCAACTTCCTTGTTATTACCCCCATTTCAGCCCTCCAGCTATTTGTAAGATCACTCCACTAAACCTTAGTCCATTAGAGTTAACCACTTTATGAGAAACATTTACTTTGCAGCTACCCCCAAAAAATGAACACAACATCGTCAAAAAATTCACAAAAATATAAACAAAAAGGTAAAACCTTCCACAATTCTCGTTCAATTCTATTCATTAATTTCCAATAATTTCTTATCTTAATGCAAACTCCAAGTAGCACAGGAATAGGGAACATCATGAGTTAATGAAACAGAGAAAAAATTCCTCCAGCTCACAACCTTTACTAGGAAATCGAAACTTCTGCCTTAAAGAGGTGGAGTTCTGGCACAATCCGGGCTGCCTTCACTCTCCAGTCCATACTTTTAGCAATAGCATATTTTGAGGCATTGAGAGAAAAGTTGCATCTAGAATGAAGTTGCTCCTGGTAGGTCCTACCCTCAGCACCTCCATCTATCCTCCTGACCATAGAACGGACTAGAGTGGAGTTGCTCCTGGTAGGTCCTACCCTCAGCACCTCCATCTATCCTCCTCACCATAGAACGGACTAGAGTGGAGTTGCTCCTGGTAGGTCCTACCCTCAGCACCTCCATCTATCCTCCTCACCATAGAACGGACTAGAGTGGAGTTGCTCCTGGTAGGTCCTACCCTCAGCACCTCCATCTATCCTCCTCACCATAGAACGGACTAGAGTAGAGATGCTCCTGGTAGGTCCTACCCTCAGCACCTCAATCTATCCTCCTGACCATAGAACGGACTAGAGTGGAGTTGCTCCTGGTAGGTCCTACCCTCAGCACCTCCATCTATCCTCCTCACCATAGAACGGACTAGAGTAGAGATGCTCCTGGTAGGTCCTACCCTCAGCACCTCAATCTATCCTCCTGACCATAGATCGGACTAGAGTGGAGATGCTCCTGGTAGGTCCTACACTCACCACCTCCATCTATCCTCCTGACCATAGAACGGACTAGAGTGGAGATGCTCCTGGTAGGTCCTACCCTCAGCGCCTCCATCTATCCTCCTGACCATAGAATGGACTAGAGTGGAGATGCTCCTGGTAGGTCCTGCCCTCAGCGCCTCCATCTATCCTCCTGACCATAGAACGGACTAGAGTGGAGATGCTCCTGGTAGGTCCTACCCTCAGCGCCTCCATCTATCCTCCTGACCATAGAACGGACTAGAGTGGAGATGCTCCTGGTAGGTCCTAACCTCAGCGCCTCCATCTATCCTCCTCACCATAGAACGGACTAGAGTGGAGATGCTCCTGGTAGGCCCTTGAGGTCATAAAAGACTCCTGGGGGACATTTACACGTTTCCTTTCCCGGTGCCTCTCCTCTTCTCTTCTATGAGGATTGGAGAAGGAAGATGCAGCAGAATATTTGCTTCTACCTTCTCCCTAGGGTCCAGCGCAGGAGCAGAAGAAGCTGCAGCGTTAGACTCAAGACCCGACCCCGCAGGAGCAGAATAAGCTGGGTGGGCGGGTGTACATCCCGATGGATATGCCTGGTATAGAATTGGATAACCTGCGCCAGGCAGTAGCCAGTTTCCACCCTGCGGCCGGGCACCCTGCAGCAGATAAATCTCCCCCCATAATCTGTACAGTTTCAGGTAAAGGAAGGGGAAAACAGCAAAGTTTTTATACTGCGGGGAATCCTTTACTAATTTGTTGGAAAATATGAATGCGTAGGTTTTATACATTACACGTCCCCCATTCATGGTCATAATAGACGCATGAGGTGTGAGCCCCTCACAGGAGCAGCGGAGGGAGATGAAGAGTCTCACATGCACAGGAGACTTTATTGTACAAGGTGTAAACTTACCTGCAGCGTCTATGGCACCTGGACATTAGTTAATACGACATTTGTGGCCGACTGACCTAAAGATTGGAGGGGATGTCATCTCCTGCCACCTGAACCCCTACCAGACATGGAGACCCATGTAACATACACCTCATGCCACCTGAACCCCTACCAGACATGCAGTCCCATGTAACATACACCTCATGCCACCTGAACCCCTACCAGACATGCAGTCCCATGTAACATACACCTCATGCCACCTGGACCCCTACCAGACATGCAGACCCATGTAACATACACCTCATGCCACCTGAACCCCTACCAGACATGCAGTCCCATGTAATATACACCTCATGCCACCTGAACCCCTACCAGACATGCAGTCCCATGTAACATACACCTCATGCCACCTGGACCCCTACCAGACATGCAGACCCATGTAACATACACCTCATGCCACCTGAACCCCTACCAGACATGCAGTCCCATGTAACATACACCTCATGCCACCTGGACCCCTACCAGACATGCAGTCCCATGTAACATACACCTCATGCCACCTGGACCCCTACCAGACATGCAGTCCTGTGTAACATACACATCATGCCACCTGAACCCCTACCAGACATGCAGTCCCATGTAACATACACCTCATGCCACCTGGACCCCTACCAGACATGCAGTCCTGTGTAACATACACATCATGCCACCTGAACCCCTACCAGACATGCAGTCCCATGTAACATACAACTCATGCCACCTCACTCATATCATCCCCCCTCCATGCACATGTACACGCGCTGCCCCTGTGATTTCTCTCCTCCAGGTGTAGCCACACATTACAGCTCCTGCACTGTAAAGACTGTACAGAAAGCCACACCCCTTTCCAGGGAAGCTCCACCCCTTCCCATGACATCACACCGGCCAGGTACAACTGCAAATGAACACAACAGCCTCAAATAATCACATGTAACATCAAAGTGTAAAACCTTCCACATTCCTCGTTCACTTCTATTTGATAAATTTCCCATAATTTCTTCTCCTAATGTAAACTGCAATGTATAGTCTACGTAGCACAGGAATGGGGAGCAGAAAGAGTTAATAAAGAAGAAAAAAATCCTCCAGTCCACTCCCTTTACAAGGAAATGGAAACTTCTGCTCTAAAGAGGTGGAGTTCTGGCCCGACAGGACACACACGACTTTCCTCTCTGCCGTCACTCTCCAGTCCATGCTCCTAGTCAGGGCCGGTGCTATGGGTAGGCAATGGTGGCAATTGCCCAGGGCCCCTACCGAACCCCTACCAGACATGCAGTCCCATGTAACATACACCTCATGCCACCTGGACCCCTACCAGACATGCAGTCCCATGTAACATACACCTCATGCCACCTGGACCCCTACCAGACATGCAGTCCCATCTAACATACACCTCATGCCACCTGGACCCCTACCAGACATGCAGTCCTGTGTAACATACACATCATGTATTTGATAAATTTCCCTCTCTGCCGTCACTCTCCAGTCCATGCTCCTAGTGATGGCGTCTTCTGAGGCTCTCAGAGAAGAGCTGACCTGCTCCATCTGTCTGACCATCTTCTCACATCCCGTAACACTTGGATGTGGACACAGCTTCTGCGATGAGTGTATTTCTAATGTACAGATGAAACACCTCACATCTCCGTCTGGTTTCCCTCTCTCTTGTCCTGAATGCAGAACAGAGTTCAAGGAGCCCCCATCGCTGCAGAAGAATGTGAGTCTCCAAAACATAGCAAAGCAGTACCTCTCTAGCCCGAAAAAGTTGCAGCCGAAATCTTCTGCACTTACTGTCTTCAGTCTCAGGTCCCGGCTGTTAAATCCTGCCTCATGTGTGAAGCTTCATTGTGTGATGACCACCTGAAGGTCCACAGCAAGTCATCAGAGCACATCCTGGTGGAACCCACCATGTCCACAGTCAACATGTCCCACCCATGACAAAGTCCTCATGTATTACTGCAGTGAGGACACCTCTTGTGTCTGTGTGTCCTGCAGCCTGGAAGGAGAACACAAGGGCCACCAGATTGTATTACTGAGAAAAAGCTTCCGAGACAATGAAGGAAGACCTGAAAGAACTTCTCGAGGACTTGGCCTCAAAGAGGCAGGAGACCAAGAGAAGTCTTCAGACATTGCAAGACCTAAAAACAGATGTGCCAAAAAAAAGCAGATGTCATAAAGGAGAACATCATCACCATATTTAAGGATATCAGGAGACACTTAGATTTGCTAGAGAAGAAATTATCTTGTGAACTGTCCAGTCAGGAGGAGAAGGTGTTGCTTTCGGTCACCAACTTGATTGAACAGCTGGAAACGAAGGAGAAGGAGTTGTCCATGGAGATCCGTCACGCTGAGGAGATGTGTAATATGACTGATCCAATAGCGCTCTTAAAAGACGGAAGGTTTAGTCTCAACGAAATGGAGACTCTGGACGAGGAGTTAGATCTTCCATCTGTTGAGGACTTTGATGAAGGACTCGTTGCAGCAACGTTGTACAAAGGCCTAGCCGATGTTGTGAGCGGTGTAAGGAGGAGATACGATGTCGTGGCAGATTCAGACATTGTCCTGGATGTAAATACAGCGGCCAATAATTTAGACATTTCCCAAGACTTAAAATTAGCCTCGTATTCAGTAACTCAAAATGATCGACCCGATACTCCGGAGAGATTTCAGAGCCACCAGGTCCTAAGCTCCAGGAGTATCTCCACAGGGCAACATTATTGGGAAGTAGAAACTGAAGAAACCGGAGACTTCAGGTTAGGGGTAGCTTATGCCGACACAGACAGAATAGGCATTCCCTCATTATTTAGATGTAATGATAAATCCTGGAGTTTACGCAGTAGTAATAGTCAATATAGAATTTATTACAACAATGTAACAACTCTGTTACCCCACAAACCCACCAGCCAACAATTAGCGGCATACCTGGACTTTGAGGCTGGAAAGTTGTCTTTTTATGAGTTGAGTGACCCCATTAGACACTTACACACCATAAAAACCACCTTCAATGACGTGGTACATCCAGGATTTCTTATATATAATAACTGCTGGCTAAGAATCCTCCACTGAAAGTGTAGAGAGTAGAAAGTCGGGCAGAATCATCTCAGATCTTTGGAATGGATGCAAATATTTAGTTTTGGTCCATTTTACTTACCGTAGTTTAGATATCAGTAATTCCTATTACTGTGTACTCATCACTAGAGCCCACACCCTAATGTTACCTGGTTGTATCATCTGTACAAATATAAGTCGTTTATGTTACGAGTGAGGGTATAGACCCAAAATGTGTGATAACAATCCCGCTGTGAAGGTTTGTAGTCATCTACAATAACATTGTAACACAATCTTAATAAAATCCTTACATCTCCATTCACCTGAAGTTGTATTATATCTGGACAGTATGTTAAGTAGTTTGTTAATATTATCTAATATTTCTATACCCATAAAGTCTGGGTTTTACATAGAATTCAGCTTACTACATAGATACAATGCCACAACCAAGATTACTACATGCCGGTAGACTCTGGACCAGGAACAAGGAGCATGTTACAGACCGTCTTACACTGCACCTGGATGATAAATCTGATGTAGTTCCTCCTCATAGGAGAAGGTAATAGAGAGGCAAAGCACAGGGGAGATGGGGCAGAATTGTGAGCTCATGGGTAATACCTGCACCTACTGTAAGGGTGCATGCGCAAGAACATGTGTCCACACTGCTATGGCCGGGCGGGCACACGTCCGGCGCGCTGGAGAGGTGGAGAAACGAGCACTTTTCGTCCCTCCCATCTCTTCAGAAAATAGTGGCACACGTTGTGCTCACTGTATCGATCCTGGGCGCCATAGATAACTAAGGGGGACTTATTTGTGTCCCCCATATTTCCGTGTGCATGCACCCCAACTCTGGTATATCACACATAATAACTTTGATCTGAGGTTCTTCCCTTCATCTTCTTCTACATCAGTCATGTCAGCTTCTTCCAGCCACTCCTCTCCAACAGCCAACAAACTCTTCTCTGCAGACTTAGCAACAGTAGCTGAGTCACAGTGCCATTAGTCATGTTGACCCCCCTCATAAGTAACAGTGTTTCCATAGATTAAGGAAAAAAAATGTAATACTTACCTTATAATGTGCCTTTTTGTCCCTAGAGCAACAGAAGCAGTGACTCCCCTGTCAGGGCTTGGGGAGGCAGCGGGCAATTACTCTTTGCATTGAGTTGCTCCACAGCAACTTCCTAGTGCACTTGAAGAAACTACAATTCTGGAATATAAATACATATATCACAGTCCTGCTTCTACTAACACACATAAAGATATGATTACATATCTCTCCAGGGCCAATTCATAACCCTGCCTGCAGTCCACAAGGGTCAGGTAGTTAACTGCGAGGAAACTTAAACTGCCAATTAACTGCATGGAAACTTAAAGCTTTTGATGCTCCACTAGGGGATTCTGGGAAATATGCAAATACTTTTACCAAGGAGGGAAATGGAAAACAACAATTCCTCCGTTTGCTATCTTAAAGGCAGCTCCCTTAACATCAAGCACGACCTTTGGGAAGCCTAATAACATCATGTGGGATTAAGCTAAAACAGTATAATCTATTCCAGAAGGAGCAGACTCCCATCTGTAGACAGCGCTGTGTCCACCTGGTTGGGTCTCCTCAGTACAGCGCAGGGAACTGGTTTGGCTGAGTAAGAGGCTTGTGACTAGGGCAGTCCACATGCTCATACTTACTGACAGGTTCCCTTTAATGAGTATCGGGCATTATCATACTTACTGACAGGTTCCCTTTAATGAGTATCGGGCATTATCATACTTACTGACAGGTTCCCTTTAATGAGTATCGGGCATTATCATACTTACTGACAGGTTCCCTTTAATGAGTATCGGGCATTATCATACTTACTGACAGGTTCCCTTTAATGAGTATCGGGCATTATCATACTTACTGACAGGTTCCCTTTAATGAGTATCGGGCATTATCATACTTACTGACAGGTTCCCTTTAATGAGTATCGGGCATTATCATACTTACTGACAGGTTCCCTTTAATGAGTATCGGGCATTATCAAACTTACTGACAGGTTCCCTTTAATGAGTATCGGGCATTATCATACTTACTGACAGGTTCCCTTTAATGAGTATCGGGCATTATCATACTTACTGACAGGTTCCCTTTAATGAGTATCGGGCATTATCATACTTACTGACAGGTTCCCTTTAATGAGTATCGGGCATTATCATACTTACTGACAGGTTCCCTTTAATGAGTATCGGGCATTATCATACTTACTGACAGGTTCCCTTTAATGAGTATCGGGCATTATCATACTTACTGACAGGTTCCCTTTAATGAGTATCGGGCATTATCATACTTACTGACAGGTTCCCTTTAATGAGTATCGGGCATTATCATACTTACTGACAGGTTCCCTTTAATGAGTATCGGGCATTATCATACTTACTGACAGGTTCCCTTTAATGAGTATCGGGCATTATCATACTTACTGACAGGTTCCCTTTAATGAGTATCGGGCATTATCATACTTACTGACAGGTTCCCTTTAATGAGTATCGGGCATTATCATACTTACTGACAGGTTCCCTTTAATGAGTATCGGGCATTATCATACTTACTGACAGGTTCCCTTTAATGAGTATCGGGCATTATCATACTTACTGACAGGTTCCCTTTAATGAGTATCGGGCATTATCATACTTACTGACAGGTTCCCTTTAATGAGTATCGGGCATTATCATACTTACTGACAGGTTCCCTTTAATGAGTATCGGGCATTATCATACTTACTGACAGGTTCCCTTTAATGAGTATGGGACATTCTTCTGGATCACCTGATGCTATTTTTGCTCACTCATATTTGGAAACCCCATGACGATGACATTGGTTGGAAAGGTCCACAAGGGTCTCCTGCATCTCATGTGTAGAAAGCTGAAGGAGGGTGTACGTGGTACTCTACACCTATGGTTCCATGAGCGATGATATATTGGGGTGCTATGGGGTGCTAGGAAGAACATGTTATGGAATACGCCATGACGGTTTCAGAAGATATTTCTGTAAGTGATCTGTGATGTGTGATGTGTGATGTGTGATCACAGAGTAGACAGAAATGACCTGTATAAACCTCCGTGTGACACAGGATATAAATAAAGGTAAAGTATCGGGGACAGCGTCAGCCCCGGGCAATGTCTGGGAATACATGACAGCTCCACCCTGGTGACCTCCCCCACCCCAATGTATTGGTGCATAACTTATGCTAATGTAGAAAGTCCTGGGACGTGTACAAGAAATAATCATCATGAGGAAGGACGGCGTGCGGCCGGTGTAGTCTAGACAGGGAAGGAAGCCTCACGTGTCATCTCGTTTTATCCCCTCGATGCTGGAGACACGTGGCCAGACATGGTCACATGAAAGAACCAGAGCTCCAGAAGGGAACATCTCACACGGGGTCTACACAGGATGGAGTGGTAATGTGTAGGCTACGATGTCCTGCACATAGCACTGCCAGCGAAGCCGGGGAACATAACCAGAACTCATCACCATCCACGGGATAAGGCCTAACTTGCTGATCAGTGGGGGCCTCCGTGTTGAGACCCCCACAGATCACGAAAACGTGGGGTTTGTGTCGCTCCGTCAGACTAATGGAGTTCAACAAGGAAGAAGAGAAGATGATGTGTAGGACAAAAAATCCCTCTTCATAGGATAGGGGATAAGAATCTCATCATGATGGTCTGGGATAGTTATGTCCTACAGCTCCATAAAAATCCATAGATTTCAGGTCTATCATGTGAACTTGTTCTCCATTAACCTGAGGCACTTTAGAAGAATCTTGACCACAGTTTCCATCATCACTCAAACTCAAGGATGGAAGTGGTCGTCCCAAAACCTCATCTGTTTGCTACCTGTTGGGGACACCACAGGTCGTAAAATGAAATGACACAAAGGGGCAGATTTACTTACCCGGTCCATTCGCGATCCAGCGGCGCGTTCTCTGCTGTGGATTCGGGTCCGACCGGGATTCACTAAGGTAGTTCCTCCGACGTCCACCAGGTGGCGCCGCTGAGCTGAAGAGCATCGGAACGCACTCAAGTACACCGGCCTATTCCTGGTGAAGGTAAGTGACACTTTTTGTTTTTTAAATGCGGCGGTTTTTCCCGAATCCGTCGGGTTTTTGTTCGGCCACGCCCCCCGATTTCCGTCGCGTGCATGCCAGCGCCGATGTGCCAAAATCCGATCGCGTGCGTCAAAATCCCGGGGCAATTCAGGAAAAATCAGCGCAAATTGGAAATATTCGGGTAACAGTCAGGAAAACGCGAATCGGGCCCTTAGTAAATGACCCCCAAAGTGTGCATAATGCCGCATCCCTGACCTGCTATAAGGAAATTTCCATGCTGGACATCGACCTTTCGATGGCAACCATAAGGCTGATGCGGACCTTGATGGTAATGACCTACCCAGTGGATAGAGGATAAGTATCTATTGTGGCACAACCCCTTTAACTACATTTATGTCTGCATGTAGGTAAGCAGGAGGGACATGAGCCCTGATCACATAGACTATAGACTCTCGAGAGCGTTGGCCAATCATGGGCTACTGAACTTACACATCTATATAGCCAGGCCAGCTCACACACGACTTGGGAAGGGGGAAAGAATCCCATGACCTTATGTTTTCCTAATACAGCTTCTTGAATTGGCCCTTAGTCCGGTCCGGTCCGGTTGCCTTTTTAATAACTAATAAGATGATTCAACAGGGACTGCAGGAGAAGTGTCCACGTTCCCAAGTGTAACTCCCTAATAATTTACTATATAAATGGAGATATAAGTCTAGCCAGAGGCAGAACCAGTTAATAATTCAGAAAGGTGAGGCCTGACAGTTCAGACTCGCCCCAATTTGGAATAAGGTAAAACAAGCTCCACTAGATTTCTGAGACGTTTTTTTGAGTCGTCTTCAATATTTTTGAGAATGGCGTCTGCTGATCTGTCGGAGAAGCTCATCTGCTGCGTCTGTCTGAGCACCTGCGAGGATCCGATACTGCTGAGATGTGGACACAACTTCTGCCGGGAGTGCGTGGAGGATGTGCTGCATACCCCGGAGGGATCTGGAAGTCACACTTGTCCACAGTGCAGAGACGAGATTAGTGAAGGTCCTGCTCTCCTAAAGGTACGGCCCTTGGATGAAGACTATGGGACCTTCTGCACTGACTGCACATGTTCTCCTCTACCTGCTGTCATATCCTGTCTGTATTGTGAAGCTTCTCTATGTGACAACCACCTACGAGTCCACAGCAAGTCAGAAGAACACGTCTTCACCAAACTGAACCTCACATGCTCAACCCACAAGAAAACCTTGACGTATTACTGTACTGAAGATGCGGCTTGCCTCTGTGTCACCTGCTCGCTTTCTGAAGAACATCGAGGGCACCATGTGGAGCCCCTGGCTGAAGCTTCACCTAAGAAGGAGGAAAGTCTAAGAAACCTTCGTGAGACATTGTCCAAAACGCAAAAGGCGTCTGAAGAAAGAGTTGAAAGCCTAAAGCAATACTTAAGAGGAGCTCAGGAAAAAGCGGCTGCAGTCACTGAGAGAGTGGTTGCATTGTTTAAAGACACCAGGAGACAACTGGATATCTTGGAAACCAAAATCTTGAAGGACATCACCGACCAGGAGGAGAAGGCCACAGCTTCGGTCTGTGATCTCATCCATGAGCTAGAGATAAAGATAGCTCAACTATCCAGAGATATGAAGGACGTGGAGGATCTGTGTGCCGTGCCGGAGCCATTGCCGGTCTTACAGAGATGGGTCAGACATAGCATTGAGGACATTGAGGTGGTCCATGATGAGGACAGGAGTGATCTAGATGTAGGTCTGATCTCGGTGACTCTACACACGGCCCTCTCGGATATTATTACTAAGGTGAAGAGAGATTTCTATGTCCAGCAGACTCCGGACATTGTGCTGAACCTTAACACAGCTTCCAATGACCTGCATATCACCAATGACCTTAAAAGTGCATCCGGGTCAGACTTCAAGCAGAATCGCCCAAAATTACCAGAAAGGTTTGAGTATAACCAGGTTTTAAGCACCAGGAGTTTCCCTTCCGGAAGACATTTCTTGGAGTTGGAGACTTGTCTCTCCGGGAATTGGAGACTAGGAATGTCTTACCCCAGCGTTGCCCGGAAAGGCTACCACTCGCTCATAGGACACAGTAACAAGTCGTGGGGTCTGTGCAGATACCTCAATCAGTATTTCGTCATACACGACAGGAGGGTGGTTCCGGTTCCTCACAAGCCGTCTTCTCAGAGGTTGGGGATCTTCCTGGATTACGAGGCTGGACACATAGGTTTTTATGAGTTGTGTGATCCCATAACACACCTGTATACCTACACCAGCAGGTTCCAGGAAGCCCTGTACCTTATACTTAGTGTTTATACTGGTTGGGTGAGGATTAGAAATTAGACCGAACCAGAAACGATCCCCAGCTTAAGTCTATGCAAAAGATTTATGCTTAAAAGGGATTTGGGCTAAAAATATTAATTAAATAGGTACAGTATCAGATTGTCAGGGTCCAACGCCCTGCACCCTACAGATCAGCTGAGCTTCAGATAATGGTACAGGAAGCAGATTGCTCCATTTCCTGTGTAGTGGCCAGACCAGGTAACTGCAGATCATCTCCCATTCATTAGGGTATAAATTGCTGTGCCTCATGTA
Organism: Engystomops pustulosus; assembly: GCF_040894005.1. NCBI lineage: Eukaryota > Metazoa > Chordata > Amphibia > Anura > Leptodactylidae > Engystomops > Engystomops pustulosus. The sequence goes on along the minus strand of NC_092416.1, from coordinate 179,529,744 downwards.
GGGAGGTTGGGTTCTGGACCTGATAACATGGGCTTATTTTTATGGATAGGGGTTTTTTTTTTTTTTTTAGGTTATTTGGGAAAATCCCCTTAAGCCTCTTAATGGTTGAGAAACAAAGACAGGGAAGTTTCTCAAAATCCCAATAAAAAGCTCTTAAAGGCAATGCCCAGCACAATTGGACAATCATTCTTACAACCGAAATGGAAAGACTGGTTGCTAGGATGATCCAGGCATAGTCACTGTGCTAATCTGCTTATATCTGTTATCATTCTCTCTGTATATTATTCTAATGAGCCTAGGGGTGTTACCAGGGCCCCTCCATTCTGCATCTTCACAGGCTGGTACACTGTCTCCTCCTCCTGCCTGATGTGATCATCATACACAATGGGGGGGGGGGGGGGAGTGCTCCTGCACAGTGTAACAGTCTGTAAAGTTGCATCACAGAGGGGCTCTGGTATCATCAGCATCATTCTAAAGGCTGGTTTTAGGAGGAAGGAATTTGTATAACAAATACAAGAAGATACCACAGTCACGGTGCCCGGATCTATGAGGACGTGTCCCTGGTTTATCAGGATGGATTCTGATAGATTTCCTTTAATAATTCTGTCAAAAATGTAGACACTAAAAAGCAAAGTGTGTGAACATGCCCTAAGAAGTCAACAATGGAAACACAGTGTCCCGGCACCATCCGGTCGTACACAGCCCTGTCTCCGGTGTACGCGGGTACAGGTCCTGGCAGGTGAGTGAAGTCTCGTGGCACAATTGTAGACGGTGGTGCTCAGCTGGAGCACTCAGACAGTGGAATGTAAAACATAGAGGAAGCGGCACTCACCGATCTTGTGCAATTCAGTCTTTATTGCGGTGTACACATAGGCAGTGCGGGGCCAGGCATGCCCTAAGAAGTCCTCTTTGTCTCCCTCTTTTGCAGGGACCTTGAGCAATAAACGTTTGTGTTTTAATAACCTACCCAAAGTGTCCATCACTGAAATCCATAATTACAGATATAACATTAGAAGATTAGGTCACTGTTACATATTAGAGCATGCATGAGCTTCTCGGTGCACCAGGGGCGGGGCCTGGCTTCCTGGTGCACCTGTTTTCTGACAAGCTCATTTGCATACAGATGAAAAGTGAACATTTTATAACAAAAGATCTCTGCTGGTTTTTCCTTGGGGGTGATTTGGGTGGCATTAATTTCTTGCCATCTATAACAGGAGAGAACGGGCGCGTTATTTACAGATGGTTCACAAAAAGTATATAAAATGTAAAAATCATTATCTATATATGTATTTAACAAGGCAATGGAGGGAGATGTGTATAGTAATAGATGGTGCCATATGAACTAAATTCCAAAGAAGACCCATCACCTTTACTAATGTCTTTAGATATAACCGCGGTCCCTCTGTTATTCCTCCTGTAAAGGTATGAAGAAAATGGCAATTGGGCGTGTTCTAGGAGGAATAACAGAGAAACATCACACCAAAGAGTTACTGGAGGGAGGCTGCTGTGCTGGCCACTGGTCCTATGGACCTTTGTATTTGGCATTACTTTCCCTGGATTCCTATGAATAGATGTTATGCCAAGATCAAACACTAGAGGGCGACAGACATCCAGAAATGACAACTGTCCATGTAGATTTTTAGAATTCTGATCATCACTAATAATAATAATCACTTGGCTCAGATACTTCTAACTCAGCACAAATCCTGAATACATCCGACTGCAATCACAAGCGCGTCTCATCACGTTATTAGTGTCAGATCAAATCTAAGGCATGTGAATCGGAAAATATTTCAAGTAATTGTATACAGCAGAGAGCGACAGGAGTCATGTGATAACATCATATTGCCTGCCGGCTTCACAGCCACACACAGCCGCAGCAGAGGAGGAAGCGGGACCGCTGCAGGGGAAAGGACAACAAGGAAAGGGGGAACAGAGGGGAGGGGGGCAAATAGCAGGAGGAAGATGGATGACAGGAAAGGGGGATTGTAAAGTGTGCAAGTCCTATAAGAGGGGTACTCAAGACCAAATAATACTGCCCCCTATGTACAGGAATATAACTACTATAATACTGCCCCCTATGTACAAGAATATAACTACTATAATACTGCCCCCTATGTACAGGAATATAACTACTATAATACTGTCCTCTATGTACAAGAATATAACTACTATAATACTGCCCCCTATGTACAGGAATATAACTACTATAATACTGCCTCCTATGTACAGGAATATAACTACTCTAATACTGCCCCCTATGTACAAGAATATAACTACTATAATACTGCCCCCTATGTACAGGAATATAACTACTATAATACTGCCCCCTATGTACAAGAATATAACTACTATAATACTGCCCCCTATGTACAGGAATATAACTACTATAATACTGCCCCTATGTACAGGAATATAACTACTATAATACTGCCCCCTATATACAGGAATATAACTACTATAATACTGCTCCCTATGTACAGGAATATAACTACTATAATACTGCTCCCTATGTACAGGAATATAACTACTATAATACTGCCCCCTATGTACAAGAATATAACTACTATAATACTGCCCCCTATGTACAGGAATATAACTACTATAGTACTGCCCCCTATGTATAAGAATATAACTACTATAATACTGCCCCCTATGTACAAGTATATAACTACTATAATACTGCCCCCTATGTACAGGAATATAACTACTATAATACTGCTCCTATGTACAAGAATATAACTACTATAATACTGCCCCCTATGTACAAGTATATAACTACTATAATACTGCCCCCTATGTACAAGAATATAACTACTATAATACTGCCCCCTATGTACAAGTATATAACTACTATAATACTGCCCCCTATGTACAGGAATATAACTACTATAATACTGCCCCTATGTACAAGAATATAACTACTATAATACTGCCCCCTATGTACAAGAATATAACTACTTTAATACTGCCCGCTATGTACAGGAATATAACTACTATAATACTGCTCCCTATGTACAGGAATATAACTACTATAATACTGCTCCCTATGTACAGGAATATAACTACTATAATACTGCCCCCTATGTACAAGAATATAACTATTATAATACTGCCCCCTATGTACAGGAATATAACTACTATAGTACTGCCCCCTATGTACAAGAATATAACTACTATAATACTGCCCCCTATGTACAAGTATATAACTACTATAATACTGCCCCCTATGTACAGGAATATAACTACTATAATACTGCTCCTATGTACAAGAATATAACTACTATAATACTGCCCCCTATGTACAAGTATATAACTACTATAATACTGCCCCCTATGTACAAGAATATAACTACTATAATACTGCCCCCTATGTACAAGTATATAACTACTATAATACTGCCCCCTATGTACAGGAATATAACTACTATAATACTGCCCCCTATGTACAAGAATATAACTACTATAATACTGCCCCCTATGTACAAGAATATAACTACTATAATACTGCCCCCTATGTACAAGAATATAACTACTATAATACTGCCCCTATGTACAGGAATATAACAACTATAATACTGCCCCCTATGGACAGGAATATAACTACTATAATACTGCCCCCTATGTACAAGTATATAACTACTATAATACTGCCCCCTATGTACAAGAATATAACTACTATAATACTGCCCCCTATGTACAAGTATATAACTACTATAATACTGCCCCCTATGTACAGGAATATAACTACTATAATACTGCCCCCTATGTACAAGAATATATCTACTATAATACTGCCCCCTATGTACAAGAATATAACTACTATAATACTGCCCCCTATGTACAGGAATATAACTACTATAATACTGCCCCTATGTACAGGAATATAACAACTATAATACTGCCCCCTATGGACAGGAATATAACTACTATAATACTGCCCCCTATGTACAGGAATATAACTACTATAATACTGCCCCTATGTACAGGAATATAACAACTATAATACTGCCCCCTATGTACAGGAATATAACTACTATAATACTGCCTCCTATGTACAGGAATATAACTACTATAATACTGCCCCCTATGTACAAGAATATAACTACTATAATACTGCCCCCTATGTACAGGAATATAACTACTATAATACTGCCCCCTATGTACAGGAATATAACTACTATAATACTGCCCCCTATGTACAAGAATATAACTACTATAATACTGCTCTGAGCTCTCCAGGACATCTGTGACTGTCTATGAGGTGACAGGAGGACTGTAGTAGTGACAATGATGTAGAGGTCATATATAGACAATTGGCATCTTTTGGCCTCAATGGGATCTTTGAGAAATCTTGAGACTGGAGAACACGGGATTCTCACATCTGGCAGACATGAATAGCTCGGAGGCTTGCGGCTCACACTGGGCCATTGTCCGGACACAAAACTAGGACCCTGTATAGTAGAATGGGGCTGATATCAGGACGTCTCCCTATATACAGACAGATGTAGAGTCTAGTTTGTCACTGGACTGTACGTTGCTCTATGTGTAGGGATATGATACAACCGGTATCTCCCAGACTCCGCAGCAGAATATATATGTCATATCTACAAATAATACATAGTGTAATAATCTGTATAAAACATTTTACGTCGTCACCTCAGATTTTTCCTCACAGAAAAACAAAATGGCCGACACACGATTTTACAGTCATAAAAATACAATTGGGGGATTCTGGACACAATGACGTCACTTCCATCATGTTTTACTGTGGCCACTTACCTTCCGTCACCTCAGGCCGTGTCACATACAGTGAGGAGAGTCACTACAAGGCCTCAGGAGGACAAACTGGGCCTTACAGCAAATAAATAGGGTGAGGAAGTTGCGATTAACCAATCAGATAACACATTAGCCAGAGCAACCAATCAGCTCACACCTCTCATATTATGTGTATTGGCTGTAGCTACCAATTATATCATAGGTTTTCAGGTGTAATCATTGGCTAAAGCGATTGTCCAATGAGCTCAATTCTCTCATATACAGGGCATATGTGGTAGTTACCAATCAGCTTCCAGCTTTTATCATACTGTACAACCAATATCCTTACATTTCTCAATCTACGTTTAAAGCCATAGCAACAGCCAGGACCACCGATTGGCTTACACCTCTCCAATTAGGTTGCAGCTTACATGTTCCAGACACTAGCTGAAGTAAAGAGAACTGGAATGTTATTGGTTGGGTCTATTAACCCTCTAGGTAACTGACCTAGATGGCACACCCATCCACAGGTTATGGCCTTATTCACACACGCCAGTTTTGTTTCCATGTATCCACATCCATTATTTTTCATGTCCACAAAAATTGATTGAACGTTTATACCCGATTCCTCAGCATCATCAGTAAGAAATCAGTCTTTTTGTGGACTTGTATTCAGGGATCCAAACCACAGAACCATTTTGTAAAAAAAAAACACAAAGAAAATAACGGGTCAGGATTCCTTCTGGGAAAATCACAGATAACATACTGAGAAAAGTTGTGTGAATACACCCTAAGCCAATGTTATGCAGATATAGTCCAGGAAACCTTAAATTAAATCAACTTCTAAAATTATGCTAATGAGCATGAAGGGCTCTGGGGGTGTAACCAAAGCCACTCTGTTCTGTAGCTTCACAGGCTGTTACACTGTGTATGAGCACTCCCCACTCTGGTGTGTGTATGTTATTAAAACATGCTGACACGGGACGAGTTGAGGGAGCAGGGGGGAGAGTAGAACAGCCTGTGATGCTACAGCTGAGGGGCTCTGGTAATGCCCCCAGAGCACTTCTGGTTCATTAGCATAATTATAAAAGTTGATTTTAGATGGAAGAAGTCAGTGGATAACAAATAACAATATATACGATAGTGCCTGGAACTATGAGTGATGTCCCTGCGTTTATCATGATGGATTTTGTTGGTAGATTTCTTTGAAGCTGTAAGACATTAGGTGTGGCATTGCTGGATCACTGCAGCCATGTTTTCCTAATTATTGTAATACTTAATAATGAGGTATGAGGAGAGGAGCGTTACACTGTACTGACGTCACCTAACCAGGTCATTCTGTATAAAGTAGTAGGCCTTCACTGTGCTTCAACATTCATACATTGGGGTCTCTACCTCTAGCCTGGAGGTCCTGCATTGCACAATCAGTTCGTGTTGAAAGGACCCACAGGAGAACGTAGGTCCTGTAGGATCACCTGAAACCTCTTGTAGGCCCTTCTTGACCATAGACCTGTACAATATAGTCCAGGAAACCTTAAAGGAAATCAACATTCTAAAATTATGCGTGGGAGTGGGAGTGTAACCAAAGCTGCTCTGTTCTGTAGCTTCACAGGCTGTTACACTGTGCATAGGCATACCCCCCTCTGGCTTGTGTGTGTGTTATTAAAACATGCAGACGTGGGACGAGTTGAGGAAGCACGGGGGAGAGTGGAACAGCCTGGGATGCTACAGCTGAGGGAACCTCTTATAGAAGCGATACAATGGCCCGAAGCTACAGAGGGGTTAAGAAAGGATCCAGAGTGTGATACCAGCCCAGCACCGACGGTCCAGCCCCAATAACCACACCGATACCATTTTGTACATTGGTTTTTATTCCCTTCTAAAATTTCCACCGTTTCCAACAGTCACAAACCGTTAATAAGTCACGTGACGGCAGTGATGTCATTAGCCGCGCCCGTGGCGGTTCCTCGCCCGCCGTCCTCACAACATGCCGTATAGAATCTTCAATAAATATAGAACTACGTAGCCCAAGTTATGTACAAATATCTTAGGCAAAAAAATATTATGTTTACAAATCTATATACAATAAAAACGAACAGAGAAAAAAAAAATGTAAACAGTCATATCACAACGTCAACGATAAAAACAACGGGATCGGGGGCAGAATCCTTGATAAGAGGCGGGGGGGCTGGGCCAAAATTAAGTGTGCTTTAAAATAATGTGCAGGGGGAGGGGAGAAAAGCAGTGGTCTTCAGAGGAAAGTACCCGTGTATCAACCGATTGTTGCCCATCAGTCGGGGTAAGGGGGGGAGGGGACTGGGGGCGTGAAAGTGCTCAGTGAGTCCTGTCCAATTCATAACTGGAGGTGACCGATTGACCCTTCTAGTCTGCCGTAGGCGGGTCTGTATTATAGCACTATAAAAACAGCGCCATCACTGTCTACAGGTCATGTGTGGTACTGCAGCTGAGCCCTACTCACTTTATGGAAACAGGGCTACAACACCAGACACAACCTCTATACTAATCCACGGCGATCATGATTTTCCACCCCTGTACGACCCCTTCTAAAGGGTCTGGAGATGCATCCTACACATAAGAGGCTGCGATGACCGGTCTCTATATCATATTGGAATCGACGTGATGCTAATATTGCAATATTAAAGCCATATTGAGGGCTTTAAAGGGGTTTGTCTGAGAACCTGTATAACCAGGAAGGGGCAGATCTTGGTCTCGGATGGGTGAGGTACATTGTGCATGTAGCCACTGAGCCAGACATGACTAGAGCACCAGGGATCGGCTCAGTGGTCATGTGCACTCTGGGTCCCGAGTGTCGTGTACTGAACTCCTTGATTCTATTCTTCCGTACAACCTGCCCTTTCCCGATTCTCAGACAACCCCTTTAAAGGATACCTTTACTACACATCAGAACCGCTGGATAACTTTTTTCGTAAATACTCCATTCGCACCTAGAGCTGCCCTTTGTCAAGCAGGCAAGTCATGACCTACCATCCGGAAACACTGTATAGCACAATATGGAAAAGCTACATCTCCCCTTTAACCTTCCAGCCTGCAGACACCAAATCGAATGCTGCTCTGGATGTGACTGGAGTATAAATTGCAATTAAGCAAATTTACTGAATGTAAAAGTCCAGAAGAGACGAGGGTGAGGGAATGTAACCTTGTCGTCCATATGATGGCGCTCACTAATATTGGGGGTCTAATTTGAAAAATGGGCTCCTGGGCTATAGATTTAGGGGCTCAACCGTGTGTAACATCTATGAAGATATCAGGGGGTGTCGCATGTTAGGCATCCACAGGAATAGAGGCACAGGACAATACGGGGAGGGGGTGGGGTTATACACGTACAGTATTTGTTTCCCATAATGCATCACGGCCCTGGTGGTGACCCCCATAGACATTAAATACTGTTTAAAGGGAAGGGGACGGGGTGAAAAATTAATAAAATAGACATTCTGATTGACACAAGCCGAGCTGCAACCCTGTAATATAGATCTGAGGAGTGGGGGAGGGGTTGGAGAGAATCGTGGGGGGCTCTGGATTGGAGAACCCAAAGCCTGGTGCATCCTTAGCGGGTGCGGGGTGCCTAGAACCGTCCGCTTTCTTCACCCGCTGCGTCGTAAAGCCTTCGGAGGGCGAGGTGTGAGGACATATTAAGCCGTAAGTGGTCGTGCCGCGCCTCCGGGATGATGACACGGCCACTTCGCAGCAGTACAGCAAACCGAGACACGCTGATAGGAAGTCGCAGAAGCCATGTCCCAGAAGGGGGGTCACAAAGCATCCAAGATGGCGGCAGCAGAGAGTATATTGCGCAGCCTCAGTTCCAGCTCAAGTACATATAGGGGAACCCCTTTTCCTGTCCCCGGGAGGAAGGGGGAGCAGTGTCACCTCCCTCCAAAAGGCAGTGAACAGGTTAAAGTGAAGCAAATAATTTGTTCTTATTTTTTTAGGAAACCGTGAAGAGTGAGAGATAAGAGTCTGTTCTCGGGAGGTTCCTTTGCTCATACGCTGAGGGGGAGCATTCCGGGGGGTGACGCCGGCCGTGATCCCAGTATTCCCGGAGGGTCGTATCCGTTCATTGCCCTGCGGAGGGAAAAGACGGAATATTAATACACGGATGGAGACTGGAGGTAGTCAACAACCTGCGCTCTCTTAGGAGAAGCAAATCAGTTCTGTGACAGTCCCCAGTATAGGGCACTGAACGGGACATAAGCCACCACTTACAGCCGACTCCAGGTACAACGGTCCCCTGTTCTCCAGATCTGAGGGGTCCCATCACCGAGACCCCCACCGATCATTAAATTAGACCCTGTCCTGCAAATAGGTCCAAACTTGTAATGACTGTAGAATCCCTTCAAGCCCAGTTCGGTCCTGGAAACAGACAGAACCAATTTGCTTCCCCTAGAATTACCTACTCCGTTTCCAAGGATGGAGCAGAGCAGCCTGCAAAAAAAACCATAACCCCCAATATCCACCAGGTAGAGCGCTCCTAGTGGGAGTTCTGCGCCTTCATCATAACAGAGCATAGAGGCGATACAACACATGGGGGGACACAACAGGGAGGCGCTATATAAATGACCACAGCCATTTATAATGGGGTGTGTGCGCCCTGGGGTGCGGTGCCGGGGGTGCGGGGAGGTTTGTGCTCTGTTAGAACGAGGTCACAGAAGAGAGAGCATTAATCAGTATCAGCCCCATGATCATCACCCTCAGATATTGCGGAAAAACCTACAAGATATATATACAAAATTCACTGTGCAGGGGGTGGCGCTGTTGCATTGTCACCTATGGAGAAATGTCTTCTTGCAGCTAGTGGAGAAAAGTGGTACTGCAGCTGGAAGTGGTCAAGGAAGAATAATGAAGGACTGGGACACGGGGGGACAGCAATCTGCTCACACACATGCGGCCACACACATGCCCGGACCACGCTGCCGCACACGCTGAGCCTTTAAGACTTGTGACCTGGCTTTGTGAGGAAGCAATTATGTCATCTTATAGGGGATAAAGCGAGTGAGAGAGTCTGGACCCACGCGTTGGAGACACGACGCTCAGATGTCAGGCCTCGTCTCACCCCCGATAATCCCATTACGACACAATAGTGGAGGAGACAATAGAGCGGCATCGTCACCTGCAGTGTCAGGATACTAGACCCTAAGGTCAGCGTCTTACAGGATCATCACTAGGATGGAGGACACAACCTCGCAGATCACGTGTACCCGAGCATGCACACAGCAAGACAAGATGACCACATCCAAAAGCCGCCCTGGTTATTATCACATGTCCGCCCTTTCATACTGAAGTCAGTAAATCAGAGGGTTAATGAAGATTACGAGCTGCAGCTACAGAGGGGTCTCCCAATAAAGGAAGTATAAATCTATATATCACAGTCCTGCTGCTACTAACAACATGCAAAAAGGTCTGATCACACATCTCTCCAGGGACAATACTAAACAATGGCTACAGAGAGCACAGCAGTGTAAGGACATGTCTACAGTGCAGCTACAATCCTGGAATAAGGCCAAATTCCACATTCCTGCTGCTTTTAACAACACACAAAAGGGATGATGCCTTCAGGGACAATACCCAACACTGGCTACAGAGAGCACAGAGCACAGCAGTGAAAAGACATGCCTGCAGAAGCTGCAATGCCGAAATATAAAGCTGCATTTCACAGTTCTGCTGCTACTCACAACATACGCAAGGGATTGTTCAAATAATCCTATTGCTTGACGTCTACCTAACTATCCACTGCGTAGATGGGGTCATGTAAAAGACTGACCACACACAAAGACCCAAGTCCCTGGTGGTTAGTGGGATGCACCAGTTATTATGCAGAGTTATATATCAGTTACATGTACAGACCTGCGCGATGAGACCTCGGGGGGTAATAACAGAATCGCAGGCGTCAATCTGTGTACACGGGGGAAGGCAGAAGCTAGAACAAGCTGCGGCCTCATCAGGAAATATAAAACATGGGATATTGGAAAGACCATTTCCAGGATGTGGCTCTCACGTGGGCAATGGATTTCCTTTATTGTCCCGGGATAAGAAATGCTTGTCTGCTATCTCATGTATACAGTGTCCATGGGAGGCGTCTGGCACTGCCACCTCAGCTGCAATACCTGACACAACCTGTGGATACAAGTGGCGCCCTTTGTGGAGAAAACAGATGATTCTGCAGGTTTGTCAGATCTGTGAAGTTTTTAGCTGTAGTCTGCTGTACAGAACACACTTCATAATGTCCCTGTCATTAGTCATAAGCTGTATGAGCACCTACAGGTCGACCACCTATAGAGAGCCGCCCCCATGCTGTTAGTCCAGACATTTTGAAAACAGGAGATGTTAATATATAGCGCGGCACCCAGAGGTAACACCAGCATGCACCTTATCACTATGTGCAATTACCCAGAAACAACGTGGGGAATATGACCTTTTCCTGCCTAGTGGGGGGAAAAGAGAAACAGATTACACAAAGCCACCTGGCGGCCACTTACCTGACGTCTGCAATGCCGCACATGCATACTGGGCTCTGCCAAGCGTGCAAGTGTTATGAATGGCGAGAGGGGGGACAAGCTGCTATCAAACGCTGTATGGGTGGATTATCTTCCCTAAAATCAAAAAGCCTCATCCTATACCCCCCCCATATCAGATGGTGACTGGTAACTGGCAGACTTACAGAAACGGACACCTCTTGATGCACAGCACCTACCTAAGGAATTAGGGTGCGGTCATCCGTCGCGTTTAACGCATGCGTTTAAAAACACATTGCAACAGCTGAAAAGAGATTTGCTGTAAACAGCTGTTAACACTTGTGTTTACAAAACACAACTTTTAACACAAGTGTTAACATCATGTCAACACATGTTGTTAACAGTTAACGCGAGCATTTCGTAACAAATGTTAACAGCTGTTTAATAAGGCAAATCATCTCTTCAGCTGTTGCCATGCGCATGCGTTAAACGTGACGTGTGACCGCACCCTCTATCCACACAGCATAAACGTGAAACTCTAAAACTGGATTGTATCACTAGCTCCACAGAGGGGTCCCTGCGGATCTGCCTGAAGACCACCAGAAGGTATAAACTCACCCTTTATCGAAGTACGTTGTGTGCGCTGGATGGGAGAACTTTGTCCCGCTGTTTAATATGCTGCTATTGCTGCTGCTATTGCTGTTCAAGCTGCCGGGGATGTAGGATTTTCGTGAAGCCTGATCCTTGGCAAAGTTTCTGCACGCTGCAAGCTTGGACTCTAAGGCCTAGGAGGAGGGAATAAGAGGAGAGAGGTAATCAACGGGGTCTGGGGGGCAAAGGCCGGAGGTGTCTGGGGTACACGCTGGAGCTGACGAGGGGCTTCCATGTGAGTCACACTGTGCACGGCAGGAGACTCTACTAAAAACTCTTCCACGTCTCCCATTCATCTTAATGTAAAGTTTTCAGGCCATCAATACCAGACCAGTAGGGGGTCCAAATCTCTCCGCCCCTTACATTTATATATAAAAAATATACAACATGAGATAAAATACAGAATACTTACACCCACTTTTCGTAAAAGGTCCCCTACAATGTTGAGGGCTGAGATCCGGGCGGACGGAGTTAGTGGGGTGGTACCAAATCCATTTGGTATACCTAGGAGGAATCCACAGGATGAGTGTTATACTGGTAGTGCAGGCAGGGTATAGGTAGGACGGTGCACAGCACAATGGTCAGGTCACTACTGGTGGTCATATGCTACAAACTAGGGGGTCTTAAAGGATTTCTACCACCAGGATGAAGGATTGTAAGCCTAGCACACTGACATGCTGGTGTGTTCCCCCTCTGGCAGGACCCACTTTTAATATTAGCTTTTTATGGCCTGGTTTTTACACAAAGAAGCTTGTATATTTATGCAGATGAGCCCGAGGGGCTCCAGACTCTATGGATGTTAATGGAGCCTGGAGCCCCTCAGGCTCATTTGCATAATTTTTAAAACCTTCTTTTCTTATAAACCAGGGCATAGAAAGCTTAAAGAAGAGCAAATCCTGCCTGAGGGAGCGCACACCAGGCATGTCAGTGTGCTTGGTTTACAATCCTTCATCCTGGTGGTAGATATCCTTTAAGTGATTAATAGGTGATGCTGGTCTTATGATTGCAGGTAATAACTCCTACATGAGTAAAGGGCTTATTCACACACACTTGGACCTGGTAGAGGTGAAACGTGGACCTGGTGGAGATCACATATTGACTGACAACACATAATGCTAGGGGTAGGAGTCAAGGCAGCAGAGTTAAATATTACACAAGGAGGCGCAGTTTCCCTTTGGAACAGATGTAACCATATTCTCAGTGTCACACGGTGATGCAGGGACTCCTATCATATGTAAACATGATGCTTGGACCCCCAAGCACAGTGCATGTCCATATTTCAGGAACTGAACACATCACATAGACCAGAGGTATAGACAAGTCCTCCAGGCTGAGGTGTGGGGAGATGAATATACAGGTAGGTGGAATGCAGGTCCTCTAGGGGCAGGTATGTCCTCCTCTGACCTACCTTTTGGAGAGGTAAAACTGTTGTCTGAGATTTTGCCTACAGGGGTGGCCGGTAAGGAGAGCGAGGCCTGCACGGCAGAGTCCGTCTTGTCACAGTCTAGGGTCGGGGAGCTGGGGGCGGATTTTCTCGTTCCGTCAGTCTGTCTCTCCCGGACCGCCAGTTCCTGCCGTAAATCTGGCAGAAAGAATAAAAAGAAATATTAAAATATTCGCAATCGCTAATTAGAGGAAACATTGAGAGGCGGCTGCAGGTTGGAAAGATCTGAGGATTAATGAGCCATCTGCTAAATGTTTCCTACAGAACCAAAATAATCCCCTTCTGTGAAGTCCTGCCCACCGCTGCCTGCCCTCTGCCCCCATTAATACTGCGGATTTCTTCTGTCTGGCCTTTGTGTTAGGGTTGAGGTCATACATTTTAAATATTTTTTTTAGATCACATTTTTTTTTTTTTACTTCCTTGGTGGACAGACTTTGCCTCCCCCCCAGCATCAGGTTGGGCATCTACTTCCTCCTGATGACAATACGGCCCCTTCTTCCCTCCCCTGCAGGAGGAGACCGCTCAGCAATACTGGAAAACTTGTGCTCCTTTCCTGACAAGCAAGTCAAAAACCTATTTCTATTGGCTGCCCTTTCTATCGTTGTACCACCAGGTGGCGCTACATTATGGAACTTGCCACTGTATAATAAGCTCAATGGTAAACTATGCTCATAGTTTATGATCTCCGCAATGATTAGGTACAATCCCTCATTTAACCACGTAAGAGCTGACGCCACGGGACACGATTATACACAGCTGTCACTGTATTTGTGTATTTCTCAAAAGAACAGCCCAAAAGCCCCAGCAGACAAGTATTTAGTAATATAGGGAGTCGCTGCATGTGGGTGGGGAGATATTTCCCCCGAGGCGCTGCGCCTCGTGTTGCCTCCACATAATACCTCCCTTTATACGTCTATATTTAGTAAGGAGCTTAATTTAGCGGCGTGTTGACACCTTAGGGCGTGTACGAGGCGACATAAAGAGCATTGTGTCCAGGCTTAGAGGACAACGAGCAGCCGGATTTAGACGCGTACCTCGTGCCTCATCCTTTAGTCTCTGTACGGACACCAGCAATGACTCCTTTTCATCCAGTTCGCTCTCCAAGAACGCGTTCCTCTCGATGGCCTGGTTCAACCTCTGCTCAAAGTCTTCCAGCGACACAATGGTGGCCCTGCGGAAGAGGGGGGGAAATGGTCATTGTCAGCGCAAAGAATCCTCTCTTACATCCGTCTCCTGACATTTCGGGAGGATTAAAGCTATTTAGTCCTTTATTGAAGAACAGGCGTCACAGGAGCATTGCTTTACTGCAGTGTAGTAATTCAAGGGTGTGAAACGCACCTGGCCGAGTGCTCGCAGAACAGGTGTCCCTAGGCGGGTGGCAGTTAAAGTGTTAATGCGGCTTGCTCACACACACCTGCGCTTTGTTCTCGTTCTCCCACCGTCCTCTTTTACGAGACTCATTACCTGACTACACGACTCATTTCACTCCCTGAATCACTGCTTTGTCTCGTTAGGAGGTGCGATGACTGTGCGCTCGCCTTTCATGACCCAGTTTGGGTGGCCCCCCCCCGCAGCCGAGTGCGCAGGAAGGAGAAATATCTACAGGCACTCAGTCAGAACCAATGACACCCCCTAAAAAGACCACATCAATCAAACACCCCTCATCCCAGCTGTAGAGCCCCCCCCGACACCCCGATGGGGGGTGGCCACTCACCGCTTGGCTCGCTCCAGGTCGTCGTTGGCCTGCTCCAGCTCCCGCACATACTTGTGGAGCTGGTCCTTGATGCTCCGGGCACGGCTCAGCTCATCCTCCAGGAGAGACACCTGCTTGTAGCTCTGCGAGTACTGGTGCTCCAGCTTCTCCTGCGAGGAGACAAGGAAAAGCTCGTTTACCCTCTGACCGCTGCTGTACTACAACCCCCAGCATCAAGAGGGCAGGCTCGCACCTTCAACGATTCCACCTCGTATTTGATTCTTTGGTTATCCGCAAGCAAATCTCTGTTCCTCTGCTCCGCCTGCACCAGCTGCGTCTCCAACTCGGCCTCCAGCTCCCGGCTCCCTTCCTGAAACTCCACCAACTCGTCACGGGCTTCCTGGTAACTACAGGGTTAAAGAGGGTGAAATATTGAGCGATTCTGGAAACCCACATAGGCCAGTTCCCTTCAGACTAGACAGTGAATAGCTCTCTCTGTCCTCCCCTTCCTAGAAATAGCGCCTCACATAGGCTGTTTCTAGAACTGGAGGAGAAAGCCATAGAATACAGTCACCCATTAAAGTGGATATAGGTATCGGTGGGGGTCAGACTTCTAGCGTCCTCACTCATCGGATGACACCCGAGCGCTCGGATGAATGAAGTCGTTCCTTCACTTTTTACCAAGCACAGTGCTGTCTGTTGTATAGTGGCTGTTCCAGGAACTGCAGATCAGTCCCACTTAGTGAAATGGGACCGCGCTTCATTCAAGACGTATGGATTAATGGAACTGATACTCCTATTGCTTCGAGCATGCTCATAAGTGGGGGTGCCAAGGGTCTGAGCCCCATATGCTAATGACATCCTATTCTATATCAAAACTCCTGGAATACCCCTCGAAGATTCCTAGTACTTCAGGGCTGTAGTATTGATCATATAGGTGTCACTGTGTCCGATCACTGGTCTCTCCAGTGATCCCAGCGTTCAGATAGGTGATTAATAACACAAAGATGACGGGAAGGGAGTCGATCTCTGCACCCCGGCCGATCAGCTGCTGCAAATGGTGTGTAGCTCTATGCACCATACATTATACAGAGGCCACACTTGGTATTGCATCTAGCACAATGTATGGCATGGACAGGTGGGTCAGCGGGGCCCTTTAGACTCTCCTTGTAAGGTCATCCCCAGGGCCTTACCTCTGCTTATAAGTCTTAGACAACTCTCTCCAGTAGGCAATCTCTTCCTTCGGGCTCATAAACTCCGGGACTTCTTCATTGTCCATGTTTAGGGAAATCTAAGAGACAAAATGATGAAAACAACATTTACTCGAGTAGCGACCATTTACGGAGCGCGGCGACACAATGCAGACTCTTCACGTAGACGCGGTGCCATGGGGGGGGGGGGGGCTTTATCATGTGGAAGGAAAGATGGACTTAATGAGGGAGAGATTTAGCAGGAAGATGTAGCTGGCGCCGACACATGAACACGCGGCAGCGCCAATTAGAAAAGCCTCCTGCCCGGCGAGAACGCAGAACGTACAATAAGAAAGATGGCGGCTACATCAACAATTGCAGAACCTAAACTCCCAGAATGCTCTAATAGTATGTTGCTTATAATAATGCTGGGAGTTGTAGTCACTGGTCACTTATAGTCAAATAGAGACTGGAAATTAAATATGTGCGGCCAGCAGGGGGCAGATTTT
Source organism: Engystomops pustulosus (assembly GCF_040894005.1). Taxonomy (NCBI): domain Eukaryota; kingdom Metazoa; phylum Chordata; class Amphibia; order Anura; family Leptodactylidae; genus Engystomops; species Engystomops pustulosus. The sequence goes on along the minus strand of NC_092416.1, from coordinate 179,513,011 downwards.
CCCATAACACATCCTATAACACACCGTGGGTATTAGTTGGGCCCCATATTCATATCCTGGGTACAGATAAACATTAGGGGGTCCCAAGCCATAACTATACATTATACCATCCTACACAAGACCATACGTCCACCATCCTGCCGGTCACCCAACTTTCCCAGCTACAGATCAACAGAATTCATGCTAAAAAGAGGACGATTGAAGGGCTTGGCTTGGCTTGAGGATTTTCATCTCTTCTAAGCGGCTTAGCGTCTCTTTCCCCTATTCCCCCCGTTTCTGATCCCATACTGTTCCCATAAATCCGCAGTCTCCCGTCTCCTAAGATTAGAAATGTGTCAGGATTCCCTGACGTCAGGATTCTACATTCCTGGAAGTGATAAGAGCCGGAGCTCGGCAGGAATCCGCCCTTACACAACAATGGAGGTTTATCCCCGGCACTTTCTTCCTGATCTGCGGAGGATTGGAGTATTTAGGATGGAAGCTTCCGCTCTCTCCGGGTGACATCAGCCCCCGGGAATGTCTTACATACTGTAATCCTGCACTTATGTCATGTACGAGACCTGCGATCCTTCTACAGGACGCCGAGACCATAAACAGGGAAGACATGAAGCCCCGAGTAATGGATGTCCTTATATTCTACCATAAGCATAATATGAGGAGCAGGGATGCAGTGTAAAGCATGAAGGACGGATTGAGCAGTGACTTCAGGCAGCATCCTGGTGGTTCACTCAATTAAAAAGACCTTGTAGAGCAGAGCTGCAGTGTAAAGCATGGAGGAGTGACTGAGCTTCCGAATACAGAGGGAAGGGCTGGGTGTTAAAGTGACCATCAAGGAGTCCGCTATATAGAGGAAAGTAATAAAAGCTGCAGTGTAAAGCATGGAGGAGTGAACGGAGCGTGTGATAATACAGGGGGGTGGTTTTAGAAGATCTCAGAGTGGTTCAGTCCATTGAAGAGACCAAATATGAGGGAGAGGAATAGATGGGGAAGGGAGGAGACAAGCAGAGCTGCAGTGTAAAGCATGGCGGCAGCACAACAGCCTCGGAATGCGATAACCGAAACAGGGATTTCAGACAGACAATCTCTGAAAATATTCTAGTAAACTCTGTAAAGAGAAGGAGGAGAGGAGACATATTGCGAACACAAGAAGTAGAGCTGCAGTGTAAAGCATGGTGGAGCAAGCCCTACAGCACGTCCTTACCGACCTGCGACTCTGCAATCTACAGGATCTGTAATATATTGGTATTTGTGTCCCCCCCCCCATCACACATCAGTCTGCAAATTCCCATGAACTCCTGGACACTCACTGACCGGCAGAGGATCTATGGGATGACAATGATTAATGACAAGGGGGAGGGGCGACAAGGACCAAGGTTATCAGTTCCAGGGACGATGACCCTAGTGTATGAGTGCCCTGTGCTATGTGGCACCACGTACCTGACTATGGGCACCCAGTATCTGGCCGTCAATGAGAGCGCCCCATAGTGGTTGGAGGTCCTGTCCCCAGGGGTGCACATGCCGCATGTATTTGTTATTATGTAACAAATTACGGAACCATCCGTGTGTCCGCTGGGTCACAACTCCTTGCTCCCATATCTAGCACCAATACCCTTCCTTCTAGATGCAGGAAGCTCATGGGTGACACTGCTGCGCCCTCTGACGGTCGCGCTGTCCCCAATGACCTTCATATAGACGTAGGGCAACGAGATAAAAGACACCCGAGAGCGACTGATAAACAGAGCGACGCAGGAAGGTGAACAATCCTCTGCCCATATATATCACACTGGGGACCTGATACCCTTGTCCCTTTACAATAAGATCTCTTTAAAGCAGGTTCAGACATGTCAGGCGGGGACTACAAGACCGATCATGCCTTGCCAAACACTACCTTGTCTGTGTGTGTCTATGGAGAGGCGACAATAGAGCGACTATCAATGGTGTAGGTCTTGCCGTGGCCATACACATTAGATGAATGTTATCAGCACAAGACTGTAGTATTTTACATTTCCCAATGCTATAGATCTCTGAAAACAGCTACTACCCTGTAAACACATGCAAACTCAGACAAGACGAGTATAGGAGAAGCGGCCCAAATCTGTTGTGTATGGTCTCCGTAACTTCTCCTCTGCTAACGGGATGGAAATCCTTGAGCGATGTCTGATCACACCATGCAGCGACCTTGGTAGAACGGGAGGAATGTAATCACATGATCACAACAAGGCAGTGCCCGCCCCCATGTCTAAATATAAGACAACATCTACAATGTAACAGGGTGATCATGATGGTGCCGGGATGTGCCCATGTCCAATCTGACATCTTCAGAGAAAGTCGCATCCTCAATCCCAGAACACCCCCCCCCCACCCGGTTTAGTTCTGGTGATTTACACGGGGTTCTGTGGCTCTAAGAGTGGGCACTGCCAGGCCTATGGCATCACTACTGGGTAGCACATTATACGCCATATATAGCGGAATTACCATTCCACCCAATCAGAAATATAGACTTCAGGTCAAGGTAGCCCCCCGGAAAGAAGAGCGGTGGTGCCACCAGTAGTAACCAGTGCGCCCAGTGCAGTAGAACGGGATTGGGGCGACCAACATCTAGATCTGTTGTCTGACACGTGTCGCCCATAGATGCAGAAAGTGGAAAATGTTCACGTATCACATCTACATCACTGCAGGTGGCACATCTAGGGCAGTGCCCAGGACCCAGTAGGCACTGAGTGCTGGGTGCCCTGTGGCTCTGGCAGTGCGATGGTTAAGTGGCCTCCCCCCATAGCCAGGAGATGTAACCAGACCCTGCGCTGTAACCCATCCCCGCTCTGAGGTCTTGTAAACTTACAAGGAAACGGAAAAGTTGTCAAAACTTTTTGTCTCCCGGTGACGCGATTGTTTCATCTTGTAATGTGAGAATGTGGCGCGACTTATCTGTACAGGGCGTGCGCGGTATTCACACTATCAGGTGTTATGTACACTGGGAAAGCCGACCTCGTACTGGGAGATACACAATAACTCGCCACTTATATAAAAGGAGTGCGCGCTCACCTGCCAAGTTACAGGACAAGATGAAATCCTAAACCGTCAGCTATGATGACGCCCATTATAGAGTAGAAGGGGATTCGCAGAGATAGACCCTCATACACAGGGCTCCGGAGGTCCTCAGGATGTTGCACAACTGCAACTCTCAGCATGTCCCAATCCCCTGCAATCTGGTGCATGATGGGAGTGGTAGTTGTGTAACACACGCCTTGAGACCACCGATCTTATCTCTGCAGTTCCCTTTTATTTACATGTGGGTTTTGCCCGTGATCCTCAGAGGAACCACAATACGGGTCAAGTCACACGGCCGCAGGCGATCCATCCAGTCCCAATGGGACCTGTGACCTCAAATCTCACAATCAATGGGGTCTCAGAACACCGACCCCTACAATCTAACCCCTGACCCCACTGTATATAATTTAGTCACCCTCTAAAAGCCGCAGAATAAAAGCAGACACAGGCACCGGGCCCAGAGACCAGAACACGCCGTCTATCCTGGGGGCACTGGACCCCAAAACTGCCGCAGCACCAACTAGTTATTCCATATGTCGGGGTAAATGGTCCAGCAGAAGTGAAAACAAACTGGTCCGTAAAGATTAGAAACTATTCTACGAAGGAAATCGCCAGGAAGCTCCCATCAGGGGCGCGGAGGGATAGTACCAGAGGTCACAACATGTGTCTCCTCTCATCATCTGCCTCATACGCAGAACAGATGTTCCCGGCACATTCCCACCATCCACACGGATCACACAGGGCGGCTCGGATACACAAGATCTGCCACTAATTACAAGCGCACATGGAGCGGGGATCGCAGGGATTATCCGGACCTCTGGGTGCAGGATCGGCCGGCCATGCCTGATCTGTATTGATGCATCATGTCCATCGGGGCAGGCATGATTAATCAATCCTGGAGGGAGTGTATGTAAACAACCCCCCCTGGCCTAGATGTGACCCTCAATCAGCTCATCGTATTAAAAGTCCATAATTATTAAGGGCTGGGATAATACCCATCCTGCAGCCGCTCCGCGTGTAGGGGGAATAGCCCTGCACCCCTTTATACTCAGGATCTGTGGGGGTCTTACAGGTCTGATCCCACCGAAGATTATAAATCCATTACACATTTATAGAGATTACAACTCCGAGCAAAGACAACCCACAGCATGAGAGAGAACTCCCATCATTCATAGCGCTCATCCGATATACACAGAGCAATATCATCGGTCCCCACACCCTATTAGGGTCCACAGCACAGGGTAATGTAGGGTTAACTCCATAAATACCAGAAACATGGGGACACTGCTCGCCGCCAGCGACTCATGAGGATCTGCACACGATGGGGAGAAGACCAGGAGATGCCCGAACTCCAGAGACAGGAAAAATCCACAAAGAATAAGACCCTGCACATCCGCAGGATGAGATCAGGACAAGCGGCTGGAAACATGGAGCAATTCCTGGAAGTCTGGGGAACCCTGGGGGAGGGGGTGGAGGTTTAAAGGGCCGTAGCACCACATACCATGCTATCCCCCGGCGTCCGCACACACAGCCCAGCACTGGGGATCAGACGTGTCAGCTCACAGCTATGGCCACAGACACAACACAGGCAGCGAGTGATCCCCAGCCCAGCCAATCACAGCGCAGGAAGCCTACACCCTCCCCAGACCCAGCGCCCAATGAGAAAAGAATGGGGAGGGAGCAGGGTGACAGTTTTCAGATACAACCCCCCTCTTACTCTCAGACATAACAGGTGACAATAAGAGCTTAGGTAACCAACGCTCAACACAGACCGCGTAATAAACACTCCTCATCATACTCCCAGGAGGGGGCGCAGACAGACATCCCCTTTAAGGCAGATTATCAGTACAAGGATATGGGCTGAGGGGTCCCTTTACTAGAGGGATTGGATAATCCTCTCTACATACAACGTAAACCTGTACAACATCTGCTACAATGTGTAACAAATATGTATCCAGGTATCCGCAATACACAGGGGGGTGCACCAGGGGGCGCTGCCAGAATCTGCCCCACCACCTCCAGCAGAACATCAGCAGCTACATATTATGCAGGCACAGACCACGCGCCAGCGGGCACCGCCACCTCTTATTCTCCCCCCCCCCCATAACTAAAAGGTGAACCAAAACACCTAAATTCTTGGGGCTCCTGTACAATGTCCGTGACATGGGGGGGCAGCAATCATCAATGACAACGCAGGTCACATGACAGACCATGGAGACCAGAGGTGTAAGGACATTATACATTATCAGCAAACCCCATTTTGAGCTTAGCGCCCCCTGATGTATCCATCCTGCCACTACACCCCCTGATCCTGTCATTCCACGTCCCCATCACATGAAGACACCAAAAGACGACAACTCACTCCTGTGGTGCCCCCAAATCACAGCCCTCCTCTCCCTGCGGCGCCCCCCTCTCCCTGCGGCGCCCCCCAAATCACAGCCCCCCTCTCCCTGCGGCGCCCCCCTCTCCCTGCGGCGCCCCCCAAATCACAGCCCCCCTCTCCCTGCGGCGCCCCCCTCTCCCTGCGGCGCCCCCAAATCACAGCCCCCCTCTCCCTGCGGCGCCCCCAAATCACAGCCCCCCTCTCCCTGCGGCGCCCCCAAATCACAGCCCCCCTCTCCCTGCGGCGCCCCCAAATCACAGCCCCCCTCTCCCTGCGGCGCCCCCAAATCACAGCCCCCCTCTCCCTGCGGCGCCCCCAAATCACAGCCCCCCTCTCCCTGCGGCGCCCCCCAAATCACAGCTCCCCTCTCCCTGCGGCGCCCCCCAAATCACAGCCCCCCTCTTCCTGTGGCGCCCCCAAGTCACAGCCGCCCCTCTTGTAGCACTCCTAAATCACAGCCCCCATCTGTAGCACCCCCTAAATCACAGCCCCCATCTGTAGCACCCCCTAAATCACAGCCCCCATCTGTAGCACCCCCTAAATCACAGCCCCCATCTGTAGCACCCCCTAAATCACAGCTCCCCTCCCCTGACACCCCTAAATCACAGCCCCCCTCCCCTGACACCCCTAAATCACAGCCCCCCCCCCCCATATCACCCTAAATCCCAGCTCCCAGCCTTCCCCCTCACGCTCAGCGCCCCCCTGCGTCTCCTCCAGCCTCTGCCCCTCCCTGTCACCATGGCTCTCAGCCTCCAGCTGCCGGCCCCCGCCCCGGGCTTCCTGGCTGCCTTTCTCGCGGTGTCTCTCCCCCGGGCCCGGCTCTTACCCGGTGTATGCGGTCCCGGCGCTCCCGCTGTCCCCGGCCCGGTCACTGAGCGGCGGTTTCCGGCAGACACGCAGCGTCATACGTCATCATCAGCCGGGGGCGTGTCCTGCTGCCAGCGGAGGGGAGTGTCCCGCCCTGGTCACGTGAGCGGCTCGCGGCTAACGCCCTGTCAATCATCTCCCCAGGTACAAGAGAAAGCAGAATGTGGAGGCCGGAGAACTACAACTCCCATCATACACTCCGTCGTGACGTCATGGCCCTATAAATATGGTATATATACATTAACATTCCTATCATCTGCGAACCCTCCTTCCACCACAGCACGTCTCCTGATACCTCAGCTCAACCAAAACAGGAGCACATGAGCCCCATTCCCCCAAAACTGGCGCCCCCTGTATGATTCCTCGTGCAGACCCACAAATAATGACAGAATACTACTTTGGGTGGAAAGGTACAAATATATACCCTCACTCTGTGCTTAATATTTATATATATATATATATATAACCCACCATGCCCCTCAATATAAATATGTCCCCACTGTGCCCCTAGTTATATGTAACGCAGTTTCCCCAAATTATAAATGTTCCAATAATTATATATATGCCCCAAATTATATATATCCCACTGTACCCCTAAATATACATATATGTCCTCACTGTACCTCTAATGATACATATATGTGGCCACTTATTATACATATATGTCCCCACTGTGCCCCTAATTATACATATGTCCCCACTCTACCTCTAACTATACATATGTCCCTACTGTGCCCCTAATTATACATATATCTCCCCACTGTGCCCCTTATTATAAATATATGTCCCCACTGTGCCACTAATTATACATATATGTCCCCACTGTGCCCCTTATTATACATATGTCCCCACTGTGCCCCTAATTATACATATATGTCCCCACTGTGCCCCTAGTTATACATATATGTCCCCACTGTGTCCCTAGTTATACATATATGTTCCCACTGTGTCCCTAATTATACATATATGTCCCCACTGTGTCCCTAGTTATACATATATGTTCCCACTGTGTCCCTAATTATACATATGTCCCCACTGTGCCCCTTATTATACATATATGTCCCCACTGTGTCCCTTATTATACATATATGTCCCCACTGTGTCCCTAATTATATATGTCCTACTAATTTTATATATAGTGTCAAGTCAGCCGCCATGACACTGGCGGGGCTATATAGTGTCATCAGAGTGCCCCTAGTTATACAGATATGTCCCAACTGTGCCCCTAATTATACATCTATATCCCCACTCTGCCCCTAGTTATACATATATGTCCCCACTCTGCCCCTTATTATACATATATGTCCCCACTGTGCCCCTAATTATACATATATATGTCCCACTAATTTTATATATAGTGTTAAGTCAGCCGCCATGACACTGGGCGGGGCTATATAGTGTCATCAGAGTGACCCCATGTCAGTGCCTCAGTTACTATAGACCAGTAACCTACCTATACAACCTACCGACAGTGTCACCAATGACCTTGAGGGCAACTATGACCTTGCCTTTGTCCACGGCCACATATTATAAGATTCGTCATATGATTTCACTTCATCTACTGTCTGGTGTGTTTTACGTCCTGGAGGACTGAGGGAATATATTACCGCTCGATACACACACCGCGCCATGAATAAAACATTGTGCCGCAGTCTTTGTCGCCCATTGCCTCGTAGCCTGATCTCCCTGGCACATCAACAACGGGATGAGTCACGAGTGGTGAAACGTTACCGTCACTGCGAGTCATATGAGGCTCAGCCGCAGCGTCAGCAGAGACATGGAGAACAAGCCTTAAAGGCAAAGTACAACAAACATGTCATATATCCACAGGCAGAGGCGCAGGTATTTATAGGAGCAAGAAGTCTAGAAAGTTTTGATATATTCTGATCTGCCCCATGTACACCGGAAAATATGCAAAGTTTTCTATGATAAGATAAGGAAAACAACACCTCTTTTACCTACCTTGTAAGGCAGAATTATAGCAGTTATATTCCTGTACATAGGGGGCAGTATTATAGTAGTTATATTCTTGTACATAGGGGGCAGTATTATAGTAGTTATATTCTTGTACATAGGGGGCAGTATTATAGTAGTTATATTCCTGTACATAGGGGGCAGTATTATAGTAGTTATATTCCTGTACATAGGGGCAGTATTATAGTAGTTATAGTCTTGTACATAGGGGGCAGTATTATAGTAGTTATATTCTTGTACATAGGGGGCAGTATTATAGTAGTTATATTCTTGTACATAGGGGGCAGTATTATAGTAGTTATATTCCTGTACATAGGGGGCAGTATTATAGTAGTTATATTCCTGTACATAGGGGCAGTATTATAGTAGTTATAGTCTTGTACATAGGGGGCAGTATTATAGTAGTTATAATCTTGTACATAGGGGGCAGTATTATAGTAGTTATAATCTTGTACATAGTGGGCAGTATTATAGTAGTTATATTCTTGTACATAGGGGGCAGTATTATAGTAGTTATATTCCTGTACATAGTGGGCAGTATTATAGTAGTTATATTCCTGTACATAGGGGGCAGTATTATAGTAGTTATATTCCTGTACATAGGGGGCAGTATTATAGTAGTTATATTCTTGTACATAGGGGGCAGTATTATAGTAGTTATATTCTTGTACATAGGGGGCAGTATTATAGTAGTTATATTCTTGTACATAGGGGGCAGTATTATAGTAGTTATATTCTTGTACATAGGGGGCAGTATTATAGTAGTTATATTCTTGTACATAGGGGGCAGTATTATAGTAGTTATATTCCTGTACATAGGGGGTAGTATTATAGTAGTTATATTCTTGTACATAGGGGGCAGTATTATAGTAGTTATATTCTTGTACATAGGGGGCAGTATTATAGTAGTTATAGTCTTGTACATAGGGGGCAGTATTATAGTAGTTATATTCTTGTACATAGGGGCAGTATTATAGTAGTTATATTCTTGTACATAGGGGGCAGTATTATAGTAGTTATATTCTTGTACATAGGGGGCAGTATTATAGTAGTTATATTCTTGTACATAGGGGGCAGTATTATAGTAGTTATATTCTTGTACATAGGGGGCAGTATTATAGTGGTTATATTCCTGTACATAGTGGGTAGTATTATAGTAGTTATATTCTTGTACATAGGGGGCAGTATTATAGTAGTTATATTCCTGTACATGGGGGGCAGTATTATAGTAGTTATATTCTTGTACATAGGGGGTAGTATTATAGTAGTTATACTCTTGTACATAGGGGGCAGTATTATAGTAGTTATAATCTTGTACATAGGGGGCAGTATTATAGTAGTTATGTTCTTGTACATAGGAGGCAGTATTGTAGTAGTTATATTCTTGTACATAGGGGGCAGTATTATAGTAGTTATATTCTTGTACATAGGGGGCAGTATTATAGTAGTTATATTCCTGTACATAGGAGGAAGTATTATAGTAATTATATTCTTGTACATAGGGGGCAGTATTATAGTAGTTATATTCTTGTACATAGGGGACAGTATTATAGTAGTTATATTCTTGTACATAGGGGCAGTGTTATAGTAGTTATATTCTTGTACATAGGGGGCAGTATTATAGTAGTTATATTCATGTACATAGGGGTAGTATTATAGTAGTTATATTCCTGTACATAGGGGGCAGTATTATAGTAGTTATATTCTTGTACATAGGGGGCAGTATTATAGTAGTTATATTCCTGTACATAGGGGGCAGTATTATAGTAGTTATATTCTTGTACATAGGGGGCAGTATTATAGTAGTTATATTCCTGTACATAGGGGGCAGTATTATAGTAGTTATATTCCTGTACATAGGGGGCAGTATTATAGTAGTTATATTCTTGTACATAGGGGGCAGTATTATAGTAGTTATATTCTTGTACATAGGGGGCAGTATTATAGTAGTTATATTCTTGTACATAAGAGGCAGTATTATAGTAGTTATATTCTTGTACATAGGGGACAGTATTATAGTAGTTATATTCTTGTACATAGGGGTAGTATTATAGTAGTTATATTCCTGTACATAGGGGGCAGTATTATAGTAGTTATATTCTTGTACATAGGGGGCAGTATTATAGTAGTTATATTCCTGTACATAGGGGGCAGTATTATAGTAGTTATATTCTTGTACATAGGGGGCAGTATTATAGTAGTTATATTCCTGTACATAGGGGGCAGTATTATAGTAGTTATATTCCTGTACATAGGGGGCAGTATTATAGTAGTTATATTCTTGTACATAGGGGGCAGTATTATAGTAGTTATATTCTTGTACATAGGGGGCAGTATTATAGTAGTTATATTCTTGTACATAGGGGGCAGTATTATAGTAGTTATATTCCTGTACATAGGGGGCAGTATTATAGTAGTTATATTCTTGTACATAGGGGGCAGTATTATAGTAGTTATATTCTTGTACATAGGGGGCAGTATTATAGTAGTTATATTCTTGTACATAGGGGGCAGTATTATAGTAGTTATATTCCTGTACATAGGGGGCAGTATTATAGTAGTTATATTCTTGTACATAGGGGGTAGTATTATAGTAGTTATACTCTTGTACATAGGGGGCAGTATTATAGTAGTTATGTTCTTGTACATAGGGGCAGTATTATAGTAGTTATATTCTTGTACATAGGGGGCAGTATTATAGTAGTTATATTCCTGTACATAGGGGGCAGTATTATAGTAGTTATATTCTTGTACATAGGGGGTAGTATTATAGTAGTTATACTCTTGTACATAGGGGGCAGTATTATAGTAGTTATATTCTTGTACATAGGGGCAGTATTATAGTAGTTATATTCTTGTACATAGGGGGCAGTATTATAGTAGTTATATTCTTGTACACAGGTGTAGTATTATAGTAGTTATATTCCTGTACATAGGGGGCAGTATTATAGTAGTTATATTCTTGTACATAGGGGGCAGTATTATAGTAGTTATAGTCTTGTACATAGGAGGCAGTATTATAGTAGTTATATTCTTGTACATAGGGGGCAGTATTATAGTAGTTATATTCTTGTACATAGGGGGCAGTATTATAGTAGTTATATTCCTGTACATAGGGGGCGGTATTATAGTAGTTATATTCTTGTACATAGGGGGCAGTATTATAGTAGTTATATTCCTGTACATAGGGGGCAGTATTATAGTAGTTATATTTTTGTACATAGGGGGCAGTATTATAGTAGTTATATTCCTGTACATAGGGGGCAGTATTATAGTAGTTATATTCCTGTACATAGGGGGCAGTATTATAGTAGTTATATTCCTGTACATAGGGGGCAGTATTATAGTAGTTATATTCTTGTACATAGGGGGCAGTATTATAGTAGTTATATTCCTGTACATAGGGGGCAGTATTATAGTAGTTATATTCTTGTACATAGGGGGCAGTATTATAGTAGTTATATTCCTGTACATAGGTGGCAGTATTATAGTACTTATATTCCTGTACATAGGGGGCAGTATTATAGTAGTTATATTCCTGTACATAGTGGGCAGTATTATAGTAGTTATATTCCTGTACATAGGGGGCAGTATTATAGTAGTTATATTCCTGTACATAGGGGGCAGTATTATAGTAGTTATATTCTTGTACATAGGGGGCAGTATTATAGTAGTTATATTCTTGTACATAGGGGGCAGTATTATAGTAGTTATATTCTTGTACATAGGGGGCAGTATTATAGTAGTTATATTCTTGTACATAGGGGCAGTATTATAGTAGTTATATTCTTGTACATAGGGGGCAGTATTATAGTAGTTATATTCTTGTACATAGGGGGCAGTATTATAGTAGTTATATTCTTGTACATAGGGGGCAGTATTATAGTAGTTATATTCTTGTACATAGGGGGCAGTATTATAGTGGTTATATTCCTGTACATAGTGGGTAGTATTATAGTAGTTATATTCTTGTACATAGGGGGCAGTATTATAGTAGTTATATTCCTGTACATGGGGGGCAGTATTATAGTAGTTATATTCTTGTACATAGGGGGTAGTATTATAGTAGTTATACTCTTGTACATAGGGGGCAGTATTATAGTAGTTATAATCTTGTACATAGGGGGCAGTATTATAGTAGTTATGTTCTTGTACATAGGAGGCAGTATTGTAGTAGTTATATTCTTGTACATAGGGGGCAGTATTATAGTAGTTATATTCTTGTACATAGGGGGCAGTATTATAGTAGTTATATTCCTGTACATAGGAGGAAGTATTATAGTAATTATATTCTTGTACATAGGGGGCAGTATTATAGTAGTTATATTCTTGTACATAGGGGACAGTATTATAGTAGTTATATTCTTGTACATAGGGGCAGTGTTATAGTAGTTATATTCTTGTACATAGGGGGCAGTATTATAGTAGTTATATTCATGTACATAGGGGTAGTATTATAGTAGTTATATTCCTGTACATAGGGGGCAGTATTATAGTAGTTATATTCTTGTACATAGGGGGCAGTATTATAGTAGTTATATTCCTGTACATAGGGGGCAGTATTATAGTAGTTATATTCTTGTACATAGGGGGCAGTATTATAGTAGTTATATTCCTGTACATAGGGGGCAGTATTATAGTAGTTATATTCCTGTACATAGGGGGCAGTATTATAGTAGTTATATTCTTGTACATAGGGGGCAGTATTATAGTAGTTATATTCTTGTACATAGGGGGCAGTATTATAGTAGTTATATTCTTGTACATAAGAGGCAGTATTATAGTAGTTATATTCTTGTACATAGGGGACAGTATTATAGTAGTTATATTCTTGTACATAGGGGTAGTATTATAGTAGTTATATTCCTGTACATAGGGGGCAGTATTATAGTAGTTATATTCTTGTACATAGGGGGCAGTATTATAGTAGTTATATTCCTGTACATAGGGGGCAGTATTATAGTAGTTATATTCTTGTACATAGGGGGCAGTATTATAGTAGTTATATTCCTGTACATAGGGGGCAGTATTATAGTAGTTATATTCCTGTACATAGGGGGCAGTATTATAGTAGTTATATTCTTGTACATAGGGGGCAGTATTATAGTAGTTATATTCTTGTACATAGGGGGCAGTATTATAGTAGTTATATTCTTGTACATAGGGGGCAGTATTATAGTAGTTATATTCCTGTACATAGGGGGCAGTATTATAGTAGTTATATTCTTGTACATAGGGGGCAGTATTATAGTAGTTATATTCTTGTACATAGGGGGCAGTATTATAGTAGTTATATTCTTGTACATAGGGGGCAGTATTATAGTAGTTATATTCCTGTACATAGGGGGCAGTATTATAGTAGTTATATTCTTGTACATAGGGGGTAGTATTATAGTAGTTATACTCTTGTACATAGGGGGCAGTATTATAGTAGTTATGTTCTTGTACATAGGGGCAGTATTATAGTAGTTATATTCTTGTACATAGGGGGCAGTATTATAGTAGTTATATTCCTGTACATAGGGGGCAGTATTATAGTAGTTATATTCTTGTACATAGGGGGTAGTATTATAGTAGTTATACTCTTGTACATAGGGGGCAGTATTATAGTAGTTATATTCTTGTACATAGGGGCAGTATTATAGTAGTTATATTCTTGTACATAGGGGGCAGTATTATAGTAGTTATATTCTTGTACACAGGTGTAGTATTATAGTAGTTATATTCCTGTACATAGGGGGCAGTATTATAGTAGTTATATTCTTGTACATAGGGGGCAGTATTATAGTAGTTATAGTCTTGTACATAGGAGGCAGTATTATAGTAGTTATATTCTTGTACATAGGGGGCAGTATTATAGTAGTTATATTCTTGTACATAGGGGGCAGTATTATAGTAGTTATATTCCTGTACATAGGGGGCGGTATTATAGTAGTTATATTCTTGTACATAGGGGGCAGTATTATAGTAGTTATATTCCTGTACATAGGGGGCAGTATTATAGTAGTTATATTTTTGTACATAGGGGGCAGTATTATAGTAGTTATATTCCTGTACATAGGGGGCAGTATTATAGTAGTTATATTCCTGTACATAGGGGGCAGTATTATAGTAGTTATATTCCTGTACATAGGGGGCAGTATTATAGTAGTTATATTCTTGTACATAGGGGGCAGTATTATAGTAGTTATATTCCTGTACATAGGGGGCAGTATTATAGTAGTTATATTCTTGTACATAGGGGGCAGTATTATAGTAGTTATATTCCTGTACATAGGTGGCAGTATTATAGTACTTATATTCCTGTACATAGGGGGCAGTATTATAGTAGTTATATTCCTGTACATAGTGGGCAGTATTATAGTAGTTATATTCCTGTACATAGGGGGCAGTATTATAGTAGTTATATTCCTGTACATAGGGGGCAGTATTATAGTAGTTATATTCTTGTACATAGGGGGCAGTATTATAGTAGTTATATTCTTGTACATAGGGGGCAGTATTATAGTAGTTATATTCTTGTACATAGGGGGCAGTATTATAGTAGTTATATTCTTGTACATAGGGGGCAGTATTATAGTAGTTATATTCTTGTACATAGGGGGCAGTATTATAGTAGTTATATTCCTGTACATAGGGGGTAGTATTATAGTAGTTATATTCTTGTACATAGGGGGCAGTATTATAGTAGTTATATTCTTGTACATAGGGGGCAGTATTATAGTAGTTATAGTCTTGTACATAGGGGGCAGTATTATAGTAGTTATATTCTTGTACATAGGGGCAGTATTATAGTAGTTATATTCTTGTACATAGGGGGCAGTATTATAGTAGTTATATTCTTGTACATAGGGGGCAGTATTATAGTAGTTATATTCTTGTACATAGGGGGCAGTATTATAGTAGTTATATTCTTGTACATAGGGGGCAGTATTATAGTGGTTATATTCCTGTACATAGTGGGTAGTATTATAGTAGTTATATTCTTGTACATAGGGGGCAGTATTATAGTAGTTATATTCCTGTACATGGGGGGCAGTATTATAGTAGTTATATTCTTGTACATAGGGGGTAGTATTATAGTAGTTATACTCTTGTACATAGGGGGCAGTATTATAGTAGTTATAATCTTGTACATAGGGGGCAGTATTATAGTAGTTATGTTCTTGTACATAGGAGGCAGTATTGTAGTAGTTATATTCTTGTACATAGGGGGCAGTATTATAGTAGTTATATTCTTGTACATAGGGGGCAGTATTATAGTAGTTATATTCCTGTACATAGGAGGAAGTATTATAGTAATTATATTCTTGTACATAGGGGGCAGTATTATAGTAGTTATATTCTTGTACATAGGGGACAGTATTATAGTAGTTATATTCTTGTACATAGGGGCAGTGTTATAGTAGTTATATTCTTGTACATAGGGGGCAGTATTATAGTAGTTATATTCATGTACATAGGGGTAGTATTATAGTAGTTATATTCCTGTACATAGGGGGCAGTATTATAGTAGTTATATTCTTGTACATAGGGGGCAGTATTATAGTAGTTATATTCCTGTACATAGGGGGCAGTATTATAGTAGTTATATTCTTGTACATAGGGGGCAGTATTATAGTAGTTATATTCCTGTACATAGGGGGCAGTATTATAGTAGTTATATTCCTGTACATAGGGGGCAGTATTATAGTAGTTATATTCTTGTACATAGGGGGCAGTATTATAGTAGTTATATTCTTGTACATAGGGGGCAGTATTATAGTAGTTATATTCTTGTACATAAGAGGCAGTATTATAGTAGTTATATTCTTGTACATAGGGGACAGTATTATAGTAGTTATATTCTTGTACATAGGGGTAGTATTATAGTAGTTATATTCCTGTACATAGGGGGCAGTATTATAGTAGTTATATTCTTGTACATAGGGGGCAGTATTATAGTAGTTATATTCCTGTACATAGGGGGCAGTATTATAGTAGTTATATTCTTGTACATAGGGGGCAGTATTATAGTAGTTATATTCCTGTACATAGGGGGCAGTATTATAGTAGTTATATTCCTGTACATAGGGGGCAGTATTATAGTAGTTATATTCTTGTACATAGGGGGCAGTATTATAGTAGTTATATTCTTGTACATAGGGGGCAGTATTATAGTAGTTATATTCTTGTACATAGGGGGCAGTATTATAGTAGTTATATTCCTGTACATAGGGGGCAGTATTATAGTAGTTATATTCTTGTACATAGGGGGCAGTATTATAGTAGTTATATTCTTGTACATAGGGGGCAGTATTATAGTAGTTATATTCTTGTACATAGGGGGCAGTATTATAGTAGTTATATTCCTGTACATAGGGGGCAGTATTATAGTAGTTATATTCTTGTACATAGGGGGTAGTATTATAGTAGTTATACTCTTGTACATAGGGGGCAGTATTATAGTAGTTATGTTCTTGTACATAGGGGCAGTATTATAGTAGTTATATTCTTGTACATAGGGGGCAGTATTATAGTAGTTATATTCCTGTACATAGGGGGCAGTATTATAGTAGTTATATTCTTGTACATAGGGGGTAGTATTATAGTAGTTATACTCTTGTACATAGGGGGCAGTATTATAGTAGTTATATTCTTGTACATAGGGGCAGTATTATAGTAGTTATATTCTTGTACATAGGGGGCAGTATTATAGTAGTTATATTCTTGTACACAGGTGTAGTATTATAGTAGTTATATTCCTGTACATAGGGGGCAGTATTATAGTAGTTATATTCTTGTACATAGGGGGCAGTATTATAGTAGTTATAGTCTTGTACATAGGAGGCAGTATTATAGTAGTTATATTCTTGTACATAGGGGGCAGTATTATAGTAGTTATATTCTTGTACATAGGGGGCAGTATTATAGTAGTTATATTCCTGTACATAGGGGGCGGTATTATAGTAGTTATATTCTTGTACATAGGGGGCAGTATTATAGTAGTTATATTCCTGTACATAGGGGGCAGTATTATAGTAGTTATATTTTTGTACATAGGGGGCAGTATTATAGTAGTTATATTCCTGTACATAGGGGGCAGTATTATAGTAGTTATATTCCTGTACATAGGGGGCAGTATTATAGTAGTTATATTCCTGTACATAGGGGGCAGTATTATAGTAGTTATATTCTTGTACATAGGGGGCAGTATTATAGTAGTTATATTCCTGTACATAGGGGGCAGTATTATAGTAGTTATATTCTTGTACATAGGGGGCAGTATTATAGTAGTTATATTCCTGTACATAGGTGGCAGTATTATAGTA
Source organism: Engystomops pustulosus (assembly GCF_040894005.1). Taxonomy (NCBI): domain Eukaryota; kingdom Metazoa; phylum Chordata; class Amphibia; order Anura; family Leptodactylidae; genus Engystomops; species Engystomops pustulosus. The sequence continues at coordinate 179,495,428 of NC_092416.1, read as the reverse complement.
CTTATATTCCTGTACATAGGGGGCAGTATTATAGTAGTTATATTCCTGTACATAGGGGGCAGTATTATAGTAGTTATATTCCTGTACATAGGGGGCAGTATTATAGTAGTTATATTCTTGTACATAGGGGGCAGTATTATAGTAGTTATATTCCTGTACATAGGGGGCAGTATTATAGTAGTTATATTCTTGTACATAGGGGGCAGTATTATAGTAGTTATATTCCTGTACATAGGTGGCAGTATTATAGTACTTATATTCCTGTACATAGGGGGCAGTATTATAGTAGTTATATTCCTGTACATAGGGGGCAGTATTATAGTAGTTATATTCCTGTACATAGGGGGCAGTATTATAGCAGTTATATTCTTGTACATAGGGGGCAGTATTATAGTAGTTATATTCTTGTACATAGGGGGCAGTATTATAGTAGTTATATTCTTGTATATAGGAGGCAGTATTATAGTAGTTATATTCCTGTACATAGGGGGCAGTATTATAGTAGTTATATTCCTGTACATAGGGGCAGTATTATAGTAGTTATATTCCTGTACATAGGGGGCAGTATTATAGTAGTTATATTCTTGTACACAGGTGTAGTATTATAGTAGTTATATTCTTGTACATAGGGGGCAGTATTATAGTAGTTATATTCTTGTACATAGGGGGCAGTATTATAGTAGTTATAGTCTTGTACATAGGAGGCAGTATTATAGTAGTTATATTCTTGTACATAGGGGGCAGTATTATAGTAGTTATATTCTTGTACATAGGGGGCAGTATTATAGTAGTTATATTCTTGTACATAGGGGGCAGTATTATAGTAGTTATATTCTTGCACATAGGGGGCAGTATTATAGTAGTTATATTCTTGTACATAGGGGCAGTATTATAGTAGTTATATTCTTGTACATAGGGGGCAGTATTATAGTAGTTATATTCTTGTACATAGGGGGCAGTATTATAGTAGTTATATTCTTGTACATAGGGGGCAGTATTATATTAGTTATATTCCTGTACATAGGGGGCAGTATTATAGTAGTTATATTCTTGTACATAGGGGGCAGTATTATAGTAGTTATATTCCTGTACATAGGGGCAGTATTATAGTAGTTATATTCCTGTACATAGGGGGCAGTATTATAGTAGTTATATTCTTGTACATAGGGGACAGTATTATAGTAGTTATATTCCTGTACATAGGGGGCAGTATTATAGTAGTTATATTCTTGTACATAGGGGACAGTATTATAGTAGTTATATTCCTGTACATAGGGAGAAGTATTATAGTAGTTATATTCTTGTACATAGGGGGCAGTATTATAGTAGTTATATTCCTGTACATAGGGGGCAGTATTATAGTAGTTATATTCTTGTACATAGGGGGCAGTATTATAGTAGTTATTTTCCTGTACATAGGGGGCAGTATTATAGTAGTTATATTCTTGTACATAGGGGGCAGTATTATAGTAGTTATATTCTTGTACATAGGGGGCAGTATTATATTAGTTATATTCCTGTACATAGGGGGCAGTATTATAGTAGTTATATTCTTGTATATAGGGGCAGTATTATAGTAGTTATATTCCTGTACATAGGGGGCAGTATTATAGTAGTTATATTCCTGTACATAGGGGCAGTATTATAGTAGTTATATTCCTGTACATAGAGGACAGTATTATAGTAGTTATATTCTTGTACATAGGGGGCAGTATTATAGTAGTTATATTCATGTACATAGGGGGCAGTATTATAGTAGTTATATTCCTGTACATAGGGGCAGTATTATAGTAGTTATATTCCTGTACATAGGGGGCAGTATTATAGTAGTTATATTCCTGTACATAGGGGACAGTATTATAGTAGTTATATTCTTGTACATAGGGGGCAGTATTATAGTAGTTATATTCTTGTACATAGGGGGCAGTATTATAGTAGTTATATTCTTGCACATAGGGGGCAGTATTATAGTAGTTATATTCTTGTACATAGGGGGCAGTATTATAGTAGTTATATTCTTGCACATAGGGGGCAGTATTATAGCAATTATATTCTTGTACATAGGGAGCAGTATTATAGTAGTTATATTCCTGTACATAGGGGGCAGTATTATAGTAGTTATATTCTTGTACATAGGGGGCAGTATTATAGTAGTTATATTCTTGTACATAGGGGGCAGTATTATAGTAGTTATATTCCTGTACATAGGGGGCAGTATTATAGTAGTTATATTCCTGTACATAGAGGGCAGTATTATATTAGTTATATTCCTGTACATAGAGGACAGTATTATAGTAGCTATATATTTTCAGTCCCTCTGGACTAGAATAACATGTAGTGAAGGGGATAAGGGAAGTGATTTTGTAGGAAGAGTTATCGCTCTTTCTGGGTGAATCACAGGAAGTGTATATACAGGAAGTAGATGAAGCAATTGTTTTTCTGTATATAAATAGCAGCTGTCTCCTTCCTGCGGCTGCGGATGTGATTCTGGTGTCTTTATAAGCGTTATTTCTATACAGAATTACAGGGGTTCTCCGGGCCGGGCACATGGCCGTCCTGTCCTCGGAGACGCAGCAGCAGATTGTGATGATCTTGTCCGCTGCAGAGAGGTTAAATGTTTGGGGGCAGCGCTTCATTATGTGACATGTTGTACGTCTTCCTCAATAGTCGCCCCTTTCAGACCCCCCTTGTAGCAGCGCAGAGCTCTGTCTGGGATGAATTCCACTATTGTGCGACACTTATGTTGTGGACTCCCTGAGAACTGAGGTGGAAACAAAGCATCATGGGAGGGAGCGTCCCGGTGCATCCCGGGCTCAGGCGTGGGAAAAAGGGCGTTCACATAAGCCTATTATCCCGAGAGGCCGCAGTCCCTGGGATGGGGTCCTTACAGCCCCAGGTACAGGACTATAGAGAAGTCCGAAAGTTACAGTATGAAGTTTTTTAAAGGGACGTGACTTTTTTTGTTGCATAATTTGTTACATTTTTGGTTAAGAATATCCATCAGGCAGTTAAAACACATAATTTAGGAAAAATATCTGTTGTGCTTGTTACCTGTTCTATTCCTAATTATAGGGACCCCACAAAATCTAAGCACAGGGACCCCCATACACCTCCCTCCAGCCATGGGAAGACGCCGGCTCCTCTAATCCTCATGTACACAAGAAGGTTGGAATATTCACGCCTTCACTATTCAATGGCAGGCTTTCCCAAAAGAGCAGCTCTCAGACCCCCCCAATTGTCTGCACTAACCCCCCCTGATTAATTCGGGTCACAGATCAGTTATCATTCTGTGAGGGAATTACCATCTGACAAAAAGATCCTTTGTGTGCAGCAGAGATCTAGCGAAATACAAGACTGCGACTCAGAAGAGAGAACTGGCCCTATACAAAGTCTAAGCGAGGACCCTGGTCCCATAAAAGACTGGATTTCATGGGATTCCTACATGGAGGACGTGTTTGTTTTCTGGCTCATCTCTCATCATCCCCCGTGTTATGTAATAGTATTATCAATGTCATAATGTGATAGAGACACAAGAGTTGTATCTCTATTCTTCCAGTAGAATATGAAGGAATACAAATACTATAATACTGCCCCTATGTACAAGAATATAACTACTATAATACTGCCCCCTATGTACAAGAATATAACTACTATAATACTGCCCCCTATGTACAAGAATATAACTACTAAAATACTGCCCCCTATGTACAAGAATATAACTACTATAATACTGTCCCCTATGTACAGGAATATAACTACTATAATACTGCCCCCTGTGTACAGGAATATAACTACTATAATACTGCCCCCAATGTACAAGAATATATCTACTATAATACTGCCCCCAATGTACAAGAATATATCTACTATAGTACTGCCCCCTATGTACAAGAATATAACTACTATAATACTGCCTCTATGTACAAGAATATAACTACTATAACACTGCCCCCTATGTACAAGAATATAACTACTATAATACTGCCCCCTATGTACAAGAATATAACTACTATAATACTATTTCCTATGTACAAGAATATAACTACTATAGTACTGCCCCTATGTACAAGAATATAACTACTATAATACTGCCCCCTATGTACAAGAATATAACTACTATAACACTGCCCCCTATGTACAAGAATATAACTACTATAATACTGCCCCCTATGTACAAGAATATAACTACTATAATACTGCCCCCTATGTACAAGAATATAACTACTATAATACTGCCCCCTATGTACAAGAATATAACTACTATAATACTGCCCCCTATGTACAAGAATATAACTACTATAATACTGCCCCCTATGTACAAGAATATAACTACTATAATACTGCCCCCTATGTACAAGAATATAACTACTATAATACTGCCCCCTATGTACAGGAATATAACTACTATAATACTGCCCCCTATGTACAAGAATATAACTACTATAATACTGCCCCCTATGTACAGGAATATAACTACTTTAATACTACCCCCTATGTACAAGAATATAACTACTATAATACTGCCCCCTATGTACAGGAATATAACTACTATAATACTGCCCCCTATGTACAAGAATATAACTACTATAATACTGCCCCCTATGTACAAGAATATAACTACTATAATACTGCCCCCTATGTACAGGAATATAACTACTATAATACTGCCCCCTATGTACAAGAATATAACTACTATAATACTGCCCCCTATGTACAGGAATATAACTACTATAATACTGCCCCCTATGTACAAGAATATAACTACTATAATACTGCCCCCTATGTACAGGAATATAACTACTATAATACTGCCCCCTATGTACAAGAATATAACTACTATAATACTGCCCCCTATGTACAAGAATATAACTACTATAATACTGCCCCCTATGTACAGGAATATAACTACTATAATACTGCCCCCTATGTACAAGAATATAACTACTATAATACTGCCCCCTATGTACAGGAATATAACTACTATAATACTGCCCCCTATGTACAGGAATATAACTACTATAATACTGCCCCCTATGTACAAGAATATAACTACTATAATACTGCCCCCTATGTACAGGAATATAACTACTATAATACTTCCCCCTGTGTACAAGAATATAACTACTATAATACTGCCCCCTATGTACAGGAATATAACTACTATAATACTGCCCCCTATGTACAGGAATATAACCAGTCCTATCTTTCTAGGTGATACGGCGCCATGCTCTGTATATTCCTATGGAGAGGGTAGGGGGGAACTGCGCCCATCCTCTGCTCCTCGCTGTAGCGCCGATGTATGCCCGTTATACTATGGTGCGGCGGGTATACATCGTGTGAATGTAGCCAGATACTGCCCCCTATCCATGTGTGTGCTATATCTAGTCAAAGTCCAGATGTAACTCCCATGAGGATTCTCCATGTGCAGTGATGATTGGGGGATCCTCGGGTCCCGCGCTGTGCAGCGTCTCATTGACACTTTTTTCCTATATCACAGAAAGTTCTAGGCCGGGATGGAGATGACCCCCTATGGCTGCTCCCACCGTCCCCTCCTCAGTGTCAGGAGACATAATAACGTTACATCGCCCTGAGTTCTCCCAGATACTGGACACAGTGACGTCACCCGGACTACAGCCGCGCCTGCACCATGGAAATAACCAGTGTCTGTATCCATGGTAACCAAACTCCATGAAATACCGGAGCGAGGAATGTGCTCCGCCTGACGTCACATCCCAAGGATTAGATACACATCTCAGCAGACTGTATCACACAGGATAGGATTAGATACACAGCTCAGCAGTCAGTATCACACATGATAGGATTAGATAAACAGCTCAGCAGTCAGTATCACACAGGATAGGATTAGATACACAGCTCAGTAGTCAGTATCACACAGGAGAGGATTAGATACACAGCTCAGCAGACAGTATCACACAGGATAGGATTAGATACACAGCTCAGCAGTCAGTATCACACAGGATAGGATTAGATACACAGCTCAGCAGTCAGTATCACACAGGATAGGATTAGATACACAGCTCAGCAGTCAGTATCACACAGGACAGGATTAGATACACAGCTCAGCAGTCAGTATCACACAGGATAGGATTAGATACACAGCTCAGCAGACTGTATCACACATGATAGGATTAGATACACAGCTCAGCAGTCAGTATCACACAGGACAGGATTAGATACACAGCTCAGCAGACAGTATCACACATGATGGGATTAGATACACAGATCAGCAGTCAGTATCACACAGGATAGGATTAGATACACAGCTCAGCAGTCAGTATCACATAGGATAGGATTAGATACACAGCTCAGCAGTCAGTATCACACAGGATAGGATTAGATATACAGCTCTACAGACAGTATCACACAGGATAGGATTAGATACACAGTTCAGCAGACAGTATCACACAGGATAGGATTAGATACACGGCTCAGCAGTCAGTATCACACAGGATAGGATTAGATACACGGTTCAGCAGTCAGTATCACACAGGATAGGATTAGATACACGGTTCAGCAGTCAGTATCACACAGGATAGGATTAGATATACAGCTCAGCAGTCAGTATCACACAGGATAGGATTAGATACACAGCTCAGCAGTCAGTATCACACAGGATAGGATTAGATACACAGCTCAGCAGACAGTATCACACAGGATAGGATTAGATACACAGCTCAGCAGACAGTATCACACAGGATAGGATTAGATACACAGCTCAGCAGTCAGTATCACACAGGATAGGATTAGATACACAGCTCTGCAATCAGTATCACACAGGATATGATTAGATACACAGCTCAGCAGACTGTATCACACAGGATAGGGTTAGATACACAGCTCAGCAGTCAGTATCACACAGGATAGGATTAGATACACAGCTCAGCAGACAGTATCATACAGGATAGGATTAGATACACAGTTCAGCAGTCAGTATCACACAGGATAGGATTAGATACACAGCTCAGCAGACAGTATCACTCAGGATGGGATTAGATACACAGCTCAGCAGTCAGTATCACACATGATAGGATTAGATACTCAGCCTAGCATCCAGTATGTCACTTATGAGCATTAGCTTAGATACAGCAGTGTTATACAGTAGCTCTCTAGCGCCTCATTGTGGTCAATCCATGTCAATTCTGCCGCTTTGGTGATAAAATGATTGTGTGTTCAGCGCTGCCATCTTGTGGCCATGTGCTGTAATGACAGCATCAACTCAACCAGCCACCTGCTGACCATTGCAGCTCTGAAGATTTCTTCTACCGCTTCACGTCAGTAGTATATTATAATTCAGGCGGTTTGGGCGGCTGCCAGGGGCCCAAGCCTTCTAGGGGGCCCGTGACCACCTGATACTGCCGTGTAGGTCCTTCTAGGACCTTGGAAGGTCCTCCAACTGCAGAACTAAAAGAGGACAGAAGGGACCCCTCTCCTTCCCAAGTTGCTTGATTCTAGTACCATATGTAGGAAGTAAATGCCATTAAAAAATGTAAATTACATTTTCATACAGCCCACGGCCACAGTGCTCACCCAAATGCTGCACCCTTGTGCGTTGGAGTTGGGTGTCGCACCCCCCCCCCCCCCCTCCCGGATCTGATACCCTAAGGATAAATACAATAGTACAGGGATATCTGGGGGGGTCTCCTGGCAGGGGTATCACATGCTGTCAGTAGTAATGATATCATCAAGCCGCTTTGTTTCAGCTTTTCGGTGAATTGTGCCGTCCCTCTGTTATTCCTCCTGGAAATGTTTGATCGCATCAGGAAACTAGAACGGACCTTTCCCAGAATTCCTAGAAGTCACAAGGTTATTTTGTATCACAACATTTACCGAGGATTCTACACTTTTATGGTCGGAAGAAATTGTTACTCATTACATGGAGTTTTGACGTCAATGGCCACGAGTAGCAGTACACAATGTGACCACCAGGGGGTAGGAGTCCCAAGGGGACCGACACACGGTAACGCCTCCGCTCAGTTATTTGGGGTCTGGCCTGAGGTCTGTATTTTAGGGGTCTGGTCTGGGGTCTCCTTCTAATCATGGGTCTGGTCTAGGATCTGTGCTAGTTTGGGGGTCTGGGGTCTGTATTAGTTTAGGTGTTCAGTTTGATGTCTGGTTTAGGGTCTCTCTATATTTAGGGTGTATGCTCAATGGTCTAATTTAGGTCTGGGTTCTGTAATAATTTAGGGTCTCTGCACTGGGGTCATAGTGGGGGATCTGGTATTTTATGGATGTGTGTTGTAGGGTATGTGTAACATAAGAGGGGTATAATTTGGGGTCTTTATTTTAGGAGACCTTGTATGCAAAGTTTTGGGGGTCTGTATTTTTAGGGGTCTGCCCTGGTTTCTGTATTAGATTGGGGTTCTGGCCTGGGTATGTATAAGTCCATTGGGTCTGGTCTTGGTTCTGCAATTGATTAGTGGGTCTGAGGTTTCTTAGGGCGTCTGTGGACTGTATTAGTTTGAAGTTAGAAGTTTGGTCTGTATTATTTGTGGGGAGGGGCTAGTCTAATTTTTGGATTATTTGGGGGTCTGGTCTTCATTCTGCACTAGAGAATGTATATTTAGAAGTCTATTCTGGGGTCTGTATTAGGGCGTCTGGTCTAGGAGCTGTACTAGTTTGGAGGTATGGGCTGGGGTCTGTATTAGGGCGTCTGGTCTAGGAGCTGTACTAGTTTGGAGGTATGGGCTGGGGTCTGTATTAGGGCGTCTGGTCTAGGAGCTGTACTAGTTTGGAGGTATGGGCGGAGGTCTGTATTAGGTTGTCTGGTCTAGGAGCTGTACTAGTTTGGAGGTATGGGCTGGGGTCTGTATTAGGGCGTCTGGTCTAGGAGCTGTACTAGTTTGGAGGTATGGGCTGGGGTCTGTATTAGGGCGTCTGGTCTAGGAGCTGTACTAGTTTGGCGGTATGGGCTGGGGTCTGTTTTAGGGCGTCTGGTTTAGGAGCTGTACTAGTTTGGAGGTATTGGCTGGGGTCTGTATTAGGTTGTCTGGTCTAGGAGCTGTACTAGTTTGGAGGTATGGGCTGGGGTCTGTATTAGGGTGTCTAGTCTAGGAGCTGTACTAGTTTGGAGGTATGGGCGGGGGTCTGTATTAGGGTGTCTAGTCTAGGAGCTGTACTAGTTTGGAGGTATGGGCGGGGGTCTGTATTAGGTTGTCTGGTCTAGGAGCTGTACTAGTTTGGAGGTATGGGCTGGGGTCTGTATTAGGGCGTCTGGTCTAGGAGCTGTACTAGTTTGGTGGTATGGGCGGGGGTCTGTATTAGGGTGTCTAGTCTAGGAGCTGTACTAGTTTGGAGGTATGGGCTGGGGTCTGTATTAGGGTGTCTAGTCTAGGAGCTGTACTAGTTTGGAGGTATGGGCGGGAGTCTGTATTAGGGCGTCTGGTCTAGGAGCTGTACTAGTTTGGAGGTATGGGCGGGAGTCTGTATTAGGGCGTCTGGTCTAGGAGCTGTACTAGTTTGGAGGTATGGGCTGGGGTCTGTATTAGGGCGTCTGGTCTAGGAGCTGTACTAGTTTGGAGGTATGGGCTGGGGTCTGTATTAGGGTGTCTAGTCTAGGAGCTGTACTAGTTTGGAGGTATGGGCGGGGGTCTGTATTAGGGTGTCTAGTCTAGGAGCTGTACTAGTTTGGAGGTATGGGCGGGAGTCTGTATTAGGGCGTCTGGTCTAGGAGCTGTACTAGTTTGGAGGTATGGGCTGGGGTCTGTATTAGGGCGTCTGGTCTAGGAGCTGTACTAGTTTGGAGGTATGGGCGGGGGTCTGTATTAGGGTGTCTAGTCTAGGAGCTGTACTAGTTTGGAGGTATGGGCTGGGGTCTGTATTAGGGTGTCTAGTCTAGGAGCTGTACTAGTTTGGCGGTATGGGCTGGGGTCTGTATTAGGGTGTCTGGTCTAGGAGCTGTACCAGTTTGGAGGTATGGGCCGGAGTCTGCATTAGGGCGTCTGGTCTAGGAGCTGTACTAGTTTGGAGGTATGGGCGGGAGTCTGTATTAGGGCGTCTGGTCTAGGAGCTGTACTAGTTTGGTGGTATGGGCGGGGGTCTGTATTAGGGTGTCTAGTCTGGGAGCTGTACTAGTTTGGAGGTATGGGCTGGGGTCTGTATTAGGGCGTCTGGTCTAGGAGCTGTACTAGTTTGGAGGTATGGGCTGGGGTCTGTATTAGGGTATCTGGTCTAGGAGCTGTACTAGTTTGGAGGTATGGGCTGGGGTCTGTATTAGGGCGTCTGGTCTAGGAGCTGTACTAGTTTGGAGGTATGGGCTGGGGTCTGTATTAGGGCGTCTGGTCTAGGAGCTGTACTAGTTTGGAGGTATGGGCTGGGGTCTGTATTAGGGTGTCTAGTCTAGGAGCTGTACTAGTTTGGTGGTATGGGCGGGGGTCTGTATTAGGGTGTCTAGTCTAGGAGCTGTACTAGTTTGGAGGTATGGGCGGAGGTCTGTATTAGGTTGTCTGGTCTAGGAGCTGTACTAGTTTGGAGGTATGGGCTGGGGTCTGTATTAGTTTGTCTGGTCTAGGAGCTGTACTAGTTTGGAGGTATGGGCTGGGGTCTGTATTAGGGCGTCTGGTCTAGGAGCTGTACTAGTTTGGAGGTATGGGCTGGGGTCTGTATTAGGGCGTCTGGTCTAGGAGCTGTACTAGTTTGGAGGTATGGGCTGGGGTCTGTATTAGGGTGTCTAGTCTAGGAGCTGTACTAGTTTGGAGGTATGGGCGGGGGTCTGTATTGGTTTAAGTGATCTGTTTGGTGTCTTTATTTTAAGGGGTCTTGTCTGGGGCTTGGACTAGTTTAGGGGATCTGGTCTTGTCTGGGGAGATTTTGGGGTCTAGAGTCTGAGGGTCTGCTCTGGTGTCTGTGTTAGATCAAGGGTTCTGGTCTGGGGTCTGTATGAGTCCAGGGGGTCTGGTTTAGGATCTGGAAATGATTTTAGGATCTGATCTGGGTTCTGTGGTTTATAAGGGGGTCATTTTTCAGTAGGTTTGTATTAGTTTAGAGGAGTCTATAGTAGGATCTGTATCTTTTCAGGACTCGGCAGTCTGGTCTAGGGCCTATATTTTTGGTGGGTATAGTCTGGGGTCTTTATTAGCGGAGGTGGTTTATTCTGTATTAGTTTAGGGGGTCTCGTCAGAGATCTGTATTAATTGAGGAACTGTAGTCTGAAACCTGTAATAGTTTAGTTCTGACCTGGGGTCCGTAATAGTTTGGGATGTCTGATATTGATTCTAGTGTATTTTTTAGTGGTCTGGGGTCTGTATTATTAGTTTTTTTTACATCGTATGAATTAAATACAAGTGTATTCATGATGTATTTAATGCACAGAGAAAAACAGTGTATGCCCCCCCGCCCCCCAGAGCAATCTGAGAATACAAATCCATATTTCACAGTCCTGCTTCTACCTATATCACACACAAAGGGATAATTACACATCTCTCTAGGGACAATACCTAACATTATAGAAAAGGTAATTTTTTTTACAGCACTCAAAATCCTTTATTTTTCCACTTCCAATCACTGGTTTCAAAGAGCACAGGGCACAGCAGTGTGAGGACAGGTCCCTGATGCAATTGGAGAAGCTACAATCCTGGAATATAAATCCTTATCACAGTCCTGCTGCTACTAAGCATATAGACGGAGGTCTGATTATACATCATACATATCACTGGCTGCAGTCTGCGTGGCCCACCGGCAAATCAAATATAAAAGATAACATAGGGGGGGTCATTTACTAAGGGCCCGATTGGCGTTTTCCTGACGTGTTACCCGAATATTTCCGATTTGCGTTGATTTTCCCTGTATTGCCCTGGGATTTTGGCGCACGCGATCGGATTGCTGGCATGCACGCAACGGAAATCGGGGGGCGTGGCCAAACAAAAACCCGACGGATTCGGAAAAACCGCCGCATTTTTAAAAAAAAAGTGTCGTGGGACTTGCGCTTAGCTTCACCAGGAATAGGCCGGTGAACTTCAGGGCATTCCGGCGGACCACGGGGAACTTCAGCGCAGCAGTGCCACCTGGTGGACGTCGGAGGAACTACCTTAGTGAATCGCCGGAAGACCCGAATCCACCGCAGAGAACGCGCCGCTGGATCACGAATGGGCCGGGTAAGTAAATCTGCCCCCATATGTTTATAAAAATGGTAGTTGCAGCGTTACAACCTATTGATCTGGTTAGAAAAATGTGAAATATCTACAAAACATACAACACATAGAAAAAGTGCCACAAGCTGTTTTGTCCGTGTGTCTAGGAGACCCAAAATAATTATAATATAAAATAAAATATAAAATACCGGTAATAAAATAATTGTAAATATATCACCATAGAATACGCTGTGCCCTTTTTGTTTAATGAAAAAAGAAAATATTTATTTTTTCAAAGAATCTCCGCATTAATAAACAACAATGGGATAAGTTGTGCGTAAGGTTCAATGCACACTACAGTTCCTTCCCTCCGTTCCTTAAATCCGTCAAAAAAATGAATGTGTCAATATGTATATGTATTTCTATAATACTGTTATACAAAGTCATTATTAATATGGAAGCTTTGGGCACTATTGGTCGACTTGTTCCGATATTGGGTTACTCGCACTAGAAATGAATCAGAATCTGTGCAAAGATTATGGGGCTCATTTACTTACATTCCCCCTGTAGTTCACCGAAAGTGCATTGTCCGTGTATAATGCCCTGTACCGCGATTCACTAAGATCGTGCGCCCAATATCCTGCATGTGTCGCTTCCCCGCTCAGGTCCCAGGAGTTCACCTTCTTCCCGGTGCATGTAAGTACATAGTCTTGCGACACAATTTGAAAGTTAAATCCCGCCCTCAGTCTGAATCAGTCGGATCGTCTGACGGCACGCCCCCTGATTTGTATTGGATGGAAGCCAGCGCAAGTGCGACAGAAACAGATCGCGTGCGACACAATCCCAGTGCAGACACCTTCCGAAGACCCGAAGCTATTTCGTTTTAACCCCTTCATTACAATGTGCTGATAGCACATTGTAATGAATGAGGAGGAAAATCCCCATATACTGCCATACTGTAGTATGGCAGTATATGATAGGATCGATCGGACAACCTAGGGTTAAAGTACCCTAGGGAGTCTGAAAAATAGTAAAAAGAAAAATTAAAAAAAGTAAAAAAAAAAAAATTATAATGAAAAAACCTAAAAATTCAAATCACCCCCCTTTCCCTAGAACTGACATCAATATAAATAAACAGTAAAAATCATAAACACATCAGGTATCGCCGCGTCCGAAAATGCCCGATCTATCAAAATATATTAATGGTTTTCAATGCGTTTAACCCCATAACGGAAAATAACGTCCAAAGTCGCAAAATGGCACTTTTTGGCCATTTTGAAAAATATAAAGAAATCTATAAAAAGTGATCAAAAGGTCGCACAGTCCTAAAAGTGATATCATTGAAAATATTATCAAATGTCGCAAAAAATGGCACTGCCCACAGCTCCGTACACCAAAGTAAAAAAAAGTTATTAGCGCCAGAAGATGGCAAAATCCAAAAAATAATTTTTGTACAGGAATTTTTAATTTTTGTAAATGTATGAAAACATTATAAAACCTATACAAATTTGGAACCCCTTAATCGTACCAACCCAAAGAATAAAGTAGACATGTCATTTGGGGCGCTCAGTGAAAGACGTAATATCCAAGCCCACAAGAAAATGGTGCAAATGAGTTTTTTCACCATTTTCACTGCATTTGGAATTTTTTTCCCGCTTCCCAGTACATGGCATGGAATATTCAATACCATTACTATGAAGTACAATTTGTTACGCAGAAAACAAGCCGCCATACAGCTCTTTACGTGTAAAAATAAAATAGTTATAGATTTTTGAAGGTGAGGAGTGAAAAATGGACATGAAAAAACAGGAAAGGGCCCGGTCCTTAGCCGGTTAAATACCTCTGCAAGCCGTGCGATCCCCGAAAAAGGCAAACAGTCCGACAAAAGTGCGATCCACTACCCTTAGTAAATGAGCCTTATATGTGCCATAATGAAGATTGTACACAGACTCCCAGAAAGGTAAAGCAAACCTGTGATGGCGATAATGGCGATTTTCAGCAGAAATCGCGTATGCGCATGCGCACCTTTTGCTTTCGCCTCCCTTGAGCTGCTGGATCGTTTAGCATTGATTCCATAACCTGGATTTTTTATGTAAGTTGGTATCAAGATACTCAAAAATTCTTGTTAGACGCGTTTCGGATCTTTCCTGGGGAGCTAAAAGACATCACATGTTTGCCCCTTAGTAACTACCTTAGAGGGCCAATTTAACTACTACATGGTGCCTTGGTATCTTAATAATTCCACTATAAAGTATCCAAATAGTGTGATAAATTATAATAATTCCATGTAATACCGCCTTGGTGTGACCTACTAACACTACCATGCTGTGCCCCTATAGCACCAATATATAGTATGATAGCACCAGAAAGTATCTACAAGAGAAAGCCGTGTAATTTTTACCTAAAACCACTGACATACATCACCCAGATAACCCTGCCATACAGCGCCGGAATAATAGGTCTATTCAACAACTGGCACCAATGTGATTATTCACCAAATTCCTCCAAATGCCCCGAGGTGAAAGGCAGCAAGTGGATGACACAACACGAAAGGAATGGAAGAATCAGGAGGATGATGTGTAATATTCCAACAATGGTGTCATTTACCAGGGTCATCCCTCACATCAGGGTCACCATCCCAGTGGCGGGTGACTGATACTCCGCTATACCCAACTTTCCTTCCATATAAGTCATACACGTGCCAGGCCGAGACACACAGGGAATGGTACAACCTGGGATCCAGTCTGACCAGTTTATGGAGCAGGTTTCCTCCTATAGAAACCAGAGTATTTATAGAAGGAAAACAAGAGCATGGAAAACCATCGGAAATAATCTGAGAGTATTGTAAGAATAAAGGGAACCAAACCCCAAACTGTGTATTACCTTCACTTTCTGTGGAGCAATGTAATGCAAAGATAATAATACTGCCCACTATATACAAAAATATAACTACTATAATACTGCCCCCTATGTAAAAGAATATAACTACTATAATACTGCCCCCTATGTACAGGAATATAACTACTATAATACTGCCCCCTATGTAAAAGAATATAACTACTATAATACTGACCCCTATGTACAGGAATATAACTACTATAATACTGACCCCTATGTACAGGAATATAACTACTATAATACTGCCCCCTATGTACAGAATATAACTACTATAATACTGCCCCCTATGTACAAGAATATAACTACTATAACACTGCCCCCTATGTACAAGAATATACCTACTATAATACTGCCCCCTATGTACAGGAATATAACTACTATAATACTGCCCCCTATGTACAAGAATATAACTACTATACTACTGCCCCCTATGTACAAGAATATAACTACTATAATACTGACCCTATGTACAGGAATATAACTACTATAATACTGCCCCCTATGTACAGAATATAACTACTATAATACTGCCCCCTATGTAAAAGAATATAACTACTATAATACTGACCCTATGTACAGGAATATAACTACTATAATACTGCCCCCTATGTACAGGAATATAACTACTATAAAACTGCCCCTATGTACAAGAATATAACTACTATAATACTGCCCCCTATGTACAAGAATACAACTACTATAATACTGCCCCCTATGTACAGTAATATAACTACTATAATACTGCCCCCTATGTACAAGAATATAACTACTATAATACTGCCCCCTATGTACAGGAATATAACTACTATAATACTGCCCCCTATGTACAAGAATATAACTACTATAATACCGCCCCTATGTACAAGAATATAACTACTATAATACCGCCCCTATGTACAAGAATATAACTACTATAATACTGCCCCCTATGTACAGGAATATAACTACTATAATACTGCCTCCTATGTACAGGAATAAAACTACTATAATACTGCCCCCTATGTACAGGAATATAACTACTATAATACCGCCCCTATGTACAAGAATATAACTACTATAATACTCAGGGCCGGCTCCAGGTTTTAGTGGGCCCCTGGGCGACAGAGCCCTAGTGGGCCCCTTTATGGGCCGCCCTCCAGTAGTCACACTGCCCCCCCCCCCATCCCCGTGTACACATTCCTCCCCTCCCCCTGTATACACACTGCCCCCTCCTGTATACACACTGCCCCCCTCCTGTATACTCACTGCCCCCCTCCTGTATACACACTGCCCCCCTTCCTGTATACACACTGCCCCCCTTCCTGTATACACACTGCCCCCCCTCCTGTATACACACTGCCCCCTCCTGTATACACACTGCCTCCCCTCCTGTATACACACTGACCCCCCTCCTGTATACACACTGACCCCCTCCTGTATACACACTGACCCCCTCCCTGGCCCCTGTCATGTCTCCCCCTCACCTGATGCAGCTCTCTCCGTGTTATTACTGCTTTCCCCGGCATGTCATGTGACCATGACATCATCAAAGGTCCTTCAGCCTTCAGCAGTGAGTGCAAATGCTCTCATCGCGATCTGTGTCCGGAGGACACAGATCGCAATGAGAGAGGAAAGGAATCTCCCGGGCAGCGGGGCAGGTGTCCTGCTGACCCGGGGAGATCCGTGGGCCCCTCCAGTACCCCGGGGCCCCGGCACTTGCCCGGGTTAGCCGGGTGCTGGCGCCGGGCCTGATAATACTGCCCCCTATGTACAGGAATATAACTACTATAATACTGCCTCCTATGTACAGGAATATAACTACTATAATACTGCCCCCTATGTACAGGAATATAACTACTATAATACTGCCCCCTATGTACAAGAATATAACTACTATAATACTGCCCCCTATGTACAAGAATAAAACTACTATAATGCTGCCCCTATGTACAAGAATATAACTACCATAATACTGCCCCCTATGTACAAGAATATAACTACCATAATACTTCCCCCTATGTACAGGAATATAACTACTATAATACTGCCCCCTATGTGCAAGAATATAACTACTATAATACTGCCCCCTATGTACAAGAATATAACTACTATATTACTGCCCCTATGTACAGGAATATGACTACTATAATACTGCCCCCTATGTACAAGAATATAACTACTATAATAATGCCCCCTATGTACAAGACTATAACTACTATTATACTGCCCCCTATGTACAAGAATAAAACTACTATAATACTGCTCCCTATGTACAGGAATATAACTACTATAATACTGCCCCCTATGTACAAGAATATAACTACTATAATACTGCCCCCTATGTACAAGAATATAACTACTATAATACTGCCCCCTATGTACAGGAATATGACTACTATAATACTGCCCCCTATGTACAAGAATATAACTACTATAATAATGCCCCCTTTGTACAAGACTATAACTACTATTATACTGCCCCCTATGTACAAGAATAAAACTACTATAATACTGCTCCCTATGTACAGGAATATAACTACTATAATACTGCCCCCTATGTACAAGAATATAACTACTATAATACTGCCCCCTATGTAAAAGAATATAACTACTATAATACTGCCCCCTATGTACAAGAATATAACTACTATAATACTGCCCCCTATGTAAAAGAATATAACTACTATAATACTGCTCCCTATGTACAAGACTATAACTACTATTATACTGCCCCCTATGTACAAGAATAAAACTACTATAATACTGCTCCCTATGTACAGGAATTTTACTACTATAATACTGCCCCCTATGTACAAGAATATAACTACTATAATACTGCCCCCTATGTAAAAGAATATAACTACTATAATACTGCCCCCTATGTACAAGAATATAACTACTATAATACTGCCCCCTATGTAAAAGAATATAACTACTATAATACTGCTCCCTATGTACAAGAATATAACTACTATAATACTGCCCCCTATGTACAAGAATATAACTACTATATTACTGCCCCTATGTACAAGAATATAACTACTATAATACTGCTCCCTATGTACAAGAATATAACTACTATAATACTGCCCCTATGTACAAGAATATAACTACTATAATACTGCCCCCTATGTACAGGGATATAACTACTATAATACTGCCCCCTATGTACAAGAATATAACTACTATAATACTGCCCCCTATGTACAGGAATATAACTACTATAATACTGCCTCCTATGTACAAGAATATAACTACTATAATACTTCCCCTACGTACAAGAATATAACTACTATAATGCTGCCCACTATGTACAAGAATATAACTACTATAATACTGCCCCCTATGTACAAGAATATAACTACTATAATACTGCCCCCTATGTACAGGAATATAACTATTATAATACTGCCCCCTATGTACAGGAATATAACTACTATAATACTGCCCCCTATGTACAAGAATATAACTACTATTATTCTGCCCCCTATGTACAAGAATATAACTACTATAATACTGCCCCCTATGTACAAGAATATAACCACTATAATACTGCCCCCTATGTACAGGAATATAACTACTATAATACTGCCCCCTATGTACAAGAATATAACTACTATAATACTGCCCCCTATGTACAAGAATATAACTACTATAATACTGCTCCCTATGTACAAGAATATAACTACTATAATACTGCCCCCTATGTACAAGAATATAACTACTATAATACTGCCCCCTATGTACAGGAATATAACTACTATAATACTGCCCCCTATGTACAGGAATATAACTACTATAATACTGCCCCCTATGTACAAGAATATAACTACTATAATACTGCCCCCTATGTACAAGAATATAACTACTATAATACTGCTCCCTATGTACAAGAATATAACTACTATAATACTGCCCCCTATGTACAAGAATATAACTACTATAATACTGCCCCCTATGTACAGGAATATAACTACTATAATACTGCCCCCTATGTACAGGAATATAACTACTATAATACTGCCCCCTATGTACAAGAATATAACTACTATAATACTGCCCCCTATGTACAAGAATATAACTACTATAATACTGCCCCCTATGTACAGAAATATAACTTCTATAATACTACATTTTCCTATATTTGACCTAAGGTTTTGTATGTATGACATTGCTGGGACTTGTAGTGCTCCTGGCGCTCGGTGTCAGTGTTTTGGTTTGCTCTCGTGTTTCTCTAGTTCAGAGTCAGAGCTTGTCAGGCAGTAACCAGTCTGCAGCCAGTCCTCTGCTGTAATGTAACCTACTGTGTTATAAGATACTGTAGAGATTAGAAGGACTAATAATACAGTATTGATGGTGACCGGTGCCAGGCTCCGCCCCCTTGACTACAGCTAAACATAACTAATGCATTTTATGATCAAAAAAATACAGACCCCTGTTTACTAAACATCTCCCAGTTATCATCAATGAGATGTTCTGCTACAAGGGGTCACTTCCAGGAATAGTGTTCTGCATTAACTAGTGAGCGAAAAACAAATGGATCTTGTATATAGATGTAGTAGGAGTAGATATGGATCTTGTACACTCACCGGCCACTTTATTAGGTACACCTGTCCAACTGCTCGTTAACACTTAATTTCTAATCAGCCAATCACATGGCGGCAACTCAGTGAATTTAGGCATGTAGACATGGTCAAGACAATCTCCTGCAGTTCTCCCGAGCATCAGTATGGGGAAGAAAGGTGATTTGTGGCCTCTGAACGTGGCATGGTTGTTGGTGGCAGAAGGGTTGGTCTGAGTATTTCAGAAACTGCTGATCTACTGGGATTTTCACGCACAACCATCTCTAGGGTTTACAGAGAATGGTCCGGAAAAGAAAAAATATCCAGTGAGCGGCTGTTCTGTGGGCGGAAATGCCTTGTTGATGCCAGAGGTCAGAGGAGAATGGGCAGACTGGTTCGAGCTGATATAAAGGCAACAGTGACTCAAATCGCCACCCGTTACAACCAAGGTAGGCAGAAGAGCATCTCTGAACGCACAGTACGTCCAACTTTGAGGCAGATGGGCTACAGCAGCAGAAGACCACACCGGGTGCCACTCCTTTCAGCTAAGAACAGGAAACTGAGGCTACAATTTGCACAAGCTCATCGAAATTGGACAGTAGAAGATTGGAAAAACGTTGCCTGGTCTGATGAGTTTCGATTTCTGTTGCGACATTCGGATGGTAGGGTCAGAATTTGGCGTCAACAACATGAAAGCATGGATCCATCCTGCCTTGTATCAGCGGCTCAGGCTGGTGGTGGTGGTGTCATGGATCCATCCTGCCTTGTATCAGCGGCTCAGGCTGGTGGTGGTGGTGTCATGGATCCATCCTGCCTTGTATCAGCGGGTCAGGCTGGTGGTGGTGGTGTCATGGATCCATCCTGCCTTGTATCAGCGGGTCAGGCTGGTGGAGGTGGTGTCATGGATCCATCCTGCCTTGTATCAGCGGCTCAGGCTGGTGGTGCTGGTGTCATGGATCCATCCTGCCTTGTATCAGCGGGTCAGGCTGGTGGTGGTGGTGTCATGGTGTCTTTGGGCCCCTTGGTACAACGCCACAGCCTACCTGAGTATTGTTGCTGCCCATGTCCATCCCTTTATGAGCACAATGTATCCTGTAACATCTGATGGCTACTTTCAGCAGGATAATGCGCCATGTCATAAAGCTGGAATCATCTCAGACTGGTTTCTTGAACATGACAATGAGGTCACTGGACACAAATGGCCTCCACAGTCACCAGATCTCAATCCAATAGAGCATCTTTGGGATGTGGTGGAACGGGAGATTCGCATCATGGATGTGCAGCCGACAAATCTGCGGCAACTGTGTGATGCCATCATGTCAATATGGAGCAAAATCTCTGAGGAGCTTCCAGCACCTTGTTGTATCTATGCCACGAAGAATTGAGGCAGTTCTGAAGGCAAAAGGGGGTCCAACCCATTACTAGCAGGGTGTACCTAATAAAGTGGCCGTTGAGTGTATATAGCTGTAGTAGGAGTAGATATGGATCTTGTATATAGATGTAGTAGGAGTAGATATGGACCTTGTATATAGATGTAGTAGGAGTAGATATGGATCTTGTATATAGATGTAGTAGGAGTACATATGGATCTTGTATATAGATGTAGTAGGAGTAGATATGGACCTTGTATATAGTTGTAGTAGCAGTAGATATGGATCTTGTATATAGATGTAGTAGGAGTAGATCTGGATCTTGTATATAGATGTAGTAGGAGTAGATATGGATCTTGTATATAGATGTAGTAGGAGTAGATCTGGATCTTGTATATAGATGTAGTAGGAGTAGATATGGATCTTGTATATAGTTGTAGTAGCAGTAGATATGGATCTTGTATATAGATGTAGTAGGAGTAGATATATGGATCTTGTATATAGATGTAGTAGGAGTAGATATGGATCTTGTATATAGATGTAGTAGGAGTAGATATATGGATCTTGTATATAGATGTAGTAGGAGTAGATATATGGATGTTGTATAGATGTAATATGCAGAGTAACCATCCCTATTTTGCTCCTCTTGCTGAGGGAACAGGGTTGAATCTTCGATACATGGCCCCAGTTATATTTCCTTCAATATGGTGCAGTCGTTCTATCTCCTTTACAGAAAATCAATCCAAAGTCTGATGCCCCTCCATGCTTCATGGTTGGGAAGGTGTTCTTTGGGTTTTGCTCATCCTAGTTCCTCCTCCAAACATAACAAGTGGAGTTGATACCAAAAAGTTCTATTTTGGTCTCATCTGACCACTTGACCTTCTCTCATGCCTCCTCTGGATCATAGATGGTCAGAGACAAACGTCATGTAGGCCTGGACTTGTGCTGGTGTGAGCAGGGGAACGTGTGTGTGTTACTAACGGTACTCTCTGAGACTGTGGTCCCTGCTGGCTTCAGGTCATTGACCAGGTCCACCTTTCTCAGAATCCTCCTTTCCCCATGAGGACCAGATCTTCCATGGAGCCCCCGACCAAGAAAGATTTACAGTCACTTGTCTTACTTCCATATTAATACAGTAATTGCACCAAGTTGTTGGCTTCTCACCAAGCGGCTTTCCTATTGTCCTATAGCCCATCCGGACCTTGTGTGTGTCTACGATAACGTCCATTGGGTCCCGAGTAAAGGTGTCTTTAATACAGGTAACAAGTTCAATCAGGTGCAATTAATACAAGTAATGGGTGCAGTGTAGGAGGAGCTTCTTGTCGAAAGACTTACAAGCCTGATACGTGGTTGATGTACAGTGGGAACAATGGGGCACATTTACTAAGGGTCCGTCGGGCGGTTTTCCGATTTGGCCTGAATTGCCCCGGGTTTTTGGTGCACGTGATCGGATTGTGGCACATTGGCGCCGGCTTTAATGCGACACAAAATGGGGGGGAGCGTGGCCGTCGGAAAACCCAACTGATTAGGACAAACCGCGGTGATTTAAAAATGAAATTGTGTCGCAAGATCAGCACTTACATGCATTGGGAAGAAGAAGGTGAACTCCGGTGGACCTGAGCGGGGAAGCGACACCGAGTGCACAATCGCGGAAGCTCAGAATCCTCGTCGGACATTCCGGAACAGCGGCGTCAACGGGACGGGTAAGTAAATGTGCCCCATTGTTTCCAGGACATGCATTTGGTATATGATACTGATGATATGACCATACATTTCTATCAATCAATTGTAACAAGAATGTTACACGGCGGCAGTAAGACCAGTTTCATCCATCTAATATCCATGTCAGTCTGGTAACCTTCATGTATCTTTCTAGAATATGGGAGTAAGTCGAGGAGACCAATAGAAACATCACTAGATGTTGCTCCTGATAAGTGCAGCCGGTGAGAATAGATACATAACTCGTACACGGGGGCAGAGCACTTGGCACAGATGACAATTGGCACAACAAAGCTTTGATAAATATCAAGAACTCAGAAGAGACTGGAGGAATATGGACATATTCGATTTGGGCCAACTCCGGCACATCCCGGTAGCCATATATCTCATCCAAATGGTGGTCCCAGCTTATGACCCTCATGGTGTAAAGGAGAGGACCCCTGAAACAAACGCCATAGCGGTCACTGACCTAATAAAAAAGTTCCTGCTGTTATCAGGCAGAGGTATGAGGCAATGCTGTAAGTATTTATAGTCACACAATGTTATTTTTATATTTATCACTTGATGGCAGAATGATCTGGATGGGTGCGGACAATGGACACGGCCTTTGTTTTTCATTTCAAAACTCACGGCGCTGCACGTCCCATGAAGACTGAGGGCCCGAGATCACATTCTTCTATATCCACTGTGATACTGAGCAAATGATGCCCAAAATCTTGCACAATATGCAAGTATAATCTAGGTAGTGATTTATATATGTTTAGTTGATGCTCATCTTTATTATACAGTTTATGCTTTGGCAGCATCTGCTTGGCACTGTCCACTCTCTGGAAGTTCTGCTGGGAACTCTGAGACGACCCATTCCATTATATTGGCACATACTCTGGAATGGTTTATTTGGTGTATTCTCCTGGGTGACCCATTCCATTAAAATAGTATCTTCGCTCTACTGGTCAACCATAAAAATAGTGTCCGCCATCTTGGGATGGTGTCTTTTCCTTGGTGACCTATTGCATTATAAAAGTGTCTTCTTTCTAGTGGTTCTCTGGGATGATGTCTACTCTTGAGTGACCCATTCCATTATAATAGTGTCTTCACTCTAGTGGTTCATGGCTGACTAATAATAATGGTGGCAAGCCAATTTTGGGATGGCGTCTTCTTCTTGGTGACCTATCACTTTATAATAGTACCTACTTTCTAGTGGTTCATTGGGATGATGTCTTTGCTTGAGTGGCCTATTCCATTATAATGGTGTCTTCGCTGTAGTGGTTAATTGGGATGATGTCTACTCTGGTGTGACCCCTTACATTATAATAACTTCACTCTAGTGGTGCTTTGGCATAATGTCTATTCATGTGGGTCCATTGCTTTTTACTAGTACCTGCTCATCTTGGAATGGGGGCTTCTCCAGGGTTACCCATTACATTAAAATAGAGAGTCTACTCGAGGTCTTCTCCTGTGTTGCCCCTTGAAACATGAGAGTTTCTACGCTCTTGTGCCTCATTGAGCTGGTGTCTTCTCCTTGGTGACCCAGTCCTCTGTTAAAGTGTCTACTCTCATTTGGGATGGTGTATTATCCTGGGTCACCCTTCCCATTTTTTTAGTGTCTTCTCTCTAGCAGTGCTTTGCGATAATGGCTTCTCGTAGATGACCCATTCCAAAATAATAGTGTCTGCTCATCTTAGGATGTTGTCTTCTCCTGACATTATAACAATTTCTACTTTCTAGTGGTTCATTGAGATGATGTCTACTCACGGGTGACCCATTCCATTCTAATGGTTTATACTCTCTAGTGGTTCATTGAGATGATGTCTACTCTTGGGTGACCTATACCATTCTAATGGTTTATACTCTCCAGTGGTTCATTGGGATGATGTCTACTCTTGGGTGACCCATTCCATTCTAATGGTTTATACTCTCTAGTGGTTCATTGAGATGATGTCTATCTACTCTTGGGTGACCCATTCCATTCTAATGGTTTATACTCTGTAGTGGTTCATTGAAATGATGTCTAGTCTTGGGTGTCCCGTTCCATTCTAATTGTATTTACTCTTTAGTGATTAATTAGGATGAGGTCTCTTGGGATAACCACTCCCTTATAATGGTGTCCATTTTCGAGATGTTCATTGGGATGATATATACTACTGGATGACGCATTCCATTAGGACAGCCTGGTAGTTCTGAGAGAGCGTTTCTAATTCTAATGTTGCTGGTCACCCAGTTGGATACAATCAACTCCAGAGTAACTCAATAAGAAAAGATGACTCGCAGGTGACTCGGTGATATAGAGATCCCTCCCTGGTGACCTAGTGAGATACTCTCCATTCTTTGGGAAGTAGTGAGATACTTTCCATTCTTTGGGAAGTAGTGAGATAGTTTCAGATCCTTAGAAAGTCGTCATCCTCAATCCACCCCCAATCAAGATCTTACCCCCAATCAAGGCAGTTTTTGGTTCCCGCCGATGCGATGAGTCGGACTTTGTCTCCAGATCTCGCTTGGATATAAAAAATCCACTTTATACAGGAAAAAAAGTTCTTGTTATATTGCATTTTGTAACTTACATAACACCGTTATCTTTCCACGTTTGGCAGCCATTCCGATCTTTCATTCCATCTGTAATGTAACCAAACATAAGACATAGCAGCGTTGATGTGACATGAGATAGGCATGACATAAAACTACTTGTTAAACTCATAACGATGACTTTGCCTGCGCTCGCAGATTTTATTGTTTAATACACATACAATAATGTGGAAACATTTTACTGCTTTATGAGTTTGTTTCCAACAAAGGTCAAATCCGAGAGTATTGTAAAGTCTTGTCAGAACTCGGTTGCGCGGGATGGTAACCAGATAGGGTCATTATAGTGGGAAAATATAATCCCTAAAAACATTACATAAAATTATTTACAGTCAGAAATTTCTCACGCCATTTGGATCCATCATCGAACCAATTTTCTAGAATGCTCTGGAAAGGTTCTCTGACGACCAGTCTATGATCTCTGGTTACGTCTTACCAGGAGGAATCTCTTTGTCGGAAAGTGTCCTATACAATAAAATCTACTGAATTCAAAACTTATGAGACCGAGTTTAGTAAGATGATAAACAAACATCACGAAATGATACCAAATATAATAAAAAACAAACCCCACTGAGACGGAGACATCTTATATCTTAAGCTCTATTGACTATAATTTGCAGCAAACTCGCATTTTGTGCTTGCCGGAACCTGCGGCCCCAATACTCAGGAACTGAACTCAGCATGTCCGTCCGTTCAGTTCGGGTTGCTGAGCGTTCAGACTGGATGTTTCAGCAAGTACACAATGGGGCAGATTTACTTACCTGGTCCATTGGCGATCCAGCGACGCGTTCTCTGCGGTGGATTCGGGTCTTCCAGCGATTCACTAAGGTAGTTCCTCCGCCGTCCACCAGGTGGCGCAGCTGTGCTGAAGTTCCCCGGAGGCGCGCTGGAATGCCCTGAAATTCACCGGCCTATACCTGGTGAAGGTAAGTGCAAGTTTCGCGACACATTTTTTTTTAAAAATGCAGCGTTTTTTCCGAATCCGTTGGGTTTTCGTTTGGCCACGCCCCCGATTTCCGTCGCGTGCATGCCAGCGCCGATGCGCCACAATCTGATCGCGTGCGCCAAAATCCCGGGGCAATTCAGGGAAAATCGGCGCAAATCGGAAATATTCGGGTAACACGTCGGGAAAACGCGAGTCGGGCCCTTAGTAAATGACCCCCAATGCAATTCGAGGGGAGTTAGATGTGTCAAACTCCCTGCATCCCAAGTCTGATCATATGCATTAGATGATGGACAGTCCAAACCACCAATTTTGGTTGGAAGCCGCTCCACCATATAAAAAATGAGGGTTCCTTGGGGTTCTAAGGATCTGGAAATTCGAATTTCACTTTACCAGAACTTGTCAAGGAAGGGGCTTACTCCGCCTTTCATGCTTGAGGATTGATTTTGTATTTTTGTCCTAATGCATATCTGCTCTCTAAATGGAAGACGTTCATTGCTCCCTGCTCTGCCATTACTTTTGGCGGCCAGAGGAAGTGCGGATTTGCCTATAAAGAACCCCACACAATTCCCAGGCCTCAGAATTTGAAGTGGGATAACACTGACATCCTCAGGACACGAACACAATGTAAAGCAACGGCAGAGCAGTAAGCAACAGACTCCATTATTCAGAGTGTTCTGTAATAATGGGGCAGATTTACTTACCCGGTCCAGTCGCGATCCAGCGGTGCGTTCTCCGATGAGGGTCCGGCCGGGATTCACTATGTCCACCAGGTGTCGCTGCTGCGCTGAGGTCCGCCGGAGTTCACCTGGTTCTTCTCGGTGCATGGTGAGTGCTTGATTTTGCCACACTTTTCGTTTTTGAAATTCCGTGTTTTTTCCGAATCCATCGGGTTCTCCGACGGCCACACCCCCCCATTTCTGTTGTGTGAAAGCCGTCGCCAAAATAAAACCGCGTGCGCCAGAATTCCCGGCAGAGTTCGGCGCAAAACGGAAAAAGTCGGGAAACCTGACAAAAATGCGACAGCAGAGCCCTTAGCAAATGAGCCCCAATGTCTCAGGTACTGGCTCCCCCTACAGGAAGGGCAGATGATGCACCTTATGAAACCACACAGGTTGCAGCCTACTATTTCTGGACCGCATTTTTGGCTTTGTCTAATGATTTTTTTTTTTTTGCATTCTATTTTTTTCATCTGTTTTTGGTTGAATCATTTCTAGCAGAGCACTTGGCGCTTATCCGGCAGAAGAACCTGTGGTAACCTGACCTGAATGACTACACAGATGAGTAAAAAATATCTCTCAGGAGGAGATGCTGTGGGCTGACAATACAAGCCGCACCTCTATAATCCAGCAGAGAGGTGGAGCCCGGGGACTGACAAAAATCTCAGGACTTGCAAAGAGTCTCAGACGAGGCTCAGACAGATCTCCACGTGGTACCACAGTGCGACCAGCGACCAGGTACACCATGCACCATTACATTATGCAATTTTAGAATAACAATAATGATAATTATTATTTTATTATATATATATATATATATTTTATTATTATTATTTTTTTTTTTTTTAATAATAAGTGAAATTTCTTTACCATTATTTTATATAATTTTTTTATTTTTATATTTTGCCTGCAACCATTCAGGACTAACACCATGCATTGTAATAGATCATAAAAGTTATTATTGCTAAAAAATACAGTAATAATTTTGCCACTGCTTGCACAATAAGATAAATGAGCTAATAGTAAAACAGCCAAAGTGCCTCTAATACAGTTATTAACTAGATAAATTTACATTTTAAAGATGATAAATTATTATTATTATTTATTTCTATCATTACGTCTATTGTTATTAATATTATAATTATTATATTTATATTATTACATTATATATTATATTATTATTATTATTATTATTATTATTATTATATATTTCATTTCTATTTATTAAATTAATGATATTTATTGGCAATATAATGTTTTATCTATCATAGCATATACATGATCAATAAGACAATTTGGTGATTAGGGAAATAATAATTAAATAATTTTTATTTTTGCACCGTAACTTTACCATAGCATTCAGTTCATGGACAGAATACTTAATATTCTTATCATCTTTGGTCAAAATCGTTGGTTGTAGGGTCAAACTCCAATTCAATCAACTCCCCAACCTATTCAAAGGCATGCATTTCAAAAAAATTGGCAATTGGATGCCATTGGTCGGACTCCCAGCACTTAACCCCTTGTACTGTAAATAGGGTATATTGGTTACTTGGTTTTGGTCAACCTCTTTAGGGAAGGAGTATCCTAGTTTGTGAGGGACAACCACTCTACAGAACTACAGTCAGGTTGGGTTTGTCCCTTGACTTTAGATGGTAGACAGACAGACCGGTCTCTCATTGACGTCCCTTAGTATAGACAGTCCAGCAGCACGCCCGATGTCAATATATGGGCATTCCTTACAATGTAATACTATTATCCCTGATCAAATAATGCACTTCCCTCCTCCAAAAGACAGAAACCAGGGAGCTTTGTGATGCTAATGTAAGTTGACTCTCAGCGAGTCGCTAAATTGTCCTTGGGAGAGGTCAACAGAGAGCCGGCCGGTATCAAAAGATTGTCCCATTGTGAATTGTTTGTAGCCATTTCCTGTAGATATCTTTTATACTGCTATGTTTATAGTACATCTACCGTTATCATGGAGTGCACATTGTTCCTCAGTATGTTATTATTACTATTATCCTTTATTTATGCCGTATGAATGGCCACCATCAAAGACCAAGAACATGGAAGTTCTCTGAAGTGCCTACTAAAGAATGTTCCTCCATGTTCGACGCCATCGTCATCGGGTCTCAGTTAAAACGATGCTTGGAGTTTCTAATAATATTATTCTATGTGACAGATGACCAACGGGAGATTATTTCTGAACTTATGATTCACCGGCAAATGAATGTTTTGGTTCATTAGTTGAGGAACGGTTCTGGAACGTTGCCTAATCCTAGTTATGTACATGTGACTTACTAAACACGTACGCGAGGGAGTCAATAGATATGATGCAACATAAATTAGTAGTAACTTCACCTTGGACATATCAGAAGGAGAGGTTTATCCTAGTTTTAGCCTTCATTTGGTCCATTCTATGTCTCTTCTTCAGTAGCTGAGGATTTCTATTGTTATAGGTTAGTGTTGTTTCTTCTTACTTCTTTATACCTCTGTGCCAATAGTTGACTCCATTGGTGACTCCATCTTTGGAGTCATCCATGTGTCTTCTACTTTCTCATCAATAATTCTACTCCATGTTCATAAATGTGACACCATTCACCGTTCCCCCATAATGTAGATTGTTAAAATGATGGCCACCGAAGTGAATCATTGAGGTTGGGGGTCCTCTGGGTTTTCAGCTCAGAGTTCCTTCACTATATTAAGGGTAAATGGAAAGTGGTTGTACAACCAGATCCAACTAGATCCATAGATCCAATTCCCACATATGACCTCAAGATGTCCAGATGGAAATCTGTAGGGTTTATTGGGGGATATACAACGCCTACAGTGCCCCTATATCCAAATTCTATTGATGCAATCTTGCTTCTTTCTCTTCTCTCCGGCATCTCACCCCCTGCGGTGGTCACTAGGACTCCCAAATATGCAACTGGGCTCCCCCTGTGTTGGAGTCTATAGTGCGACAGCATGAGGTCTATGTGGAAGGGACGAAGCTTCAACATCGGTGTCAAAGAGATATATCTCAACATCTTCTCTGTAACAGTATCTGACTATTCTGTCTGTTTCTCCATTTGGCCCATGTCCATATATACAAGGATGTGTCAGTGAAGCTTATGGCCCTTTCTTAATCTAGCCAAAAGATGATGGTAAACTATCATTTACAATTTCGGGGGGGGGGGGGGGCGCGGTCAACCAACCATCTATGTGGGAGAATCAAATCTTTTCCCCTAATGACATAAATTTCTCGGAATAAGGATTATGCACCTGCGATACTTTTTGTGTAAGGATGGTGTCTGGTGGTGGTTTAGCTTGCTTGAGAAATCACGTAATGTTCGAAACCCATAGCAAAGCTGCTTGTTGTTTTTCTTTACTCTCCAGTGAGCACCTTAAGATGAAGTACCGTGACTGTGGTTGTCAATATTTTTAATGGATTTTCTTTTTAAAATTATGAAATTTTTATAAATAAGACGCTATCTTCTGATTTTTGGCGGTGGTTCACTTCATCTTACCCAATGAGAACGCCACAATGCTCAAGTGTGTATAGGAGTACAGGATGTGATGCCTGCTGAGCAAAAGAGTGTTTGGCCAACAGCCTAGTTAGGTGTACATCCAGCATGAGACCAATTATAGTTTAGTCTAAAACTATCTATACACATTAGATGTATGTCAGTGAATCCCACTATTTTGGTAAGTTCAGGGCCAGCGTTAAGGGGCAGCAAACTGGGCATTTGCACAGGGCCCCCTGTCCTAAAGGGGCCCCCTG
This sequence comes from Engystomops pustulosus, assembly GCF_040894005.1. Lineage (NCBI taxonomy): Eukaryota > Metazoa > Chordata > Amphibia > Anura > Leptodactylidae > Engystomops > Engystomops pustulosus. The sequence continues at coordinate 179,464,809 of NC_092416.1, read as the reverse complement.
CATGTGAACTTTTGTGGGCAGAGGATGTATTACTCTTTTCATACCCCTTAGTTGATTGCCCGAGGAGTATTATCAATATATTTCATATTTAACTTCTATCATCAATCTACCTCTCATCTGTCTCTCTCCTATAGAATTCTCCTACAGTCCCATATTACACATAACCTTATCCCACTACAAAGTGTTATTATTCTGCAGGGCTAAAGGAGCCTCTTACTGACTGTGACTGATCATAAAATAGTTTTATTTTAGGGCCCCATCTTTAGTATTGCCCAGGACCCCACTATTTCTAAAACCGGCCCTGGGTGGGTTTAGTGGGTCATCTTATGCCCCTTAACAGGCCATTATCCTTCAGACCCAGATGGTCCAACAAGGGTCAAGGACAAGTGACCATTCCTTGACAAAGCTTATTATAATCTAATGTTAGGCACGTGGAGCCCTTCTTCGCCTCATGTTTTTATTATTGTGTCTAAGATTGACTCACGTTTTGGGCAGAGACTAACAGTACCTTTATTTCCACACAATGGACCATAAAAGTGGAAATCAGCTGTTTTGTTCCAAGGCAAACTGGTCCATCCCTTTTACCATGAGGTACCTGCTGGGTCGTGAGGGCAAAGTGATCATGTTCGCCTAAAGGTCTGCCAATGTAGGTCCTTCTTGGACCGTCACAGGTATACCCATAGGTGAGATTCAAATTTTTAACAGGGTCTTTACTTTGGGTGTAAGAAGCCCATCATGTAGGGCAGCACAAGAAAAAAATACCACCTACTCTAATCAATAATTCCAATATTTAATATGCACTTTATGTTAATATATTATTTAATATGCAAATATGTTAATTAATATGTAAATTATTTTCTTAATATATTAACTCATATTTAGACATACGTATTCAGCCCCTTTAACAACCCATAAATAGAAAAATGTTGTGTTAACTGAATTGATCGGGAAGGTAGAACACATATAACACCAGAACCAAGCTAAATACAGCACCAGAGCCAAGATCATACCATAAATACAGCACTAAAAACCTACTTCTTTAAAATATATAGCTCCAGAGCCAAGGTTATACTTAAATACAACCTCATAACCTTATAAGTTCTATACTTAAATACAGCACCGGACCCAAGCCCAAAAAGCAGAAGAATAATTACAGCACCAGAACCAAGATCAATAAAAAAAATACAGAACATAGCAAGTAACATTTCCCTCACAGTTGCCAATATAGTCACAGTTCCCGAAAATGGTATCCAACAGTCACAGTGCCCCCCCACACACAGAAAACAATTGTCACGTTGGCAGAAGCCAGTTGTCACAGCAACAGCCCTTCAGTAGCCAATAGTCAAACCAGCAGCCCCCAACAACCACCAGTCATAGTGCCTGCACCCGTGTAGCCAATAGTAACAGGGCCTGCCCCCAGGTTGCCAGTAGTTACAAAGTCGCAGAATAGTCCCAAAAGATGGTCACAATTGAGCATTGGGTCATCCTGGATATTCAGCTTCTCTTTGGGCTATTCCCATCTGAAGCATTTCCATCCATTCCCCCTATGTCATAAATCCAAAATAGGAATATGGTCCTCAGCTTCGATTTTTCCCTGTTTATCCAAAAGGTGAGGGTCCTAGATAACTTTTCCTGTGGAACCATGAAAATCTTATAATGTCCAGTGTTCTATCCAGGTGTCGCATTAGCAACTTCTTCAGGGAAATACTCACATGAGGAAACAATATAAAAGGAGCCTTGTGTTTATTATTAGGAATTTTTGAGACGGAGCCAATCTATACAGAGACCGTGCGCTCATGGGGTTGTCTTTACAGGAAAATACTGGTAAAAGCCAGTAACTTATCCCCTGCACTTGTTACCTGGACAGTCCTTTAGGCTCTCTAAGAAATCACTTTTCGGTCCAATCAGAAGCCAGAAACCAGACCGACACTGAAATTCTTGATATGATTTTTGAATTTGGAAAAAAATTATTTTCCCCCGGTTTCAACGCTTCCCCTATCCAATCCAATCTGATTGTGCACATTTATGTGCCTGACAGAGAATATAGTCATCAGATGATTGCTATTGGATGACCATGGGCATCTAGGTAGGTCTAAATTTTTACATATTCCTGGAAAAACTTTTCTAAAACACTTTTTATAACACTCTATTATCAGGTGCGTATCTCAGAGGGCAGTTACTGAGCTAAGTGCCCCAGCTGCTGGTTGTTGGGGGCATCAGTGAAACTACTTTGTATACAGGTAATCTATATACACCAATTTTATGTTCTAATGGCATACTGTACCTTTAAGAGCCTTGAATCTGGCGCCCCCTGCACACTCCACAGGTAACTGCACAAAGCTCAGACTGCACTACTTTTGATAAATTTGGCCAAAGTGTGTACTATCTCTAGGGCTAGGCAGTCTCCGGAAGCTTAATAAATACTAGTGTACAGAACACGCGCCATCCGGTAGTAGGGAGGCAGTGGGGGAATTGGTGTAGCACAGGAAGGACACACCACCTGACTATAGAGAAACCTGAAAATCACAGCTTGCAAATTGCTAGGCATTTGCCTATTGGTTTGAGCTGCAGAGACCTGTACTTACTTGTGTCAGCTGTAGCCCCATTGTTCCATAACCATAAAGCCAGTAATCTCCTGTAAGACTATGTAACCAATTAGACAGTTGCCTCCTGTAAGCCACTATTACCATAAAGCTAGTAACCATCAAGCCAGTTGCCTCATTTAAGCCTCTGTAACCATCAAGTTATTTGCCTTCTGTAAGCCTCTGTAACCATCAAGTTATTTGCCTTCTGTAAGCCTCTGTAACCACAAAGTCAGTAATCTCCTGTTAGCCTGTGTAACCAATAAGACAGTTGCCTCCTGTAAGCCCCTATTACCAGCAACCTAGTTGCCACCTGTAAGCCACTATAACCATAAAGCTAGTAACCATCAAGCCAGTTGCCTCATTTAAGCCTCTGTAACCATCAAGTTACTTGCCTTCTGTAAGCCTCTGTAAACCCATGTTACGATCCAGCTATTTGCAACCTGTAAGCCCATGTAGCCATAAAGCTACATGTAGTTGCCACCTGTAAGCTGCTTTAACCATTAAGCTAGTAACCTCCTATAAGTTTCTGCAACCATCAAGCCAGTTGCCTCATTTAAGCCTTTGTAACCATCAAGCCAGTAGCCTCCTGTATGCCCCTGATAATATCAAGTTATTTGCAAACCTTAAGCCTCTGTAACCATCAAGCTAGTTGCCCCCTGTACGCCTCTGTAACAATAAAGTCATTTTTTTGCCTGTGTAACCAATAAGCAGGTTGCCTCTAGTTAAACGGTTTGTATCCTTTATTCCAGTTATTCGTGCAGTTCATTGCTGTGTCCACTTGAATATTTTTACCATCCTTGAGTGGGGCCATGTATAAATCAATTATTACTCGCTTGGGGACAACCAGCTTTCCCCGAAAAGCCATCACCAGTGACGGATGGATTACAGACTTGCATTTTGTACAGATTTTTTAGGTAATAACCGTACAGTTGATGTATTTCGAGTCCCAGCATCGTGTATCGGGATCCGTTACTGCGATAATCCCATCTGGAATCTGCAGCTGGCACGTTAATGAGCGAGTAAAACAAATACTTCCGTCCTGTCTATGAGCTCAGTTCAGGTCAACGAGACTACACAAAGATCTGGAGATTATCACGTTTACCCGACATGGGCCAGCGGCCTCCGCCTGGGCACCGCTGACTTTACAAATATTATAGACTCACTTCCTCTACGTGTTTTACATAAATATGATCGTTAGGCATTGTCCCTAGCGAGATGTGTAATCATACAGATGTATGTGTTGTCTGTAACTGTGAAATATGGACTCTATGGGTGTTTCCTCACACTGCTGTGCTCTGTGCTCCATGCAATCATTGTTAGGTATTGTCCTTGGAGAGATATTTAATCATTCCTTTATGTATATTGTTAGTAGCAGCAGGGCTGTGAAACGTGGATTTAAATTCCAGGAGTGTAGCTTCTCCAGGTGCACTGGGGGCGTGTCCTCACACTGCTGTGCTCTGTGCTCCATGCAATGATTGTTAGGTATTGTCCTTGGAGAGATGTTTAATCATTCCTTTATGTATATTGTTAGTAGCAGCAGGGCTGTGAAAAGTGGATATAAATTCCAGGAGTGTAGCTACTGCAGGTGCACTGGGGGCGTGTCCTCACACTGCTGTGCTCTTGGCTCTGCATTGAACAACTTCACAGCTCCTCCCCTTCTGCTCTGAGTGACCACATCAAGGTAGATGAGAGAGGTTGTAGAGAAGCTAAAAGTAAAGAGCTAAGAGCACAGCAGTGTGAGGACATGTCCAAAGTCTACTAGGAGAGGCTTAAATCCTGGAATATAGGCCAATTCTTACAAACCCAAAGATATGATTACACAATGCTACCAATCTGCTGTATTTCATACCTGCTGATAGATTCATGGAAAAGATTATTAGGCGCCGTACAGTAATAATGGTGGATTAACCCATGGGGTGGTCTCACAGATTTGAGGAGCCTTAAAGGAATCCAACAGAATGTTGCAGTTGTCACCTACAAAGGTTCTGAGTTTCTTCTCATTTCTAGAGGTTGACCACGTCCCAGCTATCTATGTCCGGGCGTTCAAGTTCGTGTGTACATACGGAAGCTAAGTACCCCAGTATCTTATATATGTTTTCACTCTGCTTTTTGCACAAAATGTTACCCCATAAGAGAATGGGGCACATTTACTTACCCGGTCCTGTCGCGCTCCCTGATGTGCGTTGTCCGACGAGGATGAAGTCCGACGCGATTCACCAAGATCGTGCGCCTGATATCCTGCATGTGTCGCTTCCCCGCTCAGGTCCATGGAGTTCACCTTCTTCTTCCTGGTGCATGTATGTGCATGGCTTGCGACACAATTTGAATGTTAAATCCCGTGCTCAGTCCGAATCTGTCCGTCGGCCACGCCCCCCAATTAGTGCCGCATGAAAGTTGGCGCCAAAAACCCCTGTTAAATGCGGCGCAGATCAGAACTAGTTGGGAAACCCGAGACAAATTCGGCCCACGATCCTTAGTAAATGTGCCCCAATGGGGCAGATTTACTTACCCGGTCAATTCGCGATCCATTGGCGCGTTCTCTGCGGTGGATTCGGGTCCGGCCGGGATTCACTAAGGCAGTTCCTCCAACGTCCACCAGGTGGAGCTGCTGAGCTGAAGTTCCCCGAGGCCCGCCGGAATGCCCTGAAGTTCACCGGCCTATTCCTGGTGAAGGTAAGCGCGAGTCCCGCAACACTTTTTTTTTTTTTTAAATGCGGTGGTTTTTCCGTATCCGTCGGGTTTTCGTTCGGCCAAGCCCCCCGATTTCCATCGCGTGCATGCCAGCGCCGATGTGCCACAATCCGATCGCATGCGCCAAAATCCCGGGGCAATACAGGGAAAATCAGCGCAAATCGGAAATATTCGGGTAACACGTCGGGAAAACATGAATCGGGCCCTTAGTAAATGACCCCCATTATGTTTATATGTATTAAGATGCTGCTAGATGTAATCCAGTAGGATAATAAATTGATTGGGGTAGATGACACTATTCTGTGACCAGTAATGCACAGTGGTGTGGCTGAACCTGTCGCACTTTGTAGGTAGGTATTATATGTAATAAGCCCAGATAGCTTTATCAAATGGACGGTAATCTAATAACTTTACTAATACACTATCATTACTATTATTTATAAATATCGTGTTAGCTCTGTGAGAACATGGCATCTGCTTTCCAACAGTGAGACCCCTGAGGAGCCGTCACACCCTAAACGGCGAAACGCGTCGGGTTAGTGGGTCTATGTACTATTTTATTGAATTAGAAGTTTAATATCCTGGTTTTATGTCCTGAGGCCTGAGTAATATTGTTTCAGAACACTTGCTATAATTGATATGGGACAAAAGTGTCCCATACTTTTAAAGGGAATAAAAAAAGTAGTTTTTTAGAGGTTTCTAAGTTTTCTGCGAGTTTTCTAGAGGTTGTCCTTGTCAGAACAGACGGGGCTTTCTCACCAAAAATTAGAGCACTTCATACCTAGGAATTTTGCGATTACATCCAATCACCCAAAATATTAGATACTTTGTGTAATTGGTGGAAACACCCTTTAAGGCTCAAATGAATCTTGACCAGATATTGATGTTCACTTGAATATCTGTCACTTGATTACTATCTGCAACATCGTCATGTCCAAGGGTCACCTCATCTCCTGGCACAAAGTTCACTTCTCGCTCTCCAGACCTTGGTGGTGACTACCTCTACCAGTGTTATACTCTATTCCTTCATCCCCTTTGCTACACGAGGCAACTAAACTAAAAAATATTGCCCACTTTAGAGACCTCAACAGAGGTATCGGAACCTTCTTGTAGTCTACTGATGTAGCCTACTGATCTCATCCAGCAAGAATGGGTCACATCAAGGGTTGATGACTTTTTGGTTAAAAAGTTTCCAACAAATTTGGGACACTTGTCCAATTGGCAGCCGCTGCTTCTTCGGAGTGTCCCTTCTAAGCTTTCCTCAAACATCCTGCAGTCTGTAGGAAGACTCGCTCATCTTAGCCATGAATTTCTTATCTCCAGTTTATTGTTCCTACTTGACGGATCTTCGTAAGTTCCATGTTCTTTGTCTACTCTTGTGGTGGAGCTTGTGCCAAAAAAAACTATGAATGGCAATTCTGAGTTTGGCCCGAGGAGCCACGTTACTACTTGGCTTAATAGTGGGAAAAATGGATCGACTCCCAGCTCCATGCCAAACCCAGTAGGCAGGAAACAGGTTAAGCAGCATTCAGTGATTATTCACGTCAGTCCCGGGAATCGCTGTATTGGGTGATGAGGAAAGTGACGAAAACACCCTGTTCCCATTATGAACCATCTTGTCTTCTTCTGCTTTCAGATTCTCCCCAAGGAGAAGAAGACGCTCAGGAGGAGGACAGACCTTTGACTCTCCGGGACCACAGCCAGTAAGTCCCTCTATTAATGATTGGCAGACAGATTAACCCCATAGTGTCTTGGCCGTATGGAAGAAAATCCGTGTAAAGTCATGTCTAATAGGGAATATTTTTAGCAACATTGTATTACTTTCTACTTTTTATGTTTTTTTTTAGATTGTTATTGCCTTTGCATTTATTTACTATATTTATCACACTATATCAGTTCAGCATGATATGATGGGGATGGTAGTCAGTCTCTGACACTGAATCACACATGATACACACATTTATCAGATGGCATCACACACAGTAGGATTAGATATGACATCCTAATCCCTAGATACTGATGCTGAGCAGGAGAACGTATAATGCATGTAAGACTTAGATATCAATAGAGAGTATTACACACAATAGGCTTAGATACAATGAATCAGCATATAGTCGCTCACATGGTTTAGATACAGTACTTCCGTACGGCAGATGGCATCAATAGGATTAGATCCAGTGACATATGATACATATGATGAGTGGCCTTAGATACACCTTCACCGCTGTGAATATCACACATAATAGCCTTAGATGAACTGGTTGAACATCACAATTGCCCTGGAAAGGATTTTTGATGGCAAATATGACATATACTCACATAGCAGGGGGCCTATTGGGGTGCAGGAGACCTTAGCTGCATGTGATTTCCTACTATTGTAGACAAGGAAATTGCAGGACCCTGTGCTGCTGTTGGACCCTTGTGTGACTAGACACTTACTCCTTGTCCTTTCAATATCTGCATAAACATTGTATCAGCTGCAATGACAGTGCCATCATAACCGTGCTCCCCCAAATACTGCCATAACAGTTCCATCATAACAGATAACAGTGGCAGTACCCACTGGCTTAAACATATTGTCAATAGTGTCAGCCACAGCACCCTAACACTGCCATAAGCGTTCTGCTATAACCGTGCGGGTCACAGCGCCCCCACATGGTAACATAGCAGTGCTCTCATAAAAGGTCCCAACTGAGGTCATAAGACTTCCCATTTCAGTGCCCCTAAATACAGCTATAATAGTGGCCATTACAGAGTCCCCCAACATCTCGATAAGACTGTAATAATAACATTGCCCATCACAGATATTGTAAACATGGCCAGAAGACTGCTATCATAACAGTGTCCACCACAGAGCCCCCAAACATGGCCATAAGACTGCTATCATAACAGTGTCCCTTATGGTGCCCCCAAACATGGCCATTAGAGTGCTATCATAACAGTGTCCAACACGGTGCCCCCAAACATGGCCATAAGAGTGCTATCATAACCATGCCCCTGATTGTGCCCCCAAACATGGCCAGAAGAGTGCTATCATAACAGTGTCCAACACATTGCCCCCAAACATGGCCATAAGACTGCTATCATAACAGTGTCCACCACAGAGCCCCCAAACATGGCCATAAGACCACTATCATAACAGTGTCCACCACAGTGCTCCCAAACATGGCCATAAGACTGCTATCATAACAGTGTCCAACACAGTGCCCCCAAACATGGCCATAAGACTGCTATCATAACAGTGTCCCTTATGGTGCCCCCAAACATGGCCATTAGAGTGCTATCATAACAGTGTCCAACACGGTGCCCCCAAACATGGCCATAAGAGTGCTATCATAACAGTGTCCACCACAGAGCCCCCAAACATGGCCATAAGACTGCTATCATAACAGTGTCCCTTATGGTGCCCCCAAACATGGCCATTAGAGTGCTATCATAACAGTGTCCAACACGGTGCCCCCAAACATGGCCATAAGAGTGCTATCATAACCATGCCCCTGATTGTGCCCCCAAACATGGCCAGAAGAGTGCTATCATAACAGTGTCCAACACATTGCCCCCAAACATGGCCATAAGACTGCTATCATAACAGTGTCCACCACAGAGCCCCCAAACATGGCCATAAGACCACTATCATAACAGTGTCCACCACAGTGCTCCCAAACATGGCCATAAGACTGCTATCATAACAGTGTCCAACACAGTGCCCCCAAACATGGCCATAAGACTGCTATCATAACAGTGTCCCTTATGGTGCCCCCAAACATGGCCATTAGAGTGCTATCATAACAGTGTCCAACACGGTGCCCCCAAACATGGCCATAAGAGTGCTATCATAACAGTGTCCACCACAGAGCCCCCAAACATGGCCATAAGACTGCTATCATAACAGTGTCCCTTATGGTGCCCCCAAACATGGCCATTAGAGTGCTATCATAACAGTGTCCAACACGGTGCCCCCAAACATGGCCATAAGAGTGCTATCATAACCATGCCCCTGATTGTGCCCCCAAACATGGCCAGAAGAGTGCTATCATAACAGTGTCCAACACATTGCCCCCAAACATGGCCATAAGACTGCTATCATAACAGTGTCCACCACAGAGCCCCCAAACATGGCCATAAGACCACTATCATAACAGTGTCCACCACAGTGCTCCCAAACATGGCCATAAGACTGCTATCATAACAGTGTCCAACACAGAGCCCCCAAACATGGCCATAAGACTGCTATCATAACAGTGTCCAACACAGTGCCCCCAAACATGGCCATAAGACTGCTATCATAACAGTGTCCAACACAGTGCCCCCAAACATGGCCATAAGACTGCTATCATAACAGTGTCCAACACAGAGCCCCCAAACATGGCCATAAGACCGCTATCATAACAGTGTCCAACACTGTGTCCCCGAGTGCCATCATAATAGTGTCCACCACAGTGCCCCCAAACATGGCCATGAGAGTTCTGTCATAAGTGTCCATCATGGTGCCCGCAAACATGGCCATAAGAGTGTTGTCATAAAAGATCCAGTCACAGTTCCCCTAAACATTGCCTTAATAATTCTATTGTGAATGTTTCATTCGTAGTGCAACCAACACAGCCATAACAGTGGTCATTACAGTGTCAGCCACAATTCTCTAAACCCCCAAACTCTACCATGACGCATATGATATAAAAACAATTTACTCAGTTGGATTGATAAACAATCCCTAACACCAAGTATCCAAGTATATGGTGTGGATATTGAATTATTTATCGATCCGACTGAGTGAATTCTAAAACTACTTGCCAATTCCTAGTGGTGAATTGATATAAAAACAAATCTCAAGTTTTGATCCCTATAATCTCATAGACCTTTTTTATTTCTTCATAGGAAAATATTGACAGCCATGTCGGATGAAGAAAGCTGCAAGGAGACCCCTGCAAATGAGTGTCCAGTGTGCTACGAGGGTCTACAGAACCCCAATATCTCTGAGCGGAGACTGAGCTGTGGTCATGCCTTCTGTCACGATTGCCTTGTGAAGTATCTCATGACGGCCAAAAAAGAGGGTTCCATAAAGAAGAACATCATATGTCCCCTATGCCGCTATGTGACGTTCCTCAGCAGGAGGGGACTCATTTTACCACCAAACACTGGAGAACTCAATCAGATTATTGAAGTTCCTCATAGTCCTTCATGTCTGTCACATTCTTCTATCGTGGGGAACCCCAACACTTTGGTTATACCCATTCCTGAAACAACTGGGTCAAATAGTCCTCAAGACCTTTGTAGGTGCACATGTTCTGGTGATGCCAGCCCAGATCTAATAAGTCATACATGCGGCTCTCAAGTCTTTATTATCAGTGATCAGGGCCAACCCATGGAAAGCGGTGAGGAAGTGGTCCCCACCAACACCGAAACACACCTTGTAGATGCCAGGGTTAACTGTTGCCGCTCTCCATCTTTGATAATGATCTTACTACTTATATTTCTTGTAGCTGTCTTGGCAGCAGTTCTTCCATGGATATTGTTGGTCAAAAAAACATGAAAACAAAGTTGCCCTTCTTAGAAGGTTTTGGATCAGGAGATGTGATGACCATCGTAGCATGAGGTGTTTTGCCTCCTCATATGGCTGGTGCAGCAGACGTGTTTCGAAGAGAGGAGACGTCTTCCTGGTTTGGCAGTTAAGGTTGGGTAAACGTAGACTGGATTTTGCTGTAGGCATAGATATAATACAAGCATGCGATGAACTGTCAGACATGGCACCTTTCGGGTTTAGTTTTTGGCCCATAGAAGATTCTTGTAAGCCTTCAAACAGCCCAACCATGACAGGTCTATCGTTTCATAAGATACCTCCCAACTGACCTACTTCTGTATTCGTGATACAGCATGACTTGCACTTACAATGAAGGTCCTTCAAACATAGATTACAGTAGTATATCTCAAATACTTTGAGTTGAGTTGAAATTTTGGGGAGAATACATATTTTTGAGTCCTAATTGTATATCTGTGTACAAGACTCTAGAAGTCTTAAAAGCAAAAATGTGAAAAGGTCATCAGATTAATGAACCCATGATTGTGCTTTCTCAACCAAAAAGTTCACACGGATGTGGCCTAATGTATGGTTCACTCTAAAAAGGATGTAGGTCCCTCATAAACTATCAATAACCCTCCAGAAAGCCCTGCCAGGGTCAAGGATTGATGATCTCCCCTTCTCAGAGTTTGGTGAAGGACCAAGTGCTCATCGCTTTCATCTAGGAGAAGGTCTAAGTGTCCACCAAGGAATCTTGGACAAGTATTGTTCTCTTTCATACGGAGAAACTCTACTTTTTCTAAAATCTACTTCTCTGTTTGAGTGAATCTTTGATCATGGAGAGCACAACATTTATAAATGGCCATAATGGTTTATCGAGGCCATTCTTTATGAAACCTAATATGTTAATGTTTAATGCCTTCATACACATTGGATGAAAATTAGGCAGATCCTGCCCTCTGATGACTCTCCTCTGCCTGTTCCATTGTTCAGGGGAGATATGTCTCTTCTAGAAGACTCAGGTGACTGCCAGGCTCTTCGATCATAACACGTGTACTTTTGGCCAAGCCGATCATGTATGTGTTTGGGAGTGTTAAGAGAGATTGTTTGTCCGAAACCTATAATTCGGGAGGCCGCTATCTGATATCTATGGAAGCTTTTGGTCTTAAGTATAGTCCATATGTTATTATAGTCTATATATTATTTTGGCCACATTCCATGCAAGCATGGCGTCTTCGTCAGGGCTTGATTTTTGTAGGAGATATACCCTTTCATAAGGGTGGTGCCGCCTGCTCTGCACACAAAGTGGTGATTTATGTCATTTCATACTGACAAGTATGGAATCCGGAAATAATAACATAATTATAGCGTTTGGTTATCTGTAATATGAAGGCAGCAAACCTTAATCGAAACATTTAAACACCCTAGTTTTATATATATGCCACTTTTTTACACTTTTTTTTTTACACATTCATGCCCGGATGCCAAAAGTGGTGGCTTTCCTCCCTTGACAAACAATAGATTTGTGATAGGAGTTTTACAACACTGTACATGTTCAAATATATATTAAAAAACAATTACAGGCAGTCCCCGGGTTACATACAAGATAGGTTCCATAGGTTTGTTCTTAAGTTGAATTTGTATGCAAGTCGAAACTATATATTTTATAATTGTAGCTCCAGACAAAAAAATTATTTTTGCCCCAGTGACAATTGGAGTTTCAAAATTTTTTGCTGTACTGGGACCAAGTATTATCAATAAATCTTCATTACAGACACTTCACAGCTGATTATTACAGCCCGTACCTACACCAGAGACTACACCAGAGGTCACAGTGGGCAGAGAGGTCCGTCTTTAACTAGGGGTTGTCTGTAAGTCAGGCGTCCTTAAGTAGGGGACCGTCTGTATAGCAGTATTGTGAGGAGTTTGATTTAAAAGGGCTCGATATTCAGTTACAGTAGATCCAATAATTGGCCCAATAATTAGGCAGTGTAAAAGAGCATTAAAGTGTAACTCATATTTTAACATACTTTGCAGTAGTCCAGCGTGTGCACGTGAGGAGTAACACTACTCCTGGGTTAAATAACTTGTGGTCTTCATTTTTAAACCTCTGTCTTTAGTCTCTGCTGGGAATTTTCAGTTTTCTCTGCTCCCCCTCCCCTCTCCATAGACATTGGGGCAGATTTACTTACCCGATCCATTCGCGATCCAGCGGCGCGTTCTCTGCGGTGGATTCGGGTCCAGCCGGGATTCACTAAGGCAGTTCCTCCAACGTCCACCAGGTGTCGCTGCTGCACTGAAGAGCATCGGAATGCACTGAAGATCACCAAGCCATCGTGGGTGAAGGTGAGCGTGAGTCCAGCGACACTTTTTTTTCTTTTAAATGCGGCGGTTTTTCCGTATCCGTCGGGTTTTTTTACGGCCACCCCTGCCCCCCCCCCCCCCGATTCCTGTCGCTTGCATGCCAGCGCCGATGCGCCACAATCCGATCGCGTGCGCCAAAATCCCGAGGCTATACAGGGAAAATCGGCGCAAAGCGGAAAGATTCGGTCAATCCGTCGCAAAAACGCGAATCGGGCCCTTAGTAAATGACCCCCAATATCTGCATCTCATTGAGCTTCTGTCTGTCTTACTAGCAAGATGGAAGCAACAGAAAGGGCTGATAAGAGCCAAAGTATATGGACAATTAAGACTTCAATTTATTGAAAAAATTAGTGACCATGTAAGGTACCTTAAGTAGCCATATAATTTTAGCAAGTCCAGGTATCCAAATTCCAGGCCAACTGCATTAACCAATCACGGTAGGAGTTTACCTTTGATACTTAATTATGACCCTCCAAGCCTGTGGTGTTATTCAGGACGGGGATTCACCTGTGCATGGTTATAGGAGTATTAGGCCGTACCCTTAGAGTTTGTATAATCTATTATATAAAGATATATAGCATAAAAACTTATCAGATGCGTCTTCAACAACGTGAAAAAAAAAATAATCTTCCCTTGTGCGACCTATGATTCCATATCGTCCACTACTTCCATTTTAACCAACCAAAAATATGATGATAAGGTTATGATGCACTGTGAAATGTAAAGCTGCTATGGAATTACACTCATGAAATTCAGATATTGATGAATTGTGACACTGTGATACAGAAATAAAATTATTTTTTTTTAAAAAATAAAATAAAGCGAACTTATTTTTCTTGGTGTTTTTTTCCCTTCTAATTTTCAATTACCGTATATACTCGACTATAAGCCGACCCAAGTATAAGCCGAGGCCCCTTATTTTACCACAAAAACCTGGTAAAACCTATATTTTTTTTACTTGTGTATAAGCTGAAAATTGTGCTGGAAAACTAGGCTTATACTCGAGTATATATGGTACATCAGTGCTGGAGTATTGTCTACCTTCTTTCTGTTGACTTTTGCCATTGGTAAGGACACCACAAGGGTAGCAGAGGGTTCTCCGATGGGCCTAAGCAGACGTTTAACGAGGTTGGAGGCATTTCATTATGGGCTGGACTGGTATTCGTAATTGTTAAATTGATGACAGGTCATACGTTGACACACACACAAAGCCTGTGATGATGAAGGGTGGGCCATCAGGAGGGATGAAGGTATGCCATTCCTGCACTGTACTGTATCCCACCATAGACATTTGAAGGTTGACTAGTCTTACCGTAATCTCTGGGTCCAGACATAGTGGGGCAGATTTACTTACCCGGTCCTGTCGCGATCCAGCGGCACGTTCTCAGTGGAGGATTCCGGTCTTCCAGCGATTCACTAAGGTCGCGCGCCAGATGTCCACTAGGTGTCGCTGCTGCGCTGAATTCCGCCGGAGTTCACCGTCCCACCCTGGGTGCAGGTAAGCGCGTGTCAAGCGTCACTTTTTTCTTTAAAAAAATACAGCGTTTTTTCTGAATCCGTTGGGTTTTCTTGCGGCCGCGCCCCCCGATTTCCGTCACATGCATGCCGGCGCCGATTGCGCCACAATCCGATCGCGTGTGCCAAAATCCCGGGGCCATTAAGGGAAAATCGGCACAAATTGGAAATATTCGGGTAACACGACGGAAAAACGTGATTCGGGCCCTTAGTAAATGACCCCCAATTTGTCTACAGCAGGGGTGGGCATTTCATTTTCATATGGGGCCACTTGAGAACTTGGAATGGTTTTAGAGGGCCAGACTGATATACGCAGTAGAACTCAGTTCTACCTAATACCTATATACTGTATTCAGTATATACCTATGCCTACATAGATCAGTAAATGAAACAGTACAATAATTTAATTAACGTATGGAGGACCTACTTGTATGAGGGGAGCTCACACGGGCCGGTCAGAGATAGTTAGAAGGCCGGATAAGGCCCTTGAGCCGTACGATGGCCAGGTCTGGTCTATTTCACTGCCCCCGCAGGGGAAATAAAGTATTACACACTACCCATTCACATCAATGGAGGTCATTTACTAAGGGCCCGATTCACGTTTTCCCGACGTGTTACCCGAATATTTCCGATTTGCACCGATTGTACCTGAATTGCCCCAGGATTTTGGCGCACGCGATCGGATTGTGGCGCATCGGCGCTGGCATGCACGCGACGGAAATCGGGGGGCGTGGCCGAACGAAAACCCGACGTATTCGGAAAAACCGCCGCATTTAAAAACCGAAAATGTGTCGCTTGGGAACCGCTTACCTTCACCTGGTCCAGCTCGGTGTATTCCGGCGCGTTCAGGTGATTTTCAGCGCAGCAGCGCCACCTGGTGGACGGCGGAGGAACTGCCTTCATAAATCCCGTCCGGACCCGAATCCTGTTCAGAGAACGCGCCGCTGGATTGCGAATGGGCCAAGTAAGTAAATCTGCCCCAATGGGTTGTCCAAGTAATGCAGGACAGGACGGCTCCTCCAGAGCAAAAGCCACTCTTCATAACCACTCCACAACCTAGTACATAGAGAAGGAACTTGGATGGAAACCTGTCCCCATTTAGAAGTCCACAATATGACAAATTTTAATTTGTTTCCTAAAATGGACAACTCCTAAACGAAAATGCATTAGGAATAAATTAGGAGAAATGGATAAAAATAAACGGTGTGCCAGTACATGATCCTCCCTATCAGATACATCCACCTACATATAATACAACATGTACCATCATATTACAACATAAGTAATAGGTATGTGAATAGACCTGTTCCACCACTTCAACCATCTATAAAACAAGATATATATATATATATGTATATATGTGTGTGTGTGTTTATATATAATGCAAAGGAGCTGGGAGTACCAGGAGAACATCCAGGCTAACTTTAGGATAATAGGAACTAATTGTTTTAGGCTTATATAACAAAAAAAATGTAAAACAGCTCCCCACACCTGCCCACGCAGTGCACGCAGTGGCAAATTATGGAAGACCTGCATCAATATTCAATAATCTGACGCAATCTGATGCAAAATTAGGCAAACTGCACTACAGTTTGTCGCGCTTCTAAAAATATGGGCCAATCAGTCCCAGTGCCCAATTATAGCATTGAGTTGGTCTTGACATCCTAGAGCTTGTGGGGGGCGTCAGGAATCACGGGAACCATTGCAGTCAGTCGGTGGGCCCAGCAGACCCACTTATTCCATGTTACCTGTGCCTACTCAAGCCATTGATTGGTCCCAGTGGTCCTCTGACAATCCGACACACTCTTCTATCCCCAATGGCGTAACTAGGAGAAGCAGGGCCCCATAGCAGACTTCTGAATAGAGCCCCCCATCTCCCTTAAAAAATATACATATTTATATACTCACAAATTTGAGTTACAGTTACACAGTAAACACCGTACACGTATAGAGCATAATGCAGCATATATACACACATCATACATTCTGTACACATACAGCATATATACATGACAGATACAGTATATATAATCACATATATGTCATACACATATTATGTTGTACAATGTGCAGCATAATATATATATATATATATATATATATATATATATATATATATATATATATATATATAATGGGGTACATCTTCCATTCTTTAGTTTGTCAGGTTGGATGATGGGGCCCCCTGACACTGTGGGCCCCATAGCAGCTGCTATGGCTGCTACCACTGTAGTTACGCCCCTGTCTATCCCTGTCATGTACCAATGCTTACCTCATTACTTGGTCCAGGAGTGGAGTATGGTAAATACACTTTATTTTTTGGCAGATAACTAGATGTTCTCTGCTGTGATTTTTCTTGATATTTGAGATATGTATGTAACAGAACATGACCATCCAGGAAGCCCAAGACAGTTCTCCACAGTTCTGCACTCAATATACAGCATTTCGACAACTCCTATACTCTTCACAAGATACTACATACACTTTTCCAATAGATGACTTAAGTCAGCTAGGTGACACGTCAACCCAATTTGGGCCGTTGTCTGCTACCAAAACTACCGGCCTGCATAGCATTTGTAGCTGCCATGTCATCGTTCTAGTACTACTTTGTCTCAGGTAGCACCAGAGTTGGTACAGAAAGATTTCCCAATACTATAGACGTTCTGGTACAAAAGCGAGTAGAGTTGAGCAGGTTTCCTCCGGTGGAAAAGGTCCATAACATATTTGTCAGCATTTTCAATCAATAATATGGGAGTTGTGCGGCTTGATAAAATATCTTCAGTGGTTGACCTCACTTTTCCTCTTACCATGCTCGTGTTGGATGTGAGACAACCACTTTTGACTGGTGTGGTACTGCCCATTTCTCTGACGTGGGCACTTAAACATTCATGTTTAGGGACGTAACCAACCCATAAAGTGCCAATGCTAATTAGAAAGTACACCATACCTAGCATATACAGAAGCATGAAGCCAGCCGTAGGAGAATCTTCTGCTCTTCTGGAGGAGATTATGAGGCTTCAGGAGGTCTCATATTTTTTAAGAGCCACCCAATGGGGGTCAGTAACTAAGGGCCCGATTTGCGTTTTCCCAATGTGTTACCGGAATATTTCCAATTTGCGCTGATTTTCCCTGTATTGCCCCAGGTTTTTTGCGCACGCGATCGGATTGTGGCGCATTGGCGTCGGCATGCACACGACGGAAATCAGGGGGGGGGGCGTGACCGAACGATAACCCGATGTATTCGGAGAAACTGCCGTGTTTAAAAAAAAAAAGTGTCGCGGGACACGCGCTTACCTTCACCCGGAATAGGATTGTGAACTCCAGTGCGTTCTGATGCCCTTCAGCGCAGCAGCGCCACCTGGTGGACGTCGGAGGAACTGCCTTAGTGAATTGCCCGAATCCACCGCAGAGAACGTGCCGCTGGATCGCGAATGGCCCGGTAAGTAATTCTGCCCCTATGGTTGTCAAGTGTGGCCAAAACCACCCACATGTATCACCCGAGCTGTGTTACAATGACCCCCAAGTAGAGCATTCTTGTTAATCCTGAAGTTAGTGAGCACCGTAGGCAAACCGGATCTCCATAGAGCACTGGTTTCTCTTAGATATTTACTGGTCAGGACTGGTTCCAGGTGTATGTGAGCAACAGGATCATAGCAGTCTCCTTCCTTCATCAGTAATATACACCATGTTTACTCTTATCTCATGCTCCTCACCCCCTCCAAATGCAATGGACCCTGGCATCTACCCAAGTTTCCCTGGTGTTGATGCTGTTTCTATATTAGGCACACGAGCGCTTAGCTGGCACTCATATGTCTCAATTTTTTTCAAAATTTCCAGAAATGATTAAATCTTGATTAGATTTAGTCCAGAACTCCCCAAGGAGTGGCATATCCTCAAACAACCTTACTTAATCCGTGACTTTGATGTTCTTAAAGTCAACCAAGCCACTTTGTCAGTCCAACGCCAGCCAAGAAACTGGAGGAGCACGTTGTAAGGTGTTGGCACCAAAAATTGGACCGATGCAGGTGGGTCAGAACAAACACTTCCCCAAAAATTGAGTAGATGATAATCGGGGTTGTTATGTCACAACATGTGTCATCTGATATGGTCACAGTACACTACAGGCCCTGCTTCAGATGTTCCAGATATGAGGACTGTAGTCACTAAAGATTATTAATAATATTAAAGCAGATTACACAACCCTACAATAAAATTACCAGGACCATTGTACAGGCATGTATGATCTGTCAGCAGCAATAAAGTTCATAGTTAACCCATAAGAGCTTGAGCGACTCCAGCAGCTATGGCCTGAGGGCCCAAAGTAGTGGACACAACTTCCAACTATATGTTCAGGGCTAAATTTTAGAGTGCATACTGGGGTCGTGTGCTGGGGCTACCTATCTATATACTGGGGTCGTGTGCTGGGGCTACCTATCTGTATACTGGGGGCGTGTGCTGGGGCCACCTATCTGTATATTAGGGGCGTGTGCTGGGGCTACCTATCTGTATACTGGGGTCATGTGCTGGGGCTACCTATCTGTATACTGTGGGCAAGATTTGGGGCTGCCTATCTGTATACTGGGGGAATGTGCTGGGGCTATCTATCTGTATATTGGGGGCGTGTGCTGGGGCTACCTATCTGTTTACTGGGGGAATGTGCTGGGGCCACCTATCTGTATATTAGGGGCATGTGCTGGGGCTACCTATCTGTATACTGGGGTCATGTGCTGGGGCTACCTATCTGTATACTGTGGGCATGATTTGGGGCTGCCTATCTGTATACTGGGGTCGTGTGCTGGAGCTAACTATCTATATACTGCGGTCGTGTGCTGGGGCTACCTATCTATATACTGCGGTCGTGTGCTGGGGCTACCTATCTGTATACTGGGGGAATGTGCTGGGGCTACCTATCTGTATACTGGGGGCGTGTTCTGGGGCTAACTATCTGTATACTGGGGGAATGTGCTGGGGCTACCTATCTATATACTGGGGGCGTGTGCTGGGGCTACCTATCTGTATACTGGGGGCGTGTTCTGGGGCTAACTATCTGTATACTGGGGGCGTGTGCTGGGGCTACTTATCTGTATACTGGGGGAATGTGCTGGGGCTAACTATCTGTATACTGGGGGAATGTGCTGGGGCTACCTATCTGTATACTGGGGGAATGTGCTGGGGCTAACTATCTGTATACTGGGGGTATGTGCTGGGGCTACCTATCTGTATACTGGGGGAATGTGCTGGGGCTAACTATCTGTATACTGGGGGTATGTGCTGGGGCTACCTATCTGTATACTGGGGGAATGTGCTGGGGCTAACTATCTGTATACTGGGGGTATGTGCTGGGGCTACCTATCTGTATACTGGGGGAATGTGCTGGGGCTAACTATCTGTATACTGGGGGTATGTGCTGGGGCTACCTATCTGTATACTGGGGGAATGTGCTGGGGCTAACTATCTGTATACTGGGGGTATGTGCTGGGGCTACCTATCTGTATACTGGGGGAATGTGCTGGGGCTAACTATCTGTATACTGGGGGTATGTGCTGGGGCTACCTATCTGTATACTGGGGGAATGTGCTGGGGCTAACTATCTGTATACTGGGGGTATGTGCTGGGGCTACCTATCTGTATACTGGGGGAATGTGCTGGGGCTAACTATCTGTATACTGGGGGTATGTGCTGGGGCTACCTATCTGTATACTGGGGGAATGTGCTGGGGCTAACTATCTGTATACTGGGGGTATGTGCTGGGGCTACCTATCTGTATACTGGGGGAATGTGCTGGGGCTAACTATCTGTATACTGGGGGTATGTGCTGGGGCTAACTATCTGTATACTGGGGGGAATGTGCTGGGGCTACCTATCTATATACTGGGGGCGTTTGCTGGGGGCAATTATTTTATAAATTGCCCTGAATATATATCATGTAGTATACTACATTTCGTGGGGGCTCCTACCAACCTTGATCCGGCCCTGCATGATATGTGTGGCTTCACCTTATGGATCGCCCATTTTTGTGTTTTTGTATCACCTGTACACCAAATGTTCTGTTTTGAACAGTCCATGATAAATACGAGACAGAACACAGATTACATGATGAAATATTATCACTACTGTGATATTGATGATCAGTTAATAACTGGCTGATATATGTTTTCATTTTTCCATACACCGTAATTGACTTAATTATATGTTTTCCTCGCAGTCAATGGAAAAGTTTTCGTGAACTCGGCTTCACCCGAGTGATCACTAGATATCGGATGTCATAGACTCGTAACAGTACAAACACCATAAAAACGCTATCTACTGTATAACATCACATCGTGTCCTTGGATCCACTGCGGCTAATGGCATTGGGATGGAGGATGACATCACTGATCACAGGTCCGATATCTGACTCCACACCAAATAGAATCTGATATAATACGTATAGCATCCAGTAATCTGTCATCTGATGATCCAGAATGTCACACAATGTAATATGGAACCTGTCAGCAGCAGTGACCAATATGTTATGTATTGTCCCCGGACAGATGTGTTATCAGACCTCTGTATATGTTGTTAGTAGCAACAGGACTGTGATATATGGATTTATATTTCAGGATTGTAGCTACTAGAGGGGTATCCTCACACTTCTGCACCCTGTGCAGCCTGTGTTTTGTATAATCCATGGAGAAATGGGTAATTGTTACTTTGTGAATGTTTTTAGTAGCAGCAGGACTTTGAAATTCGGATTAATATTCCAGAATTGCAGGGAGGGTATATCCTCACACTGCCGTGCTCTGTGCAGACAATGGGGCAGATTTACTTACCCGGCCCATTCGCGATCCAGCGGCGCGTTCTCTGCACAGGATTCGGGTCCAGCTGGGATTCACTAAGGTAGTTCCTCCGCCATCCACCAGGTGGCGCTGCTGCGCTGAAAATCATCTGAACGCACCGGAATACACCGAGCTGGATCAGGTGAAGGTAAGCACTTCCCAAGCGACACATTTTCGGTTTTTAAATGCGGCGGTTTTTCCGAAGACGTCGGGTTTTCGTTCAGCCACGCCCCCCGATTTCCGTCGCACGCATGCCGGCACCGACGCGCCACAATACGATCGCGTGCGCCAAAAATTCCAGGGCAATTCAGGTACAATCAGCGCAAATCGGAAATATTCGGGTAACATGTTGGGAAAACACGAATCGGCCCTTAGTAAATGACCCCCAATGTTAGGTGTTGGCCCTGGAGAGATGTGTAATCATACCAATGTGTATTTCATTAGTAGCTGCTAGAATGATGTAAAATATGGAATGCTTCACGGATTTGCATGTCATCCTTGCACAGGAGCCATGCATTATTGAATGAGCATAAGTCAAAGTTTACATACGTTTGCACAGAGACACAGTGTATACTGTCTCACAGCACAGACAATGACACAGCATATACAATAAACTAAGATTCATACATGGTATTGACAGCACACAGGAGTATAATCTTCAACTGTGGTATAATAACACTATACTAGCACACTGCTCGCTCAATAGACCTAACTAAACGCGCATTGCATTTCAATTACGGCGATGACAAAGTGTAGAAACGGAAAGGGGTGCGGGGTGGAAGGGGAAGGGGTGCGGGGTGCGGGGTGGAAGGGGAAGGGGTGCGGGGTGGAAGGGGAAGGGGTGCGGGGTGGAAGGGGTGGGGGTAACACTTGCCCGAAGCTTTATTGAAAGACAGACACAGAAGGGGGAAAAATAAGGAAGGGAACCTAGCAAAAGTCCACTTCCTTACATAATGTATGCGTGACCCAGAATCCCCTGTAAAAGTCCAAATCCAGTGAAAAGTGAGTGTTTTCTGCCAGATAAACACAGCCTGCAATTCCTAACACACCTAATCTAAGTCTAGCATTTTATACCAAAGTCCTGAACTTGTGCAGAGCGTAGATGTCTTGTAAAGTCCAAAAAAGCGGCTTTCGCCTGGATTCTCCCTGAGGGAGGCGGTGGGCGCCCGGGAAGGCGATCCTGGCTCACAGCAGGGGGTCCAAATCCAGTTAGGTGTTAGCCTGGCTTGTTCATACTGTGTCCTCACAGATAAGACATAGACTCCTGCTAAGGCATTGCAGTGTCGTCGTCGCCGCCGCCGCTTTGTAAATTTTAGCAGAGAGGGGAGGAGCTTCTGAGTGGGGCTTCTCCTTCTTGTC
Source organism: Engystomops pustulosus (assembly GCF_040894005.1). Lineage (NCBI taxonomy): Eukaryota > Metazoa > Chordata > Amphibia > Anura > Leptodactylidae > Engystomops > Engystomops pustulosus. Next base: position 179,441,962 of record NC_092416.1, on the reverse strand, counting down.
TCCCTGCTAGTGAATAATCCAACAGGCTGGTATTGTCAAGGCTGTCTTGTGCCAAGTGAGGAGTCTTCTGGCGTACCAGATGGTGTCCTTATAGCAGTTTATAAGGAGCCAGGCGGCCTGGATATCCTCTATGGCATGAGTGCTCTGGAACAGCCCATAAAGCACTGCAAGGTGCGTCATGGAGCTCCTTGGCACAGAGTCTTGAAAATGGGGCTCCCCAAAACAGGTGCAGGGGAGTCTCTTCCGTCCTGGGGCAATAGGGGGTATTGCTCAGTCTTCGGGCATACGTGAAGACCCGCAGGGGCAGCCCCCCTTGGATGGCCATCCACAAGATGTCCTTGTGGCTGTTGAGCAGTCTGGCCCAGGACACGTTGGCCCAGACCGCCTGGGCCGTGTCCTGGGTGACTCCTGGGACAAATTCCAACAAATCTTTGGCTTGGATGAGCTTGTGCACGGTCTTTGGTTTCCACAGGTCGGGCTTTAGTCCCTCCAGTTGGTGCTCCCTCACGAAGCGGACGGCCTGGCCGTAGTACCAGGGCGCGTCCCAGTTGAAAGGGATGGAGCTGTCCCACTTGTCCCAGCCGAGCCCTTTCCAGAGGGGCAGGAGGAAAAAGCGGGACATGGACTTTCCCGCGGATCTTGCAGAGTTCCTCAGGGTCCTGCGCATGCAGTCGCAAACAAAGAAGATCCAGAGCAAAGTGGAGATGTCGTGGACACCTTTGCCCCCCTTGCTTGGCTCCTTGAACATGGCCGCTTGCTTGACCCGGTCCATCTTTGGGCCCCAAACAAAATGAAAAACGGTCCTGGTAACGGCCTTGCAGACGGGGGCCGGGGGCGGCCACGCCTGAGCCACGTACTGGAGTACGGACAGCAGCTCGTTACGCAGGACGAGCGTCTTCCCCTCCAAGGACAGGTGTCTGAGGCTCCACAGGGTGACTCTGGTGTTGACTTTGGCCAAGCATTCTTGCCAGGTCTTCAGGGCTGCGCCTTCCTTCCCGAACCAGACTCCCAGAACTTTCATGAAGTCCTGCTGAATGGTGAAGGGGAAGGGGGTAGAAGAAGCAAGCTGCCAGTCTCCGAAAAGCATGGCCTCCGACTTCCCGCAGATGACTTTTACCCCCGAAGCCTGTCCGAACTCCTCGCAGGTCTGGACGAGCGCCGTCACCGAGCTCCAGTTGGAGCAGAAGACCGTCACGTCGTCCATGTACAGCGAGAACTTGACCTCGTCTCGTCCGGGATACAAACGCACCCCAAGACCTCACATTTAGGCGGATGAGTTTGAAATACAATTTTGGGGAAAAGCCAGGGGCAGATGTGGCGCGCAGTTTGTGTACATGATACAGGGTCGCTCACATGACATGTAAAAACTTACTTTCTGAGGTAAAATCATGAGGTAAATAATGTATTATTGTACAAAATGGTGTCTATCGCAAAACCGTAACGATTTATTACCTTAATAATGAAAAAACTGTATGAAGCACGGTGCCGACATGAGAAATTGGTGCAAAATATGTTACAGTCTCGCTCACATGACATGTAAAAACCTACTTTCTGAGGTAAAATCTTGAGGTAAATAATGTATTATTGTACAAAATGGTGTCTATAGCAAAAACTTAGCGATTTATTACCTTAATAATGAAAAAAACTGAATGAAGGACGGCGCAGACATGAGAAATTGGTGCAAAATATGGAACGCTTCACGAATTTGCGTGTCATCCTTGCGCAGGGGCCATGCTAATCTTCTCTGTATCGTTCCAATTTTAGTATATGTGCTGCCGAAGCGAGCACAGACCCCTGGCCTCCCCCATCAGTATATATAGTCCCCGGAAGGGGGGAGTTATACATTATGGAGAGATCTTCTTCAGGATTTACACCAGGAACCTATAATATATGACAACCCTCATTCTATAACGTTTCTATAGTTTCTTCATTTATTATCGGGCAACTTATAGGTAACGGGGATATGGGATATTCAACGCTGTGACACCAGAAGATGCAAATTTGCCAGTCCCAGAGGATCCTGGGAGAAGAGGCGGGTCAATCGAGGAAAAGTGGGAAGGACCTGATACCCGAAGGACCTGAAGGACCCCAGAACAGACACCTATGACTTATTCATACCCCAAACCCGAAAATGAAAGCCTCAGAAAAACCCTATGAGCTAATAGTAATAATAATACAAACCCCAGTACAGACCCCAAATCACATCTGAACAAATACATATCCTAGACCAGACCCTCTAAATAAACAGCAGAATATAGACCCCAAACTACAGATAACAAGACCCGTCAGAGTCTCAGAGTCCGAAATAACTGCAGCCCCCGGATGAGATAATACAGTATTCAGACCGGACCCTGGAAACCACAGACCCAACAAAGGGAAACAAGGGAATGTTTGGGGTTTCCCTTTGTTTTTACCTTTTTCCCGCCCTTTTTACAAGACAAAGACCGGTGCTCCCAGCATCCTCTGGGGCTATTTATCTATTTTGCATATTCTGTTTAATACGTTTGTGTCGTTTTATTTGCACTTTTATATATTTAAGAAGGAAAACTCTAGACAGTTGTGGAGAATGAGAGTTATGATCCAATGAAGATGATGGGTGTAATGTATATGGAGTGACCTCTCCATAATGTATAACTCCCCCCCTCCGGGGACTATATATACTGATGGGGGAGGCCAGGGGTCTGTGCTCGCTTCGGCAGCACATATACTAAAATTGGAACGATACAGAGAAGATTAGCATGGCCCCTGCGCAAGGATGACACACAAATTCGTGAAGCGTTCCATATTTTACAGCATTGATGAGGAAAAAGCTTTAATCTAAAGTCTATACGGACTGACTGGAGAGGTACAAATGCTTAGGGTCTGTTCGCATTGAGGATTGTGCTACAGATTTTCCGTCACCCTCTTTGAAGTCTATAGGAGGCCATTGTGTCTGCCAGTTTCCACATGAAGTTACTCGCCCTATATCCCGAGCAGAATCAGCGAGGATTCCTCTCACAATATGGGGAATGCCAGACACATTGATAATTAATGCCAAGTGAATGCAGCCTTAACCCCTTCATGACCGCCGTAATGACTTTTACGAAGATGTATCAGAAGAAGATTGCAGGACATCGGGTTCTGCTGGTACCGGGCCGTGTTCTCACAGCCAAACCCTGCCACTAACACCTGGGATCAGGATCATATCCCGGGTGTTTAACCCCATCACCCCCCTCCCTGCAGCAACGATCATGGCGTGCCAAAGGTGTCGCGCAGCAGTCGCGCAGAAGGACCCTAGGATTTCCTATAGGATAGCTGTCTTGATGGGTGTCTGTTAAAGATAATATTAAGCAGCATAGTACATTATATAAGAGTTCAGTCAGTGCCCTCTCACAAAGCAAATAAAAAAACCCACAAAAAACGCCCACCCCCCCAAAAAAAACAAAAAGTAAAACCACACACATTTTGTACCTCCAAATTTGTACCAACCCAGACTACAAACCTACAATAGTTTTGATCCCGTATGCCAAAAAACGGGAAAAAAAAAGATGCCCAAATTTACATTTTTAACCCTTTACCGACATGTGACGTAATAGTATGTCACATGCCGTAATAGTATGTCACATGCCGGCCTCACAGGCTGAGCCCTCTCCATAGCCAGTAAGTCTTTGTTGCATATTGCAGCAAAGACTTATCGGTAACACCCACGGTCGGTGCTGGCAAAGCTTCGGGCGGCTTCAAAAAAATGGCAGCACATGGGAGCCGCCATCTTGCCGAGGATTGTTTCTCCCCATGACGTCATCGAGGAGCGGCGATCTGTCGCCATGCTGAGTCTGTCTTGTTTTAACCCTTTCATTACAATGTGCCCTCAGCACATAGTAATGAATGAGGAGGAAAATCCCGATATACTGCCATACTGTAGTATGGCAGAACATGATGGGATAGATCAGACAACCTCTTGTTAAAGTACCCTAGGGAGTCTGAAAAAAAAAGTAAAAAAAAAAAAAAAGATAATAAATAAATAAATAAAAGCTCTAATCACCCCCCTTTCCCTAGAGCTGATATAAATAATCAGTAAAAATCATAAATACATTAGGTATTGCTGTGTCAGAAAATGCCCGATCTATCAAAATAAAATAACGGGTTCTCACTGCGTTTAACCCCATAACAAAAAATTGCGGCCAAAGTCGAAAATGGCACTTTTTTGCCATTTCAAAAAATATTAAAAATTCTTTAAAAAGTGATCAAAAGGCCGTCATGGTAGCAGTGAAAATGTCATCAAAAGTCGCAAAAAAATGACACCACCCACAGGTCCATACACAGAAATATGAAAAAGTTATTAGCGCCAGATGCAAAAATCCTTTTTTCTTTTGTACAGGAGGTTTTAATTTTTGTAAATGTATGAACACATTATAAAACCTATACAAATTTGTAATCCCTGTTATCGTACTGACCCAAAGAATAAAGTAGACATGTTATTTGGGGCGCACAGTGAAATCCGTAAAATCCAAGCCCACAAGAAAATGGTGTAAATGTGGGTTTTTATTTACCAATTTCACTGCATTTGGAATTTTTTTCCCGCTTCCCAGTACATGGCATGGAATATTCAATACCATTACTATGAAGTGTAATTTGTTATGCAGAAAACAAGCCGTCACGCAGGTCTTTACATGGAAAAATAAAAAAAGTTATAGATTTTTGAAGGTGAGGAGTGAAAAATAGAAATGAAAAAACAAAAAAGGGCTAGGTCGTTAAGGGGTTAATTATCCATCACCACACAAAAAATTATCTTAATCAGGATCAAAAAACTTTATGATCCCCAAGTGTGTACAAATAAAATGTGCGGGTCTTTTAGCAAAAAATAAGACCTCAAACTAAGGCTATATTCACACGAATGTATGGGGGGCGTATATACGGCCGACGTATATATGGGCGATATACGTCCCCCATACATCACAATGGGCTCACGGCACCCAACAGGCGGGCAGCGGCCATCTGAATGTAGCCTAAGAAAAAAATCCCTTTTGATTTGGTGTGGCTGTAAAGTGTATTGACCTAGAGAACTTTTTAAAATGTTATTTTGATTTGATGATAAAGGCGGAATATTTTTATTAAAAACCATGTCAGATTTGCGCTCTTTCTTTAAATCCGCTGTTTTGGCGGGAAAACTGGCATTAACGTGGAAAATGAGTGCAGAGAAAGGGTTAAAATATCAACACTGAATTTCCCATCAACAAATCTGTGGCGCAAACCTCACACAAACGCACCCCAAGACCTCACATTTAGGCGGATGAGTTTGAAATACAATTTTGGGGAAAAGCCAGGGGCAGATGTGGCGCGCAGTTTGTGTACATGATACAGGGTCGCTCACATGACATGTAAAAACTTACTTTCTGAGGTAAAATCATGAGGTAAATAATGTATTATTGTACAAAATGGTGTCTATCGCAAAACCGTAACGATTTATTACCTTAATAATGAAAAAACTGTATGAAGCACGGTGCCGACATGAGAAATTGGTGCAAAATATGTTACAGTCTCGCTCACATGACATGTAAAAACCTACTTTCTGAGGTAAAATCTTGAGGTAAATAATGTATTATTGTACAAAATGGTGTCTATAGCAAAAACTTAGCGATTTATTACCTTAATAATGAAAAAAACTGAATGAAGGACGGCGCAGACATGAGAAATTGGTGCAAAATATGGAACGCTTCACGAATTTGCGTGTCATCCTTGCGCAGTGGCCATGCTAATCTTCTCTGTATCGTTCCAATTTTAGTATATGTGCTGCCGAAGCGAGCACAGACCCCTGGCCTCCCCCATCAGTATATATAGTCCCCGGAGGGGGGGAGTTATACATTATGGAGAGATCTTCTTCAGGATTTACACCAGGAACCTATAATATATGACAACCCTCATTCTATAACGTTTCTATAGTTTCTTCATTTATTATCGGGCAACTTATAGGTAACGGGGATATGGGATATTCAACGCTGTGACACCAGAAGATGCAAATTTGCCAGTCCCAGAGGATCCTGGGAGAAGAGGCGGGTCAATCGAGGAAAAGTGGGAAGGACCTGATACCCGAAGGACCTGAAGGACCCCAGAACAGACACCTATGACTTATTCATACCCCAAACCCGAAAATGAAAGCCTCAGAAAAACCCTATGAGCTAATAGTAATAATAATACAAACCCCAGTACAGACCCCAAATCACATCTGAACAAATACATATCCTAGACCAGACCCTCTAAATAAACAGCAGAATATAGACCCCAAACTACAGATAACAAGACCCGTCAGAGTCTCAGAGTCCGAAATAACTGCAGCCCCCGGATGAGATAATACAGTATTCAGACCGGACCCTGGAAACCACAGACCCAACAAAGGGAAACAAGGGAATGTTTGGGGTTTCCCTTTGTTTTTACCTTTTTCCCGCCCTTTTTACAAGACAAAGACCGGTGCTCCCAGCATCCTCTGGGGCTATTTATCTATTTTGCATATTCTGTTTAATACGTTTGTGTCGTTTTATTTGCACTTTTATATATTTAAGAAGGAAAACTCTAGACAGTTGTGGAGAATGAGAGTTATGATCCAATGAAGATGATGGGTGTAATGTATATGGAGTGACCTCTCCATAATGTATAACTCCCCCCCTCCGGGGACTATATATACTGATGGGGGAGGCCAGGGGTCTGTGCTCGCTTCGGCAGCACATATACTAAAATTGGAACGATACAGAGAAGATTAGCATGGCCCCTGCGCAAGGATGACACGCAAATTCGTGAAGCGTTCCATATTTTACAGCATTGATGAGGAAAAAGCTTTAATCTAAAGTCTATACGGACTGACTGGAGAGGTACAAATGCTTAGGGTCTGTTCGCATTGAGGATTGTGCTACAGATTTTCCGTCACCCTCTTTGAAGTCTATAGGAGGCCATTGTGTCTGCCAGTTTCCACATGAAGTTACTCGCCCTATATCCCGAGCAGAATCAGCGAGGATTCCTCTCACAATATGGGGAATGCCAGACACATTGATAATTAATGCCAAGTGAATGCAGCCTTAACCCCTTCATGACCGCCGTAATGACTTTTACGAAGATGTATCAGAAGAAGATTGCAGGACATCGGGTTCTGCTGGTACCGGGCCGTGTTCTCACAGCCAAACCCTGCCACTAACACCTGGGATCAGGATCATATCCCGGGTGTTTAACCCCATCACCCCCCTCCCTGCAGCAACGATCATGGCGTGCCAAAGGTGTCGCGCAGCAGTCGCGCAGAAGGACCCTAGGATTTCCTATAGGATAGCTGTCTTGATGGGTGTCTGTTAAAGATAATATTAAGCAGCATAGTACATTATATAAGAGTTCAGTCAGTGCCCTCTCACAAAGCAAATAAAAAAACCCACAAAAAACGCCCACCCCCCCAAAAAAAACAAAAAGTAAAACCACACACATTTTGTACCTCCAAATTTGTACCAACCCAGACTACAAACCTACAATAGTTTTGATCCCGTATGCCAAAAAACGGGAAAAAAAAAGATGCCCAAATTTACATTTTTAACCCTTTACCGACATGTGACGTAATAGTATGTCACATGCCGTAATAGTATGTCACATGCCGGCCTCACAGGCTGAGCCCTCTCCATAGCCAGTAAGTCTTTGTTGCATATTGCAGCAAAGACTTATCGGTAACACCCACGGTCGGTGCTGGCAAAGCTTCGGGCGGCTTCAAAAAAATGGCAGCACATGGGAGCCGCCATCTTGCCGAGGATTGTTTCTCCCCATGACGTCATCGAGGAGCGGCGATCTGTCGCCATGCTGAGTCTGTCTTGTTTTAACCCTTTCATTACAATGTGCCCTCAGCACATAGTAATGAATGAGGAGGAAAATCCCGATATACTGCCATACTGTAGTATGGCAGAACATGATGGGATAGATCAGACAACCTCTTGTTAAAGTACCCTAGGGAGTCTGAAAAAAAAAGTAAAAAAAAAAAAAGATAATAAATAAATAAATAAAAGCTCTAATCACCCCCCTTTCCCTAGAGCTGATATAAATAATCAGTAAAAATCATAAATACATTAGGTATTGCTGTGTCAGAAAATGCCCGATCTATCAAAATAAAATAACGGGTTCTCACTGCGTTTAACCCCATAACAAAAAATTGCGGCCAAAGTCGAAAATGGCACTTTTTTGCCATTTCAAAAAATATTAAAAATTCTTTAAAAAGTGATCAAAAGGCCGTCATGGTAGCAGTGAAAATGTCATCAAAAGTCGCAAAAAAATGACACCACCCACAGGTCCATACACAGAAATATGAAAAAGTTATTAGCGCCAGATGCAAAAATCCTTTTTTCTTTTGTACAGGAGGTTTTAATTTTTGTAAATGTATGAACACATTATAAAACCTATACAAATTTGTAATCCCTGTTATCGTACTGACCCAAAGAATAAAGTAGACATGTTATTTGGGGCGCACAGTGAAATCCGTAAAATCCAAGCCCACAAGAAAATGGTGTAAATGTGGGTTTTTATTTACCAATTTCACTGCATTTGGAATTTTTTTCCCGCTTCCCAGTACATGGCATGGAATATTCAATACCATTACTATGAAGTGTAATTTGTTATGCAGAAAACAAGCCGTCACGCAGGTCTTTACATGGAAAAATAAAAAAAGTTATAGATTTTTGAAGGTGAGGAGTGAAAAATAGAAATGAAAAAACAAAAAAGGGCTAGGTCGTTAAGGGGTTAATTATCCATCACCACACAAAAAATTATCTTAATCAGGATCAAAAAACTTTATGATCCCCAAGTGTGTACAAATAAAATGTGCGGGTCTTTTAGCAAAAAATAAGACCTCAAACTAAGGCTATATTCACACGAATGTATGGGGGGCGTATATACGGCCGACGTATATATGGGCGATATACGTCCCCCATACATCACAATGGGCTCACGGCACCCAACAGGCGGGCAGCGGCCATCTGAATGTAGCCTAAGAAAAAAATCCCTTTTGATTTGGTGTGGCTGTAAAGTGTATTGACCTAGAGAACTTTTTAAAATGTTATTTTGATTTGATGATAAAGGCGGAATATTTTTATTAAAAACCATGTCAGATTTGCGCTCTTTCTTTAAATCCGCTGTTTTGGCGGGAAAACTGGCATTAACGTGGAAAATGAGTGCAGAGAAAGGGTTAAAATATCAACACTGAATTTCCCATCAACAAATCTGTGGCGCAAACCTCACACAAACGCACCCCAAGACCTCACATTTAGGCGGATGAGTTTGAAATACAATTTTGGGGAAAAGCCAGGGGCAGATGTGGCGCGCAGTTTGTGTACATGATACAGGGTCGCTCACATGACATGTAAAAACTTACTTTCTGAGGTAAAATCATGAGGTAAATAATGTATTATTGTACAAAATGGTGTCTATCGCAAAACCGTAACGATTTATTACCTTAATAATGAAAAAACTGTATGAAGCACGGTGCCGACATGAGAAATTGGTGCAAAATATGTTACAGTCTCGCTCACATGACATGTAAAAACCTACTTTCTGAGGTAAAATCTTGAGGTAAATAATGTATTATTGTACAAAATGGTGTCTATAGCAAAAACTTAGCGATTTATTACCTTAATAATGAAAAAAACTGAATGAAGGACGGCGCAGACATGAGAAATTGGTGCAAAATATGGAACGCTTCACGAATTTGCGTGTCATCCTTGCGCAGGGGCCATGCTAATCTTCTCTGTATCGTTCCAATTTTAGTATATGTGCTGCCGAAGCGAGCACAGACCCCTGGCCTCCCCCATCAGTATATATAGTCCCCGGAGGGGGGGAGTTATACATTATGGAGAGATCTTCTTCAGGATTTACACCAGGAACCTATAATATATGACAACCCTCATTCTATAACGTTTCTATAGTTTCTTCATTTATTATCGGGCAACTTATAGGTAACGGGGATATGGGATATTCAACGCTGTGACACCAGAAGATGCAAATTTGCCAGTCCCAGAGGATCCTGGGAGAAGAGGCGGGTCAATCGAGGAAAAGTGGGAAGGACCTGATACCCGAAGGACCTGAAGGACCCCAGAACAGACACCTATGACTTATTCATACCCCAAACCCGAAAATGAAAGCCTCAGAAAAACCCTATGAGCTAATAGTAATAATAATACAAACCCCAGTACAGACCCCAAATCACATCTGAACAAATACATATCCTAGACCAGACCCTCTAAATAAACAGCAGAATATAGACCCCAAACTACAGATAACAAGACCCGTCAGAGTCTCAGAGTCCGAAATAACTGCAGCCCCCGGATGAGATAATACAGTATTCAGACCGGACCCTGGAAACCACAGACCCAACAAAGGGAAACAAGGGAATGTTTGGGGTTTCCCTTTGTTTTTACCTTTTTCCCGCCCTTTTTACAAGACAAAGACCGGTGCTCCCAGCATCCTCTGGGGCTATTTATCTATTTTGCATATTCTGTTTAATACGTTTGTGTCGTTTTATTTGCACTTTTATATATTTAAGAAGGAAAACTCTAGACAGTTGTGGAGAATGAGAGTTATGATCCAATGAAGATGATGGGTGTAATGTATATGGAGTGACCTCTCCATAATGTATAACTCCCCCCCTCCGGGGACTATATATACTGATGGGGGAGGCCAGGGGTCTGTGCTCGCTTCGGCAGCACATATACTAAAATTGGAACGATACAGAGAAGATTAGCATGGCCCCTGCGCAAGGATGACACGCAAATTCGTGAAGCGTTCCATATTTTACAGCATTGATGAGGAAAAAGCTTTAATCTAAAGTCTATACGGACTGACTGGAGAGGTACAAATGCTTAGGGTCTGTTCGCATTGAGGATTGTGCTACAGATTTTCCGTCACCCTCTTTGAAGTCTATAGGAGGCCATTGTGTCTGCCAGTTTCCACATGAAGTTACTCGCCCTATATCCCGAGCAGAATCAGCGAGGATTCCTCTCACAATATGGGGAATGCCAGACACATTGATAATTAATGCCAAGTGAATGCAGCCTTAACCCCTTCATGACCGCCGTAATGACTTTTACGAAGATGTATCAGAAGAAGATTGCAGGACATCGGGTTCTGCTGGTACCGGGCCGTGTTCTCACAGCCAAACCCTGCCACTAACACCTGGGATCAGGATCATATCCCGGGTGTTTAACCCCATCACCCCCCTCCCTGCAGCAACGATCATGGCGTGCCAAAGGTGTCGCGCAGCAGTCGCGCAGAAGGACCCTAGGATTTCCTATAGGATAGCTGTCTTGATGGGTGTCTGTTAAAGATAATATTAAGCAGCATAGTACATTATATAAGAGTTCAGTCAGTGCCCTCTCACAAAGCAAATAAAAAAACCCACAAAAAACGCCCACCCCCCCAAAAAAAACAAAAAGTAAAACCACACACATTTTGTACCTCCAAATTTGTACCAACCCAGACTACAAACCTACAATAGTTTTGATCCCGTATGCCAAAAAACGGGAAAAAAAAAGATGCCCAAATTTACATTTTTAACCCTTTACCGACATGTGACGTAATAGTATGTCACATGCCGTAATAGTATGTCACATGCCGGCCTCACAGGCTGAGCCCTCTCCATAGCCAGTAAGTCTTTGTTGCATATTGCAGCAAAGACTTATCGGTAACACCCACGGTCGGTGCTGGCAAAGCTTCGGGCGGCTTCAAAAAAATGGCAGCACATGGGAGCCGCCATCTTGCCGAGGATTGTTTCTCCCCATGACGTCATCGAGGAGCGGCGATCTGTCGCCATGCTGAGTCTGTCTTGTTTTAACCCTTTCATTACAATGTGCCCTCAGCACATAGTAATGAATGAGGAGGAAAATCCCGATATACTGCCATACTGTAGTATGGCAGAACATGATGGGATAGATCAGACAACCTCTTGTTAAAGTACCCTAGGGAGTCTGAAAAAAAAAGTAAAAAAAAAAAAAAAGATAATAAATAAATAAATAAAAGCTCTAATCACCCCCCTTTCCCTAGAGCTGATATAAATAATCAGTAAAAATCATAAATACATTAGGTATTGCTGTGTCAGAAAATGCCCGATCTATCAAAATAAAATAACGGGTTCTCACTGCGTTTAACCCCATAACAAAAAATTGCGGCCAAAGTCGAAAATGGCACTTTTTTGCCATTTCAAAAAATATTAAAAATTCTTTAAAAAGTGATCAAAAGGCCGTCATGGTAGCAGTGAAAATGTCATCAAAAGTCGCAAAAAAATGACACCACCCACAGGTCCATACACAGAAATATGAAAAAGTTATTAGCGCCAGATGCAAAAATCCTTTTTTCTTTTGTACAGGAGGTTTTAATTTTTGTAAATGTATGAACACATTATAAAACCTATACAAATTTGTAATCCCTGTTATCGTACTGACCCAAAGAATAAAGTAGACATGTTATTTGGGGCGCACAGTGAAATCCGTAAAATCCAAGCCCACAAGAAAATGGTGTAAATGTGGGTTTTTATTTACCAATTTCACTGCATTTGGAATTTTTTTCCCGCTTCCCAGTACATGGCATGGAATATTCAATACCATTACTATGAAGTGTAATTTGTTATGCAGAAAACAAGCCGTCACGCAGGTCTTTACATGGAAAAATAAAAAAAGTTATAGATTTTTGAAGGTGAGGAGTGAAAAATAGAAATGAAAAAACAAAAAAGGGCTAGGTCGTTAAGGGGTTAATTATCCATCACCACACAAAAAATTATCTTAATCAGGATCAAAAAACTTTATGATCCCCAAGTGTGTACAAATAAAATGTGCGGGTCTTTTAGCAAAAAATAAGACCTCAAACTAAGGCTATATTCACACGAATGTATGGGGGGCGTATATACGGCCGACGTATATATGGGCGATATACGTCCCCCATACATCACAATGGGCTCACGGCACCCAACAGGCGGGCAGCGGCCATCTGAATGTAGCCTAAGAAAAAAATCCCTTTTGATTTGGTGTGGCTGTAAAGTGTATTGACCTAGAGAACTTTTTAAAATGTTATTTTGATTTGATGATAAAGGCGGAATATTTTTATTAAAAACCATGTCAGATTTGCGCTCTTTCTTTAAATCCGCTGTTTTGGCGGGAAAACTGGCATTAACGTGGAAAATGAGTGCAGAGAAAGGGTTAAAATATCAACACTGAATTTCCCATCAACAAATCTGTGGCGCAAACCTCACACAAACGCACCCCAAGACCTCACATTTAGGCGGATGAGTTTGAAATACAATTTTGGGGAAAAGCCAGGGGCAGATGTGGCGCGCAGTTTGTGTACATGATACAGGGTCGCTCACATGACATGTAAAAACTTACTTTCTGAGGTAAAATCATGAGGTAAATAATGTATTATTGTACAAAATGGTGTCTATCGCAAAACCGTAACGATTTATTACCTTAATAATGAAAAAACTGTATGAAGCACGGTGCCGACATGAGAAATTGGTGCAAAATATGTTACAGTCTCGCTCACATGACATGTAAAAACCTACTTTCTGAGGTAAAATCTTGAGGTAAATAATGTATTATTGTACAAAATGGTGTCTATAGCAAAAACTTAGCGATTTATTACCTTAATAATGAAAAAAACTGAATGAAGGACGGCGCAGACATGAGAAATTGGTGCAAAATATGGAACGCTTCACGAATTTGCGTGTCATCCTTGCGCAGTGGCCATGCTAATCTTCTCTGTATCGTTCCAATTTTAGTATATGTGCTGCCGAAGCGAGCACAGACCCCTGGCCTCCCCCATCAGTATATATAGTCCCCGGAGGGGGGGAGTTATACATTATGGAGAGATCTTCTTCAGGATTTACACCAGGAACCTATAATATATGACAACCCTCATTCTATAACGTTTCTATAGTTTCTTCATTTATTATCGGGCAACTTATAGGTAACGGGGATATGGGATATTCAACGCTGTGACACCAGAAGATGCAAATTTGCCAGTCCCAGAGGATCCTGGGAGAAGAGGCGGGTCAATCGAGGAAAAGTGGGAAGGACCTGATACCCGAAGGACCTGAAGGACCCCAGAACAGACACCTATGACTTATTCATACCCCAAACCCGAAAATGAAAGCCTCAGAAAAACCCTATGAGCTAATAGTAATAATAATACAAACCCCAGTACAGACCCCAAATCACATCTGAACAAATACATATCCTAGACCAGACCCTCTAAATAAACAGCAGAATATAGACCCCAAACTACAGATAACAAGACCCGTCAGAGTCTCAGAGTCCGAAATAACTGCAGCCCCCGGATGAGATAATACAGTATTCAGACCGGACCCTGGAAACCACAGACCCAACAAAGGGAAACAAGGGAATGTTTGGGGTTTCCCTTTGTTTTTACCTTTTTCCCGCCCTTTTTACAAGACAAAGACCGGTGCTCCCAGCATCCTCTGGGGCTATTTATCTATTTTGCATATTCTGTTTAATACGTTTGTGTCGTTTTATTTGCACTTTTATATATTTAAGAAGGAAAACTCTAGACAGTTGTGGAGAATGAGAGTTATGATCCAATGAAGATGATGGGTGTAATGTATATGGAGTGACCTCTCCATAATGTATAACTCCCCCCCTCCGGGGACTATATATACTGATGGGGGAGGCCAGGGGTCTGTGCTCGCTTCGGCAGCACATATACTAAAATTGGAACGATACAGAGAAGATTAGCATGGCCCCTGCGCAAGGATGACACGCAAATTCGTGAAGCGTTCCATATTTTACAGCATTGATGAGGAAAAAGCTTTAATCTAAAGTCTATACGGACTGACTGGAGAGGTACAAATGCTTAGGGTCTGTTCGCATTGAGGATTGTGCTACAGATTTTCCGTCACCCTCTTTGAAGTCTATAGGAGGCCATTGTGTCTGCCAGTTTCCACATGAAGTTACTCGCCCTATATCCCGAGCAGAATCAGCGAGGATTCCTCTCACAATATGGGGAATGCCAGACACATTGATAATTAATGCCAAGTGAATGCAGCCTTAACCCCTTCATGACCGCCGTAATGACTTTTACGAAGATGTATCAGAAGAAGATTGCAGGACATCGGGTTCTGCTGGTACCGGGCCGTGTTCTCACAGCCAAACCCTGCCACTAACACCTGGGATCAGGATCATATCCCGGGTGTTTAACCCCATCACCCCCCTCCCTGCAGCAACGATCATGGCGTGCCAAAGGTGTTGCGCAGCAGTCGCGCAGAAGGACCCTAGGATTTCCTATAGGATAGCTGTCTTGATGGGTGTCTGTTAAAGATAATATTAAGCAGCATAGTACATTATATAAGAGTTCAGTCAGTGCCCTCTCACAAAGCAAATAAAAAAACCCACAAAAAACGCCCACCCCCCCAAAAAAAACAAAAAGTAAAACCACACACATTTTGTACCTCCAAATTTGTACCAACCCAGACTACAAACCTACAATAGTTTTGATCCCGTATGCCAAAAAACGGGAAAAAAAAAGATGCCCAAATTTACATTTTTAACCCTTTACCGACATGTGACGTAATAGTATGTCACATGCCGTAATAGTATGTCACATGCCGGCCTCACAGGCTGAGCCCTCTCCATAGCCAGTAAGTCTTTGTTGCATATTGCAGCAAAGACTTATCGGTAACACCCACGGTCGGTGCTGGCAAAGCTTCGGGCGGCTTCAAAAAAATGGCAGCACATGGGAGCCGCCATCTTGCCGAGGATTGTTTCTCCCCATGACGTCATCGAGGAGCGGCGATCTGTCGCCATGCTGAGTCTGTCTTGTTTTAACCCTTTCATTACAATGTGCCCTCAGCACATAGTAATGAATGAGGAGGAAAATCCCGATATACTGCCATACTGTAGTATGGCAGAACATGATGGGATAGATCAGACAACCTCTTGTTAAAGTACCCTAGGGAGTCTGAAAAAAAAAGTAAAAAAAAAAAAAAGATAATAATTAAATAAATAAAAGCTCTAATCACCCCCCTTTCCCTAGAGCTGATATAAATAATCAGTAAAAATCATAAATACATTAGGTATTGCTGTGTCAGAAAATGCCCGATCTATCAAAATAAAATAACGGGTTCTCACTGCGTTTAACCCCATAACAAAAAATTGCGGCCAAAGTCGAAAATGGCACTTTTTTGCCATTTCAAAAAATATTAAAAATTCTTTAAAAAGTGATCAAAAGGCCGTCATGGTAGCAGTGAAAATGTCATCAAAAGTCGCAAAAAAATGACACCACCCACAGGTCCATACACAGAAATATGAAAAAGTTATTAGCGCCAGATGCAAAAATCCTTTTTTCTTTTGTACAGGAGGTTTTAATTTTTGTAAATGTATGAACACATTATAAAACCTATACAAATTTGTAATCCCTGTTATCGTACTGACCCAAAGAATAAAGTAGACATGTTATTTGGGGCGCACAGTGAAATCCGTAAAATCCAAGCCCACAAGAAAATGGTGTAAATGTGGGTTTTTATTTACCAATTTCACTGCATTTGGAATTTTTTTCCCGCTTCCCAGTACATGGCATGGAATATTCAATACCATTACTATGAAGTGTAATTTGTTATGCAGAAAACAAGCCGTCACGCAGGTCTTTACATGGAAAAATAAAAAAAGTTATAGATTTTTGAAGGTGAGGAGTGAAAAATAGAAATGAAAAAACAAAAAAGGGCTAGGTCGTTAAGGGGTTAATTATCCATCACCACACAAAAAATTATCTTAATCAGGATCAAAAAACTTTATGATCCCCAAGTGTGTACAAATAAAATGTGCGGGTCTTTTAGCAAAAAATAAGACCTCAAACTAAGGCTATATTCACACGAATGTATGGGGGGCGTATATACGGCCGACGTATATATGGGCGATATACGTCCCCCATACATCACAATGGGCTCACGGCACCCAACAGGCGGGCAGCGGCCATCTGAATGTAGCCTAAGAAAAAAATCCCTTTTGATTTGGTGTGGCTGTAAAGTGTATTGACCTAGAGAACTTTTTAAAATGTTATTTTGATTTGATGATAAAGGCGGAATATTTTTATTAAAAACCATGTCAGATTTGCGCTCTTTCTTTAAATCCGCTGTTTTGGCGGGAAAACTGGCATTAACGTGGAAAATGAGTGCAGAGAAAGGGTTAAAATATCAACACTGAATTTCCCATCAACAAATCTGTGGCGCAAACCTCACACAAACGCACCCCAAGACCTCACATTTAGGCGGATGAGTTTGAAATACAATTTTGGGGAAAAGCCAGGGGCAGATGTGGCGCGCAGTTTGTGTACATGATACAGGGTCGCTCACATGACATGTAAAAACTTACTTTCTGAGGTAAAATCATGAGGTAAATAATGTATTATTGTACAAAATGGTGTCTATCGCAAAACCGTAACGATTTATTACCTTAATAATGAAAAAACTGTATGAAGCACGGTGCCGACATGAGAAATTGGTGCAAAATATGTTACAGTCTCGCTCACATGACATGTAAAAACCTACTTTCTGAGGTAAAATCTTGAGGTAAATAATGTATTATTGTACAAAATGGTGTCTATAGCAAAAACTTAGCGATTTATTACCTTAATAATGAAAAAAACTGAATGAAGGACGGCGCAGACATGAGAAATTGGTGCAAAATATGGAACGCTTCACGAATTTGCGTGTCATCCTTGCGCAGGGGCCATGCTAATCTTCTCTGTATCGTTCCAATTTTAGTATATGTGCTGCCGAAGCGAGCACAGACCCCTGGCCTCCCCCATCAGTATATATAGTCCCCGGAGGGGGGGAGTTATACATTATGGAGAGATCTTCTTCAGGATTTACACCAGGAACCTATAATATATGACAACCCTCATTCTATAACGTTTCTATAGTTTCTTCATTTATTATCGGGCAACTTATAGGTAACGGGGATATGGGATATTCAACGCTGTGACACCAGAAGATGCAAATTTGCCAGTCCCAGAGGATCCTGGGAGAAGAGGCGGGTCAATCGAGGAAAAGTGGGAAGGACCTGATACCCGAAGGACCTGAAGGACCCCAGAACAGACACCTATGACTTATTCATACCCCAAACCCGAAAATGAAAGCCTCAGAAAAACCCTATGAGCTAATAGTAATAATAATACAAACCCCAGTACAGACCCCAAATCACATCTGAACAAATACATATCCTAGACCAGACCCTCTAAATAAACAGCAGAATATAGACCCCAAACTACAGATAACAAGACCCGTCAGAGTCTCAGAGTCCGAAATAACTGCAGCCCCCGGATGAGATAATACAGTATTCAGACCGGACCCTGGAAACCACAGACCCAACAAAGGGAAACAAGGGAATGTTTGGGGTTTCCCTTTGTTTTTACCTTTTTCCCGCCCTTTTTACAAGACAAAGACCGGTGCTCCCAGCATCCTCTGGGGCTATTTATCTATTTTGCATATTCTGTTTAATACGTTTGTGTCGTTTTATTTGCACTTTTATATATTTAAGAAGGAAAACTCTAGACAGTTGTGGAGAATGAGAGTTATGATCCAATGAAGATGATGGGTGTAATGTATATGGAGTGACCTCTCCATAATGTATAACTCCCCCCCTCCGGGGACTATATATACTGATGGGGGAGGCCAGGGGTCTGTGCTCGCTTCGGCAGCACATATACTAAAATTGGAACGATACAGAGAAGATTAGCATGGCCCCTGCGCAAGGATGACACGCAAATTCGTGAAGCGTTCCATATTTTACAGCATTGATGAGGAAAAAGCTTTAATCTAAAGTCTATACGGACTGACTGGAGAGGTACAAATGCTTAGGGTCTGTTCACATTGAGGATTGTGCTACAGATTTTCCATCACCCTCTTTGAAGTCTATAGGAGGCCATTGTGTCTGCCAGTTTCCACATGAAGTTACTCGCCCTATATCCCGAGCAGAATCAGCGAGGATTCCTCTCACAATATGGGGAATGCCAGACACATTGATAATTAATGCCAAGTGAATGCAGCCTTAACCCCTTCATGACCGCCGTAATGACTTTTACGAAGATGTATCAGAAGAAGATTGCAGGACATCGGGTTCTGCTGGTACCGGGCCGTGTTCTCACAGCCAAACCCTGCCACTAACACCTGGGATCAGGATCATATCCCGGGTGTTTAACCCCATCACCCCCCTCCCTGCAGCAACGATCATGGCGTGCCAAAGGTGTCGCGCAGCAGTCGCGCAGAAGGACCCTAGGATTTCCTATAGGATAGCTGTCTTGATGGGTGTCTGTTAAAGATAATATTAAGCAGCATAGTACATTATATAAGAGTTCAGTCAGTGCCCTCTCACAAAGCAAATAAAAAAACCCACAAAAAACGCCCACCCCCCCAAAAAAAACAAAAAGTAAAACCACACACATTTTGTACCTCCAAATTTGTACCAACCCAGACTACAAACCTACAATAGTTTTGATCCCGTATGCCAAAAAACGGGAAAAAAAAAGATGCCCAAATTTACATTTTTAACCCTTTACCGACATGTGACGTAATAGTATGTCACATGCCGTAATAGTATGTCACATGCCGGCCTCACAGGCTGAGCCCTCTCCATAGCCAGTAAGTCTTTGTTGCATATTGCAGCAAAGACTTATCGGTAACACCCACGGTCGGTGCTGGCAAAGCTTCGGGCGGCTTCAAAAAAATGGCAGCACATGGGAGCCGCCATCTTGCCGAGGATTGTTTCTCCCCATGACGTCATCGAGGAGCGGCGATCTGTCGCCATGCTGAGTCTGTCTTGTTTTAACCCTTTCATTACAATGTGCCCTCAGCACATAGTAATGAATGAGGAGGAAAATCCCGATATACTGCCATACTGTAGTATGGCAGAACATGATGGGATAGATCAGACAACCTCTTGTTAAAGTACCCTAGGGAGTCTGAAAAAAAAAGTAAAAAAAAAAAAAAGATAATAATTAAATAAATAAAAGCTCTAATCACCCCCCTTTCCCTAGAGCTGATATAAATAATCAGTAAAAATCATAAATACATTAGGTATTGCTGTGTCAGAAAATGCCCGATCTATCAAAATAAAATAACGGGTTCTCACTGCGTTTAACCCCATAACAAAAAATTGCGGCCAAAGTCGAAAATGGCACTTTTTTGCCATTTCAAAAAATATTAAAAATTCTTTAAAAAGTGATCAAAAGGCCGTCATGGTAGCAGTGAAAATGTCATCAAAAGTCGCAAAAAAATGACACCACCCACAGGTCCATACACAGAAATATGAAAAAGTTATTAGCGCCAGATGCAAAAATCCTTTTTTCTTTTGTACAGGAGGTTTTAATTTTTGTAAATGTATGAACACATTATAAAACCTATACAAATTTGTAATCCCTGTTATCGTACTGACCCAAAGAATAAAGTAGACATGTTATTTGGGGCGCACAGTGAAATCCGTAAAATCCAAGCCCACAAGAAAATGGTGTAAATGTGGGTTTTTATTTACCAATTTCACTGCATTTGGAATTTTTTTCCCGCTTCCCAGTACATGGCATGGAATATTCAATACCATTACTATGAAGTGTAATTTGTTATGCAGAAAACAAGCCGTCACGCAGGTCTTTACATGGAAAAATAAAAAAAGTTATAGATTTTTGAAGGTGAGGAGTGAAAAATAGAAATGAAAAAACAAAAAAGGGCTAGGTCGTTAAGGGGTTAATTATCCATCACCACACAAAAAATTATCTTAATCAGGATCAAAAAACTTTATGATCCCCAAGTGTGTACAAATAAAATGTGCGGGTCTTTTAGCAAAAAATAAGACCTCAAACTAAGGCTATATTCACACGAATGTATGGGGGGCGTATATACGGCCGACGTATATATGGGCGATATACGTCCCCCATACATCACAATGGGCTCACGGCACCCAACAGGCGGGCAGCGGCCATCTGAATGTAGCCTAAGAAAAAAATCCCTTTTGATTTGGTGTGGCTGTAAAGTGTATTGACCTAGAGAACTTTTTAAAATGTTATTTTGATTTGATGATAAAGGCGGAATATTTTTATTAAAAACCATGTCAGATTTGCGCTCTTTCTTTAAATCCGCTGTTTTGGCGGGAAAACTGGCATTAACGTGGAAAATGAGTGCAGAGAAAGGGTTAAAATATCAACACTGAATTTCCCATCAACAAATCTGTGGCGCAAACCTCACACAAACGCACCCCAAGACCTCACATTTAGGCGGATGAGTTTGAAATACAATTTTGGGGAAAAGCCAGGGGCAGATGTGGCGCGCAGTTTGTGTACATGATACAGGGTCGCTCACATGACATGTAAAAACTTACTTTCTGAGGTAAAATCATGAGGTAAATAATGTATTATTGTACAAAATGGTGTCTATCGCAAAACCGTAACGATTTATTACCTTAATAATGAAAAAACTGTATGAAGCACGGTGCCGACATGAGAAATTGGTGCAAAATATGTTACAGTCTCGCTCACATGACATGTAAAAACCTACTTTCTGAGGTAAAATCTTGAGGTAAATAATGTATTATTGTACAAAATGGTGTCTATAGCAAAAACTTAGCGATTTATTACCTTAATAATGAAAAAAACTGAATGAAGGACGGCGCAGACATGAGAAATTGGTGCAAAATATGGAACGCTTCACGAATTTGCGTGTCATCCTTGCGCAGGGGCCATGCTAATCTTCTCTGTATCGTTCCAATTTTAGTATATGTGCTGCCGAAGCGAGCACAGACCCCTGGCCTCCCCCATCAGTATATATAGTCCCCGGAGGGGGGGAGTTATACATTATGGAGAGATCTTCTTCAGGATTTACACCAGGAACCTATAATATATGACAACCCTCATTCTATAACGTTTCTATAGTTTCTTCATTTATTATCGGGCAACTTATAGGTAACGGGGATATGGGATATTCAACGCTGTGACACCAGAAGATGCAAATTTGCCAGTCCCAGAGGATCCTGGGAGAAGAGGCGGGTCAATCGAGGAAAAGTGGGAAGGACCTGATACCCGAAGGACCTGAAGGACCCCAGAACAGACACCTATGACTTATTCATACCCCAAACCCGAAAATGAAAGCCTCAGAAAAACCCTATGAGCTAATAGTAATAATAATACAAACCCCAGTACAGACCCCAAATCACATCTGAACAAATACATATCCTAGACCAGACCCTCTAAATAAACAGCAGAATATAGACCCCAAACTACAGATAACAAGACCCGTCAGAGTCTCAGAGTCCGAAATAACTGCAGCCCCCGGATGAGATAATACAGTATTCAGACCGGACCCTGGAAACCACAGACCCAACAAAGGGAAACAAGGGAATGTTTGGGGTTTCCCTTTGTTTTTACCTTTTTCCCGCCCTTTTTACAAGACAAAGACCGGTGCTCCCAGCATCCTCTGGGGCTATTTATCTATTTTGCATATTCTGTTTAATACGTTTGTGTCGTTTTATTTGCACTTTTATATATTTAAGAAGGAAAACTCTAGACAGTTGTGGAGAATGAGAGTTATGATCCAATGAAGATGATGGGTGTAATGTATATGGAGTGACCTCTCCATAATGTATAACTCCCCCCCTCCGGGGACTATATATACTGATGGGGGAGGCCAGGGGTCTGTGCTCGCTTCGGCAGCACATATACTAAAATTGGAACGATACAGAGAAGATTAGCATGGCCCCTGCGCAAGGATGACACGCAAATTCGTGAAGCGTTCCATATTTTACAGCATTGATGAGGAAAAAGCTTTAATCTAAAGTCTATACGGACTGACTGGAGAGGTACAAATGCTTAGGGTCTGTTCACATTGAGGATTGTGCTACAGATTTTCCATCACCCTCTTTGAAGTCTATAGGAGGCCATTGTGTCTGCCAGTTTCCACATGAAGTTACTCGCCCTATATCCCGAGCAGAATCAGCGAGGATTCCTCTCACAATATGGGGAATGCCAGACACATTGATAATTAATGCCAAGTGAATGCAGCCTTAACCCCTTCATGACCGCCGTAATGACTTTTACGAAGATGTATCAGAAGAAGATTGCAGGACATCGGGTTCTGCTGGTACCGGGCCGTGTTCTCACAGCCAAACCCTGCCACTAACACCTGGGATCAGGATCATATCCCGGGTGTTTAACCCCATCACCCCCCTCCCTGCAGCAACGATCATGGCGTGCCAAAGGTGTCGCGCAGCAGTCGCGCAGAAGGACCCTAGGATTTCCTATAGGATAGCTGTCTTGATGGGTGTCTGTTAAAGATAATATTAAGCAGCATAGTACATTATATAAGAGTTCAGTCAGTGCCCTCTCACAAAGCAAATAAAAAAACCCACAAAAAACGCCCACCCCCCCAAAAAAAACAAAAAGTAAAACCACACACATTTTGTACCTCCAAATTTGTACCAACCCAGACTACAAACCTACAATAGTTTTGATCCCGTATGCCAAAAAACGGGAAAAAAAAAGATGCCCAAATTTACATTTTTAACCCTTTACCGACATGTGACGTAATAGTATGTCACATGCCGTAATAGTATGTCACATGCCGGCCTCACAGGCTGAGCCCTCTCCATAGCCAGTAAGTCTTTGTTGCATATTGCAGCAAAGACTTATCGGTAACACCCACGGTCGGTGCTGGCAAAGCTTCGGGCGGCTTCAAAAAAATGGCAGCACATGGGAGCCGCCATCTTGCCGAGGATTGTTTCTCCCCATGACGTCATCGAGGAGCGGCGATCTGTCGCCATGCTGAGTCTGTCTTGTTTTAACCCTTTCATTACAATGTGCCCTCAGCACATAGTAATGAATGAGGAGGAAAATCCCGATATACTGCCATACTGTAGTATGGCAGAACATGATGGGATAGATCAGACAACCTCTTGTTAAAGTACCCTAGGGAGTCTGAAAAAAAAAGTAAAAAAAAAAAAAAAGATAATAAATAAATAAATAAAAGCTCTAATCACCCCCCTTTCCCTAGAGCTGATATAAATAATCAGTAAAAATCATAAATACATTAGGTATTGCTGTGTCAGAAAATGCCCGATCTATCAAAATAAAATAACGGGTTCTCACTGCGTTTAACCCCATAACAAAAAATTGCGGCCAAAGTCGAAAATGGCACTTTTTTGCCATTTCAAAAAATATTAAAAATTCTTTAAAAAGTGATCAAAAGGCCGTCATGGTAGCAGTGAAAATGTCATCAAAAGTCGCAAAAAAATGACACCACCCACAGGTCCATACACAGAAATATGAAAAAGTTATTAGCGCCAGATGCAAAAATCCTTTTTTCTTTTGTACAGGAGGTTTTAATTTTTGTAAATGTATGAACACATTATAAAACCTATACAAATTTGTAATCCCTGTTATCGTACTGACCCAAAGAATAAAGTAGACATGTTATTTGGGGCGCACAGTGAAATCCGTAAAATCCAAGCCCACAAGAAAATGGTGTAAATGTGGGTTTTTATTTACCAATTTCACTGCATTTGGAATTTTTTTCCCGCTTCCCAGTACATGGCATGGAATATTCAATACCATTACTATGAAGTGTAATTTGTTATGCAGAAAACAAGCCGTCACGCAGGTCTTTACATGGAAAAATAAAAAAAGTTATAGATTTTTGAAGGTGAGGAGTGAAAAATAGAAATGAAAAAACAAAAAAGGGCTAGGTCGTTAAGGGGTTAATTATCCATCACCACACAAAAAATTATCTTAATCAGGATCAAAAAACTTTATGATCCCCAAGTGTGTACAAATAAAATGTGCGGGTCTTTTAGCAAAAAATAAGACCTCAAACTAAGGCTATATTCACACGAATGTATGGGGGGCGTATATACGGCCGACGTATATATGGGCGATATACGTCCCCCATACATCACAATGGGCTCACGGCACCCAACAGGCGGGCAGCGGCCATCTGAATGTAGCCTAAGAAAAAAATCCCTTTTGATTTGGTGTGGCTGTAAAGTGTATTGACCTAGAGAATTTTTTAAAATGTTATTTTGATTTGATGATAAAGGCGGAATATTTTTATTAAAAACCATGTCAGATTTGCGCTCTTTCTTTAAATCCGCTGTTTTGGCGGGAAAACTGGCATTAACGTGGAAAATGAGTGCAGAGAAAGGGTTAAAATATCAACACTGAATTTCCCATCAACAAATCTGTGGCGCAAACCTCACACAAACGCACCCCAAGACCTCACATTTAGGCGGATGAGTTTGAAATACAATTTTGGGGAAAAGCCAGGGGCAGATGTGGCGCGCAGTTTGTGTACATGATACAGGGTCGCTCACATGACATGTAAAAACTTACTTTCTGAGGTAAAATCATGAGGTAAATAATGTATTATTGTACAAAATGGTGTCTATCGCAAAACCGTAACGATTTATTACCTTAATAATGAAAAAACTGTATGAAGCACGGTGCCGACATGAGAAATTGGTGCAAAATATGTTACAGTCTCGCTCACATGACATGTAAAAACCTACTTTCTGAGGTAAAATCTTGAGGTAAATAATGTATTATTGTACAAAATGGTGTCTATAGCAAAAACTTAGCGATTTATTACCTTAATAATGAAAAAAAATGAATGAAGGACGGCGCAGACATGAGAAATTGGTGCAAAATATGGAACGCTTCACGAATTTGCGTGTCATCCTTGCGCAGGGGCCATGCTAATCTTCTCTGTATCGTTCCAATTTTAGTATATGTGCTGCCGAAGCGAGCACAGACCCCTGGCCTCCCCCATCAGTATATATAGTCCCCGGAGGGGGGGAGTTATACATTATGGAGAGATCTTCTTCAGGATTTACACCAGGAACCTATAATATATGACAACCCTCATTCTATAACGTTTCTATAGTTTCTTCATTTATTATCGGGCAACTTATAGGTAACGGGGATATGGGATATTCAACGCTGTGACACCAGAAGATGCAAATTTGCCAGTCCCAGAGGATCCTGGGAGAAGAGGCGGGTCAATCGAGGAAAAGTGGGAAGGACCTGATACCCGAAGGACCTGAAGGACCCCAGAACAGACACCTATGACTTATTCATACCCCAAACCCGAAAATGAAAGCCTCAGAAAAACCCTATGAGCTAATAGTAATAATAATACAAACCCCAGTACAGACCCCAAATCACATCTGAACAAATACATATCCTAGACCAGACCCTCTAAATAAACAGCAGAATATAGACCCCAAACTACAGATAACAAGACCCGTCAGAGTCTCAGAGTCCGAAATAACTGCAGCCCCCGGATGAGATAATACAGTATTCAGACCGGACCCTGGAAACCACAGACCCAACAAAGGGAAACAAGGGAATGTTTGGGGTTTCCCTTTGTTTTTACCTTTTTCCCGCCCTTTTTACAAGACAAAGACCGGTGCTCCCAGCATCCTCTGGGGCTATTTATCTATTTTGCATATTCTGTTTAATACGTTTGTGTCGTTTTATTTGCACTTTTATATATTTAAGAAGGAAAACTCTAGACAGTTGTGGAGAATGAGAGTTATGATCCAATGAAGATGATGGGTGTAATGTATATGGAGTGACCTCTCCATAATGTATAACTCCCCCCCTCCGGGGACTATATATACTGATGGGGGAGGCCAGGGGTCTGTGCTCGCTTCGGCAGCACATATACTAAAATTGGAACGATACAGAGAAGATTAGCATGGCCCCTGCGCAAGGATGACACGCAAATTCGTGAAGCGTTCCATATTTTACAGCATTGATGAGGAAAAAGCTTTAATCTAAAGTCTATACGGACTGACTGGAGAGGTACAAATGCTTAGGGTCTGTTCGCATTGAGGATTGTGCTACAGATTTTCCGTCACCCTCTTTGAAGTCTATAGGAGGCCATTGTGTCTGCCAGTTTCCACATGAAGTTACTCGCCCTATATCCCGAGCAGAATCAGCGAGGATTCCTCTCACAATATGGGGAATGCCAGACACATTGATAATTAATGCCAAGTGAATGCAGCCTTAACCCCTTCATGACCGCCGTAATGACTTTTACGAAGATGTATCAGAAGAAGATTGCAGGACATCGGGTTCTGCTGGTACCGGGCCGTGTTCTCACAGCCAAACCCTGCCACTAACACCTGGGATCAGGATCATATCCCGGGTGTTTAACCCCATCACCCCCCTCCCTGCAGCAACGATCATGGCGTGCCAAAGGTGTCGCGCAGCAGTCGCGCAGAAGGACCCTAGGATTTCCTATAGGATAGCTGTCTTGATGGGTGTCTGTTAAAGATAATATTAAGCAGCATAGTACATTATATAAGAGTTCAGTCAGTGCCCTCTCACAAAGCAAATAAAAAAACCCACAAAAAACGCCCACCCCCCCAAAAAAAACAAAAAGTAAAACCACACACATTTTGTACCTCCAAATTTGTACCAACCCAGACTACAAACCTACAATAGTTTTGATCCCGTATGCCAAAAAACGGGAAAAAAAAAGATGCCCAAATTTACATTTTTAACCCTTTACCGACATGTGACGTAATAGTATGTCACATGCCGTAATAGTATGTCACATGCCGGCCTCACAGGCTGAGCCCTCTCCATAGCCAGTAAGTCTTTGTTGCATATTGCAGCAAAGACTTATCGGTAACACCCACGGTCGGTGCTGGCAAAGCTTCGGGCGGCTTCAAAAAAATGGCAGCACATGGGAGCCGCCATCTTGCCGAGGATTGTTTCTCCCCATGACGTCATCGAGGAGCGGCGATCTGTCGCCATGCTGAGTCTGTCTTGTTTTAACCCTTTCATTACAATGTGCCCTCAGCACATAGTAATGAATGAGGAGGAAAATCCCGATATACTGCCATACTGTAGTATGGCAGAACATGATGGGATAGATCAGACAACCTCTTGTTAAAGTACCCTAGGGAGTCTGAAAAAAAAAGTAAAAAAAAAAAAAAGATAATAAATAAATAAATAAAAGCTCTAATCACCCCCCTTTCCCTAGAGCTGATATAAATAATCAGTAAAAATCATAAATACATTAGGTATTGCTGTGTCAGAAAATGCCCGATCTATCAAAATAAAATAACGGGTTCTCACTGCGTTTAACCCCATAACAAAAAATTGCGGCCAAAGTCGAAAATGGCACTTTTTTGCCATTTCAAAAAATATTAAAAATTCTTTAAAAAGTGATCAAAAGGCCGTCATGGTAGCAGTGAAAATGTCATCAAAAGTCGCAAAAAAATGACACCACCCACAGGTCCATACACAGAAATATGAAAAAGTTATTAGCGCCAGATGCAAAAATCCTTTTTTCTTTTGTACAGGAGGTTTTAATTTTTGTAAATGTATGAACACATTATAAAACCTATACAAATTTGTAATCCCTGTTATCGTACTGACCCAAAGAATAAAGTAGACATGTTATTTGGGGCGCACAGTGAAATCCGTAAAATCCAAGCCCACAAGAAAATGGTGTAAATGTGGGTTTTTATTTACCAATTTCACTGCATTTGGAATTTTTTTCCCGCTTCCCAGTACATGGCATGGAATATTCAATACCATTACTATGAAGTGTAATTTGTTATGCAGAAAACAAGCCGTCACGCAGGTCTTTACATGGAAAAATAAAAAAAGTTATAGATTTTTGAAGGTGAGGAGTGAAAAATAGAAATGAAAAAACAAAAAAGGGCTAGGTCGTTAAGGGGTTAATTATCCATCACCACACAAAAAATTATCTTAATCAGGATCAAAAAACTTTATGATCCCCAAGTGTGTACAAATAAAATGTGCGGGTCTTTTAGCAAAAAATAAGACCTCAAACTAAGGCTATATTCACACGAATGTATGGGGGGCGTATATACGGCCGACGTATATATGGGCGATATACGTCCCCCATACATCACAATGGGCTCACGGCACCCAACAGGCGGGCAGCGGCCATCTGAATGTAGCCTAAGAAAAAAATCCCTTTTGATTTGGTGTGGCTGTAAAGTGTATTGACCTAGAGAACTTTTTAAAATGTTATTTTGATTTGATGATAAAGGCGGAATATTTTTATTAAAAACCATGTCAGATTTGCGCTCTTTCTTTAAATCCGCTGTTTTGGCGGGAAAACTGGCATTAACGTGGAAAATGAGTGCAGAGAAAGGGTTAAAATATCAACACTGAATTTCCCATCAACAAATCTGTGGCGCAAACCTCACACAAACGCACCCCAAGACCTCACATTTAGGCGGATGAGTTTGAAATACAATTTTGGGGAAAAGCCAGGGGCAGATGTGGCGCGCAGTTTGTGTACATGATACAGGGTCGCTCACATGACATGTAAAAACTTACTTTCTGAGGTAAAATCATGAGGTAAATAATGTATTATTGTACAAAATGGTGTCTATCGCAAAACCGTAACGATTTATTACCTTAATAATGAAAAAACTGTATGAAGCACGGTGCCGACATGAGAAATTGGTGCAAAATATGTTACAGTCTCGCTCACATGACATGTAAAAACCTACTTTCTGAGGTAAAATCTTGAGGTAAATAATGTATTATTGTACAAAATGGTGTCTATAGCAAAAACTTAGCGATTTATTACCTTAATAATGAAAAAAACTGAATGAAGGACGGCGCAGACATGAGAAATTGGTGCAAAATATGGAACGCTTCACGAATTTGCGTGTCATCCTTGCGCAGGGGCCATGCTAATCTTCTCTGTATCGTTCCAATTTTAGTATATGTGCTGCCGAAGCGAGCACAGACCCCTGGCCTCCCCCATCAGTATATATAGTCCCCGGAGGGGGGGAGTTATACATTATGGAGAGATCTTCTTCAGGATTTACACCAGGAACCTATAATATATGACAACCCTCATTCTATAACGTTTCTATAGTTTCTTCATTTATTATCGGGCAACTTATAGGTAACGGGGATATGGGATATTCAACGCTGTGACACCAGAAGATGCAAATTTGCCAGTCCCAGAGGATCCTGGGAGAAGAGGCGGGTCAATCGAGGAAAAGTGGGAAGGACCTGATACCCGAAGGACCTGAAGGACCCCAGAACAGACACCTATGACTTATTCATACCCCAAACCCGAAAATGAAAGCCTCAGAAAAACCCTATGAGCTAATAGTAATAATAATACAAACCCCAGTACAGACCCCAAATCACATCTGAACAAATACATATCCTAGACCAGACCCTCTAAATAAACAGCAGAATATAGACCCCAAACTACAGATAACAAGACCCGTCAGAGTCTCAGAGTCCGAAATAACTGCAGCCCCCGGATGAGATAATACAGTATTCAGACCGGACCCTGGAAACCACAGACCCAACAAAGGGAAACAAGGGAATGTTTGGGGTTTCCCTTTGTTTTTACCTTTTTCCCGCCCTTTTTACAAGACAAAGACCGGTGCTCCCAGCATCCTCTGGGGCTATTTATCTATTTTGCATATTCTGTTTAATACGTTTGTGTCGTTTTATTTGCACTTTTATATATTTAAGAAGGAAAACTCTAGACAGTTGTGGAGAATGAGAGTTATGATCCAATGAAGATGATGGGTGTAATGTATATGGAGTGACCTCTCCATAATGTATAACTCCCCCCCTCCGGGGACTATATATACTGATGGGGGAGGCCAGGGGTCTGTGCTCGCTTCGGCAGCACATATACTAAAATTGGAACGATACAGAGAAGATTAGCATGGCCCCTGCGCAAGGATGACACGCAAATTCGTGAAGCGTTCCGTATTTTACAGCATTGATGAGGAAAAAGCTTTAATCTAAAGTCTATACGGACTGACTGGAGAGGTACAAATGCTTAGGGTCTGTTCGCATTGAGGATTGTGCTACAGATTTTCCGTCACCCTCTTTGAAGTCTATAGGAGGCCATTGTGTCTGCCAGTTTCCACATGAAGTTACTCGCCCTATATCCCGAGCAGAATCAGCGAGGATTCCTCTCACAATATGGGGAATGCCAGACACATTGATAATTAATGCCAAGTGAATGCAGCCTTAACCCCTTCATGACCGCCGTAATGACTTTTACGAAGATGTATCAGAAGAAGATTGCAGGACATCGGGTTCTGCTGGTACCGGGCCGTGTTCTCACAGCCAAACCCTGCCACTAACACCTGGGATCAGGATCATATCCCGGGTGTTTAACCCCATCACCCCCCTCCCTGCAGCAACGATCATGGCGTGCCAAAGGTGTCGCGCAGCAGTCGCGCAGAAGGACCCTAGGATTTCCTATAGGATAGCTGTCTTGATGGGTGTCTGTTAAAGATAATATTAAGCAGCATAGTACATTATATAAGAGTTCAGTCAGTGCCCTCTCACAAAGCAAATAAAAAAACCCACAAAAAACGCCCACCCCCCCAAAAAAAACAAAAAGTAAAACCACACACATTTTGTACCTCCAAATTTGTACCAACCCAGACTACAAACCTACAATAGTTTTGATCCCGTATGCCAAAAAACGGGAAAAAAAAAGATGCCCAAATTTACATTTTTAACCCTTTACCGACATGTGACGTAATAGTATGTCACATGCCGTAATAGTATGTCACATGCCGGCCTCACAGGCTGAGCCCTCTCCATAGCCAGTAAGTCTTTGTTGCATATTGCAGCAAAGACTTATCGGTAACACCCACGGTCGGTGCTGGCAAAGCTTCGGGCGGCTTCAAAAAAATGGCAGCACATGGGAGCCGCCATCTTGCCGAGGATTGTTTCTCCCCATGACGTCATCGAGGAGCGGCGATCTGTCGCCATGCTGAGTCTGTCTTGTTTTAACCCTTTCATTACAATGTGCCCTCAGCACATAGTAATGAATGAGGAGGAAAATCCCGATATACTGCCATACTGTAGTATGGCAGAACATGATGGGATAGATCAGACAACCTCTTGTTAAAGTACCCTAGGGAGTCTGAAAAAAAAGTAAAAAAAAAAAAAAGATAATAAATAAATAAATAAAAGCTCTAATCACCCCCCTTTCCCTAGAGCTGATATAAATAATCAGTAAAAATCATAAATACATTAGGTATTGCTGTGTCAGAAAATGCCCGATCTATCAAAATAAAATAACGGGTTCTCACTGCGTTTAACCCCATAACAAAAAATTGCGGCCAAAGTCGAAAATGGCACTTTTTTGCCATTTCAAAAAATATTAAAAATTCTTTAAAAAGTGATCAAAAGGCCGTCATGGTAGCAGTGAAAATGTCATCAAAAGTCGCAAAAAAATGACACCACCCACAGGTCCATACACAGAAATATGAAAAAGTTATTAGCGCCAGATGCAAAAATCCTTTTTTCTTTTGTACAGGAGGTTTTAATTTTTGTAAATGTATGAACACATTATAAAACCTATACAAATTTGTAATCCCTGTTATCGTACTGACCCAAAGAATAAAGTAGACATGTTATTTGGGGCGCACAGTGAAATCCGTAAAATCCAAGCCCACAAGAAAATGGTGTAAATGTGGGTTTTTATTTACCAATTTCACTGCATTTGGAATTTTTTTCCCGCTTCCCAGTACATGGCATGGAATATTCAATACCATTACTATGAAGTGTAATTTGTTATGCAGAAAACAAGCCGTCACGCAGGTCTTTACATGGAAAAATAAAAAAAGTTATAGATTTTTGAAGGTGAGGAGTGAAAAATAGAAATGAAAAAACAAAAAAGGGCTAGGTCGTTAAGGGGTTAATTATCCATCACCACACAAAAAATTATCTTAATCAGGATCAAAAAACTTTATGATCCCCAAGTGTGTACAAATAAAATGTGCGGGTCTTTTAGCAAAAAATAAGACCTCAAACTAAGGCTATATTCACACGAATGTATGGGGGGCGTATATACGGCCGACGTATATATGGGCGATATACGTCCCCCATACATCACAATGGGCTCACGGCACCCAACAGGCGGGCAGCGGCCATCTGAATGTAGCCTAAGAAAAAAATCCCTTTTGATTTGGTGTGGCTGTAAAGTGTATTGACCTAGAGAACTTTTTAAAATGTTATTTTGATTTGATGATAAAGGCGGAATATTTTTATTAAAAACCATGTCAGATTTGCGCTCTTTCTTTAAATCCGCTGTTTTGGCGGGAAAACTGGCATTAACGTGGAAAATGAGTGCAGAGAAAGGGTTAAAATATCAACACTGAATTTCCCATCAACAAATCTGTGGCGCAAACCTCACACAAACGCACCCCAAGACCTCACATTTAGGCGGATGAGTTTGAAATACAATTTTGGGGAAAAGCCAGGGGCAGATGTGGCGCGCAGTTTGTGTACATGATACAGGGTCGCTCACATGACATGTAAAAACTTACTTTCTGAGGTAAAATCATGAGGTAAATAATGTATTATTGTACAAAATGGTGTCTATCGCAAAACCGTAACGATTTATTACCTTAATAATGAAAAAACTGTATGAAGCACGGTGCCGACATGAGAAATTGGTGCAAAATATGTTACAGTCTCGCTCACATGACATGTAAAAACCTACTTTCTGAGGTAAAATCTTGAGGTAAATAATGTATTATTGTACAAAATGGTGTCTATAGCAAAAACTTAGCGATTTATTACCTTAATAATGAAAAAAACTGAATGAAGGACGGCGCAGACATGAGAAATTGGTGCAAAATATGGAACGCTTCACGAATTTGCGTGTCATCCTTGCGCAGGGGCCATGCTAATCTTCTCTGTATCGTTCCAATTTTAGTATATGTGCTGCCGAAGCGAGCACAGACCCCTGGCCTCCCCCATCAGTATATATAGTCCCCGGAGGGGGGGAGTTATACATTATGGAGAGATCTTCTTCAGGATTTACACCAGGAACCTATAATATATGACAACCCTCATTCTATAACGTTTCTATAGTTTCTTCATTTATTATCGGGCAACTTATAGGTAACGGGGATATGGGATATTCAACGCTGTGACACCAGAAGATGCAAATTTGCCAGTCCCAGAGGATCCTGGGAGAAGAGGCGGGTCAATCGAGGAAAAGTGGGAAGGACCTGATACCCGAAGGACCTGAAGGACCCCAGAACAGACACCTATGACTTATTCATACCCCAAACCCGAAAATGAAAGCCTCAGAAAAACCCTATGAGCTAATAGTAATAATAATACAAACCCCAGTACAGACCCCAAATCACATCTGAACAAATACATATCCTAGACCAGACCCTCTAAATAAACAGCAGAATATAGACCCCAAACTACAGATAACAAGACCCGTCAGAGTCTCAGAGTCCGAAATAACTGCAGCCCCCGGATGAGATAATACAGTATTCAGACCGGACCCTGGAAACCACAGACCCAACAAAGGGAAACAAGGGAATGTTTGGGGTTTCCCTTTGTTTTTACCTTTTTCCCGCCCTTTTTACAAGACAAAGACCGGTGCTCCCAGCATCCTCTGGGGCTATTTATCTATTTTGCATATTCTGTTTAATACGTTTGTGTCGTTTTATTTGCACTTTTATATATTTAAGAAGGAAAACTCTAGACAGTTGTGGAGAATGAGAGTTATGATCCAATGAAGATGATGGGTGTAATGTATATGGAGTGACCTCTCCATAATGTATAACTCCCCCCCTCCGGGGACTATATATACTGATGGGGGAGGCCAGGGGTCTGTGCTCGCTTCGGCAGCACATATACTAAAATTGGAACGATACAGAGAAGATTAGCATGGCCCCTGCGCAAGGATGACACGCAAATTCGTGAAGCGTTCCGTATTTTACAGCATTGATGAGGAAAAAGCTTTAATCTAAAGTCTATACGGACTGACTGGAGAGGTACAAATGCTTAGGGTCTGTTCGCATTGAGGATTGTGCTACAGATTTTCCGTCACCCTCTTTGAAGTCTATAGGAGGCCATTGTGTCTGCCAGTTTCCACATGAAGTTACTCGCCCTATATCCCGAGCAGAATCAGCGAGGATTCCTCTCACAATATGGGGAATGCCAGACACATTGATAATTAATGCCAAGTGAATGCAGCCTTAACCCCTTCATGACCGCCGTAATGACTTTTACGAAGATGTATCAGAAGAAGATTGCAGGACATCGGGTTCTGCTGGTACCGGGCCGTGTTCTCACAGCCAAACCCTGCCACTAACACCTGGGATCAGGATCATATCCCGGGTGTTTAACCCCATCACCCCCCTCCCTGCAGCAACGATCATGGCGTGCCAAAGGTGTCGCGCAGCAGTCGCGCAGAAGGACCCTAGGATTTCCTATAGGATAGCTGTCTTGATGGGTGTCTGTTAAAGATAATATTAAGCAGCATAGTACATTATATAAGAGTTCAGTCAGTGCCCTCTCACAAAGCAAATAAAAAAACCCACAAAAAACGCCCACCCCCCCAAAAAAAACAAAAAGTAAAACCACACACATTTTGTACCTCCAAATTTGTACCAACCCAGACTACAAACCTACAATAGTTTTGATCCCGTATGCCAAAAAACGGGAAAAAAAAAGATGCCCAAATTTACATTTTTAACCCTTTACCGACATGTGACGTAATAGTATGTCACATGCCGTAATAGTATGTCACATGCCGGCCTCACAGGCTGAGCCCTCTCCATAGCCAGTAAGTCTTTGTTGCATATTGCAGCAAAGACTTATCGGTAACACCCACGGTCGGTGCTGGCAAAGCTTCGGGCGGCTTCAAAAAAATGGCAGCACATGGGAGCCGCCATCTTGCCGAGGATTGTTTCTCCCCATGACGTCATCGAGGAGCGGCGATCTGTCGCCATGCTGAGTCTGTCTTGTTTTAACCCTTTCATTACAATGTGCCCTCAGCACATAGTAATGAATGAGGAGGAAAATCCCGATATACTGCCATACTGTAGTATGGCAGAACATGATGGGATAGATCAGACAACCTCTTGTTAAAGTACCCTAGGGAGTCTGAAAAAAAAAGTAAAAAAAAAAAAAAGATAATAAATAAATAAATAAAAGCTCTAATCACCCCCCTTTCCCTAGAGCTGATATAAATAATCAGTAAAAATCATAAATACATTAGGTATTGCTGTGTCAGAAAATGCCCGATCTATCAAAATAAAATAACGGGTTCTCACTGCGTTTAACCCCATAACAAAAAATTGCGGCCAAAGTCGAAAATGGCACTTTTTTGCCATTTCAAAAAATATTAAAAATTCTTTAAAAAGTGATCAAAAGGCCGTCATGGTAGCAGTGAAAATGTCATCAAAAGTCGCAAAAAAATGACACCACCCACAGGTCCATACACAGAAATATGAAAAAGTTATTAGCGCCAGATGCAAAAATCCTTTTTTCTTTTGTACAGGAGGTTTTAATTTTTGTAAATGTATGAACACATTATAAAACCTATACAAATTTGTAATCCCTGTTATCGTACTGACCCAAAGAATAAAGTAGACATGTTATTTGGGGCGCACAGTGAAATCCGTAAAATCCAAGCCCACAAGAAAATGGTGTAAATGTGGGTTTTTATTTACCAATTTCACTGCATTTGGAATTTTTTTCCCGCTTCCCAGTACATGGCATGGAATATTCAATACCATTACTATGAAGTGTAATTTGTTATGCAGAAAACAAGCCGTCACGCAGGTCTTTACATGGAAAAATAAAAAAAGTTATAGATTTTTGAAGGTGAGGAGTGAAAAATAGAAATGAAAAAACAAAAAAGGGCTAGGTCGTTAAGGGGTTAATTATCCATCACCACACAAAAAATTATCTTAATCAGGATCAAAAAACTTTATGATCCCCAAGTGTGTACAAATAAAATGTGCGGGTCTTTTAGCAAAAAATAAGACCTCAAACTAAGGCTATATTCACACGAATGTATGGGGGGCGTATATACGGCCGACGTATATATGGGCGATATACGTCCCCCATACATCACAATGGGCTCACGGCACCCAACAGGCGGGCAGCGGCCATCTGAATGTAGCCTAAGAAAAAAATCCCTTTTGATTTGGTGTGGCTGTAAAGTGTATTGACCTAGAGAACTTTTTAAAATGTTATTTTGATTTGATGATAAAGGCGGAATATTTTTATTAAAAACCATGTCAGATTTGCGCTCTTTCTTTAAATCCGCTGTTTTGGCGGGAAAACTGGCATTAACGTGGAAAATGAGTGCAGAGAAAGGGTTAAAATATCAACACTGAATTTCCCATCAACAAATCTGTGGCGCAAACCTCACACAAACGCACCCCAAGACCTCACATTTAGGCGGATGAGTTTGAAATACAATTTTGGGGAAAAGCCAGGGGCAGATGTGGCGCGCAGTTTGTGTACATGATACAGGGTCGCTCACATGACATGTAAAAACTTACTTTCTGAGGTAAAATCATGAGGTAAATAATGTATTATTGTACAAAATGGTGTCTATCGCAAAACCGTAACGATTTATTACCTTAATAATGAAAAAACTGTATGAAGCACGGTGCCGACATGAGAAATTGGTGCAAAATATGTTACAGTCTCGCTCACATGACATGTAAAAACCTACTTTCTGAGGTAAAATCTTGAGGTAAATAATGTATTATTGTACAAAATGGTGTCTATAGCAAAAACTTAGCGATTTATTACCTTAATAATGAAAAAAACTGAATGAAGGACGGCGCAGACATGAGAAATTGGTGCAAAATATGGAACGCTTCACGAATTTGCGTGTCATCCTTGCGCAGGGGCCATGCTAATCTTCTCTGTATCGTTCCAATTTTAGTATATGTGCTGCCGAAGCGAGCACAGACCCCTGGCCTCCCCCATCAGTATATATAGTCCCCGGAGGGGGGGAGTTATACATTATGGAGAGATCTTCTTCAGGATTTACACCAGGAACCTATAATATATGACAACCCTCATTCTATAACGTTTCTATAGTTTCTTCATTTATTATCGGGCAACTTATAGGTAACGGGGATATGGGATATTCAACGCTGTGACACCAGAAGATGCAAATTTGCCAGTCCCAGAGGATCCTGGGAGAAGAGGCGGGTCAATCGAGGAAAAGTGGGAAGGACCTGATACCCGAAGGACCTGAAGGACCCCAGAACAGACACCTATGACTTATTCATACCCCAAACCCGAAAATGAAAGCCTCAGAAAAACCCTATGAGCTAATAGTAATAATAATACAAACCCCAGTACAGACCCCAAATCACATCTGAACAAATACATATCCTAGACCAGACCCTCTAAATAAACAGCAGAATATAGACCCCAAACTACAGATAACAAGACCCGTCAGAGTCTCAGAGTCCGAAATAACTGCAGCCCCCGGATGAGATAATACAGTATTCAGACCGGACCCTGGAAACCACAGACCCAACAAAGGGAAACAAGGGAATGTTTGGGGTTTCCCTTTGTTTTTACCTTTTTCCCGCCCTTTTTACAAGACAAAGACCGGTGCTCCCAGCATCCTCTGGGGCTATTTATCTATTTTGCATATTCTGTTTAATACGTTTGTGTCGTTTTATTTGCACTTTTATATATTTAAGAAGGAAAACTCTAGACAGTTGTGGAGAATGAGAGTTATGATCCAATGAAGATGATGGGTGTAATGTATATGGAGTGACCTCTCCATAATGTATAACTCCCCCCCTCCGGGGACTATATATACTGATGGGGGAGGCCAGGGGTCTGTGCTCGCTTCGGCAGCACATATACTAAAATTGGAACGATACAGAGAAGATTAGCATGGCCCCTGCGCAAGGATGACACGCAAATTCGTGAAGCGTTCCATATTTTACAGCATTGATGAGGAAAAAGCTTTAATCTAAAGTCTATACGGACTGACTGGAGAGGTACAAATGCTTAGGGTCTGTTCGCATTGAGGATTGTGCTACAGATTTTCCGTCACCCTCTTTGAAGTCTATAGGAGGCCATTGTGTCTGCCAGTTTCCACATGAAGTTACTCGCCCTATATCCCGAGCAGAATCAGCGAGGATTCCTCTCACAATATGGGGAATGCCAGACACATTGATAATTAATGCCAAGTGAATGCAGCCTTAACCCCTTCATGACCGCCGTAATGACTTTTACGAAGATGTATCAGAAGAAGATTGCAGGACATCGGGTTCTGCTGGTACCGGGCCG
Source organism: Engystomops pustulosus (assembly GCF_040894005.1). Classification (NCBI taxonomy): domain Eukaryota; kingdom Metazoa; phylum Chordata; class Amphibia; order Anura; family Leptodactylidae; genus Engystomops; species Engystomops pustulosus. Next base: position 179,402,860 of record NC_092416.1, on the reverse strand, counting down.
TGTTCTCACAGCCAAACCCTGCCACTAACACCTGGGATCAGGATCATATCCCGGGTGTTTAACCCCATCACCCCCCTCCCTGCAGCAACGATCATGGCGTGCCAAAGGTGTCGCGCAGCAGTCGCGCAGAAGGACCCTAGGATTTCCTATAGGATAGCTGTCTTGATGGGTGTCTGTTAAAGATAATATTAAGCAGCATAGTACATTATATAAGAGTTCAGTCAGTGCCCTCTCACAAAGCAAATAAAAAAACCCACAAAAAACGCCCACCCCCCCAAAAAAAACAAAAAGTAAAACCACACACATTTTGTACCTCCAAATTTGTACCAACCCAGACTACAAACCTACAATAGTTTTGATCCCGTATGCCAAAAAACGGGAAAAAAAAAGATGCCCAAATTTACATTTTTAACCCTTTACCGACATGTGACGTAATAGTATGTCACATGCCGTAATAGTATGTCACATGCCGGCCTCACAGGCTGAGCCCTCTCCATAGCCAGTAAGTCTTTGTTGCATATTGCAGCAAAGACTTATCGGTAACACCCACGGTCGGTGCTGGCAAAGCTTCGGGCGGCTTCAAAAAAATGGCAGCACATGGGAGCCGCCATCTTGCCGAGGATTGTTTCTCCCCATGACGTCATCGAGGAGCGGCGATCTGTCGCCATGCTGAGTCTGTCTTGTTTTAACCCTTTCATTACAATGTGCCCTCAGCACATAGTAATGAATGAGGAGGAAAATCCCGATATACTGCCATACTGTAGTATGGCAGAACATGATGGGATAGATCAGACAACCTCTTGTTAAAGTACCCTAGGGAGTCTGAAAAAAAAAGTAAAAAAAAAAAAAAGATAATAAATAAATAAATAAAAGCTCTAATCACCCCCCTTTCCCTAGAGCTGATATAAATAATCAGTAAAAATCATAAATACATTAGGTATTGCTGTGTCAGAAAATGCCCGATCTATCAAAATAAAATAACGGGTTCTCACTGCGTTTAACCCCATAACAAAAAATTGCGGCCAAAGTCGAAAATGGCACTTTTTTGCCATTTCAAAAAATATTAAAAATTCTTTAAAAAGTGATCAAAAGGCCGTCATGGTAGCAGTGAAAATGTCATCAAAAGTCGCAAAAAAATGACACCACCCACAGGTCCATACACAGAAATATGAAAAAGTTATTAGCGCCAGATGCAAAAATCCTTTTTTCTTTTGTACAGGAGGTTTTAATTTTTGTAAATGTATGAACACATTATAAAACCTATACAAATTTGTAATCCCTGTTATCGTACTGACCCAAAGAATAAAGTAGACATGTTATTTGGGGCGCACAGTGAAATCCGTAAAATCCAAGCCCACAAGAAAATGGTGTAAATGTGGGTTTTTATTTACCAATTTCACTGCATTTGGAATTTTTTTCCCGCTTCCCAGTACATGGCATGGAATATTCAATACCATTACTATGAAGTGTAATTTGTTATGCAGAAAACAAGCCGTCACGCAGGTCTTTACATGGAAAAATAAAAAAAGTTATAGATTTTTGAAGGTGAGGAGTGAAAAATAGAAATGAAAAAACAAAAAAGGGCTAGGTCGTTAAGGGGTTAATTATCCATCACCACACAAAAAATTATCTTAATCAGGATCAAAAAACTTTATGATCCCCAAGTGTGTACAAATAAAATGTGCGGGTCTTTTAGCAAAAAATAAGACCTCAAACTAAGGCTATATTCACACGAATGTATGAGGGGCGTATATACGGCCGACGTATATATGGGCGATATACGTCCCCCATACATCACAATGGGCTCACGGCACCCAACAGGCGGGCAGCGGCCATCTGAATGTAGCCTAAGAAAAAAATCCCTTTTGATTTGGTGTGGCTGTAAAGTGTATTGACCTAGAGAACTTTTTAAAATGTTATTTTGATTTGATGATAAAGGCGGAATATTTTTATTAAAAACCATGTCAGATTTGCGCTCTTTCTTTAAATCCGCTGTTTTGGCGGGAAAACTGGCATTAACGTGGAAAATGAGTGCAGAGAAAGGGTTAAAATATCAACACTGAATTTCCCATCAACAAATCTGTGGCGCAAACCTCACACAAACGCACCCCAAGACCTCACATTTAGGCGGATGAGTTTGAAATACAATTTTGGGGAAAAGCCAGGGGCAGATGTGGCGCGCAGTTTGTGTACATGATACAGGGTCGCTCACATGACATGTAAAAACTTACTTTCTGAGGTAAAATCATGAGGTAAATAATGTATTATTGTACAAAATGGTGTCTATCGCAAAACCGTAACGATTTATTACCTTAATAATGAAAAAACTGTATGAAGCACGGTGCCGACATGAGAAATTGGTGCAAAATATGTTACAGTCTCGCTCACATGACATGTAAAAACCTACTTTCTGAGGTAAAATCTTGAGGTAAATAATGTATTATTGTACAAAATGGTGTCTATAGCAAAAACTTAGCGATTTATTACCTTAATAATGAAAAAAACTGAATGAAGGACGGCGCAGACATGAGAAATTGGTGCAAAATATGGAACGCTTCACGAATTTGCGTGTCATCCTTGCGCAGGGGCCATGCTAATCTTCTCTGTATCGTTCCAATTTTAGTATATGTGCTGCCGAAGCGAGCACAGACCCCTGGCCTCCCCCATCAGTATATATAGTCCCCGGAGGGGGGGAGTTATACATTATGGAGAGATCTTCTTCAGGATTTACACCAGGAACCTATAATATATGACAACCCTCATTCTATAACGTTTCTATAGTTTCTTCATTTATTATCGGGCAACTTATAGGTAACGGGGATATGGGATATTCAACGCTGTGACACCAGAAGATGCAAATTTGCCAGTCCCAGAGGATCCTGGGAGAAGAGGCGGGTCAATCGAGGAAAAGTGGGAAGGACCTGATACCCGAAGGACCTGAAGGACCCCAGAACAGACACCTATGACTTATTCATACCCCAAACCCGAAAATGAAAGCCTCAGAAAAACCCTATGAGCTAATAGTAATAATAATACAAACCCCAGTACAGACCCCAAATCACATCTGAACAAATACATATCCTAGACCAGACCCTCTAAATAAACAGCAGAAAATAGACCCCAAACTACAGATAACAAGACCCGTCAGAGTCTCAGAGTCCGAAATAACTGCAGCCCCCGGATGAGATAATACAGTATTCAGACCGGACCCTGGAAACCACAGACCCAACAAAGGGAAACAAGGGAATGTTTGGGGTTTCCCTTTGTTTTTACCTTTTTCCCGCCCTTTTTACAAGACAAAGACCGGTGCTCCCAGCATCCTCTGGGGCTATTTATCTATTTTGCATATTCTGTTTAATACGTTTGTGTCGTTTTATTTGCACTTTTATATATTTAAGAAGGAAAACTCTAGACAGTTGTGGAGAATGAGAGTTATGATCCAATGAAGATGATGGGTGTAATGTATATGGAGTGACCTCTCCATAATGTATAACTCCCCCCCTCCGGGGACTATATATACTGATGGGGGAGGCCAGGGGTCTGTGCTCGCTTCGGCAGCACATATACTAAAATTGGAACGATACAGAGAAGATTAGCATGGCCCCTGCGCAAGGATGACACGCAAATTCGTGAAGCGTTCCATATTTTACAGCATTGATGAGGAAAAAGCTTTAATCTAAAGTCTATACGGACTGACTGGAGAGGTACAAATGCTTAGGGTCTGTTCGCATTGAGGATTGTGCTACAGATTTTCCGTCACCCTCTTTGAAGTCTATAGGAGGCCATTGTGTCTGCCAGTTTCCACATGAAGTTACTCGCCCTATATCCCGAGCAGAATCAGCGAGGATTCCTCTCACAATATGGGGAATGCCAGACACATTGATAATTAATGCCAAGTGAATGCAGCCTTAACCCCTTCATGACCGCCGTAATGACTTTTACGAAGATGTATCAGAAGAAGATTGCAGGACATCGGGTTCTGCTGGTACCGGGCCGTGTTCTCACAGCCAAACCCTGCCACTAACACCTGGGATCAGGATCATATCCCGGGTGTTTAACCCCATCACCCCCCTCCCTGCAGCAACGATCATGGCGTGCCAAAGGTGTCGCGCAGCAGTCGCGCAGAAGGACCCTAGGATTTCCTATAGGATAGCTGTCTTGATGGGTGTCTGTTAAAGATAATATTAAGCAGCATAGTACATTATATAAGAGTTCAGTCAGTGCCCTCTCACAAAGCAAATAAAAAAACCCACAAAAAACGCCCACCCCCCCAAAAAAAACAAAAAGTAAAACCACACACATTTTGTACCTCCAAATTTGTACCAACCCAGACTACAAACCTACAATAGTTTTGATCCCGTATGCCAAAAAACGGGAAAAAAAAAGATGCCCAAATTTACATTTTTAACCCTTTACCGACATGTGACGTAATAGTATGTCACATGCCGTAATAGTATGTCACATGCCGGCCTCACAGGCTGAGCCCTCTCCATAGCCAGTAAGTCTTTGTTGCATATTGCAGCAAAGACTTATCGGTAACACCCACGGTCGGTGCTGGCAAAGCTTCGGGCGGCTTCAAAAAAATGGCAGCACATGGGAGCCGCCATCTTGCCGAGGATTGTTTCTCCCCATGACGTCATCGAGGAGCGGCGATCTGTCGCCATGCTGAGTCTGTCTTGTTTTAACCCTTTCATTACAATGTGCCCTCAGCACATAGTAATGAATGAGGAGGAAAATCCCGATATACTGCCATACTGTAGTATGGCAGAACATGATGGGATAGATCAGACAACCTCTTGTTAAAGTACCCTAGGGAGTCTGAAAAAAAAAGTAAAAAAAAAAAAAAGATAATAAATAAATAAATAAAAGCTCTAATCACCCCCCTTTCCCTAGAGCTGATATAAATAATCAGTAAAAATCATAAATACATTAGGTATTGCTGTGTCAGAAAATGCCCGATCTATCAAAATAAAATAACGGGTTCTCACTGCGTTTAACCCCATAACAAAAAATTGCGGCCAAAGTCGAAAATGGCACTTTTTTGCCATTTCAAAAAATATTAAAAATTCTTTAAAAAGTGATCAAAAGGCCGTCATGGTAGCAGTGAAAATGTCATCAAAAGTCGCAAAAAAATGACACCACCCACAGGTCCATACACAGAAATATGAAAAAGTTATTAGCGCCAGATGCAAAAATCCTTTTTTCTTTTGTACAGGAGGTTTTAATTTTTGTAAATGTATGAACACATTATAAAACCTATACAAATTTGTAATCCCTGTTATCGTACTGACCCAAAGAATAAAGTAGACATGTTATTTGGGGCGCACAGTGAAATCCGTAAAATCCAAGCCCACAAGAAAATGGTGTAAATGTGGGTTTTTATTTACCAATTTCACTGCATTTGGAATTTTTTTCCCGCTTCCCAGTACATGGCATGGAATATTCAATACCATTACTATGAAGTGTAATTTGTTATGCAGAAAACAAGCCGTCACGCAGGTCTTTACATGGAAAAATAAAAAAAGTTATAGATTTTTGAAGGTGAGGAGTGAAAAATAGAAATGAAAAAACAAAAAAGGGCTAGGTCGTTAAGGGGTTAATTATCCATCACCACACAAAAAATTATCTTAATCAGGATCAAAAAACTTTATGATCCCCAAGTGTGTACAAATAAAATGTGCGGGTCTTTTAGCAAAAAATAAGACCTCAAACTAAGGCTATATTCACACGAATGTATGGGGGGCGTATATACGGCCGACGTATATATGGGCGATATACGTCCCCCATACATCACAATGGGCTCACGGCACCCAACAGGCGGGCAGCGGCCATCTGAATGTAGCCTAAGAAAAAAATCCCTTTTGATTTGGTGTGGCTGTAAAGTGTATTGACCTAGAGAACTTTTTAAAATGTTATTTTGATTTGATGATAAAGGCGGAATATTTTTATTAAAAACCATGTCAGATTTGCGCTCTTTCTTTAAATCCGCTGTTTTGGCGGGAAAACTGGCATTAACGTGGAAAATGAGTGCAGAGAAAGGGTTAAAATATCAACACTGAATTTCCCATCAACAAATCTGTGGCGCAAACCTCACACAAACGCACCCCAAGACCTCACATTTAGGCGGATGAGTTTGAAATACAATTTTGGGGAAAAGCCAGGGGCAGATGTGGCGCGCAGTTTGTGTACATGATACAGGGTCGCTCACATGACATGTAAAAACTTACTTTCTGAGGTAAAATCATGAGGTAAATAATGTATTATTGTACAAAATGGTGTCTATCGCAAAACCGTAACGATTTATTACCTTAATAATGAAAAAACTGTATGAAGCACGGTGCCGACATGAGAAATTGGTGCAAAATATGTTACAGTCTCGCTCACATGACATGTAAAAACCTACTTTCTGAGGTAAAATCTTGAGGTAAATAATGTATTATTGTACAAAATGGTGTCTATAGCAAAAACTTAGCGATTTATTACCTTAATAATGAAAAAAACTGAATGAAGGACGGCGCAGACATGAGAAATTGGTGCAAAATATGGAACGCTTCACGAATTTGCGTGTCATCCTTGCGCAGGGGCCATGCTAATCTTCTCTGTATCATTCCAATTTTAGTATATGTGCTGCCGAAGCGAGCACAGACCCCTGGCCTCCCCCATCAGTATATATAGTCCCCGGAGGGGGGGAGTTATACATTATGGAGAGATCTTCTTCAGGATTTACACCAGGAACCTATAATATATGACAACCCTCATTCTATAACGTTTCTATAGTTTCTTCATTTATTATCGGGCAACTTATAGGTAACGGGGATATGGGATATTCAACGCTGTGACACCAGAAGATGCAAATTTGCCAGTCCCAGAGGATCCTGGGAGAAGAGGCGGGTCAATTGAGGAAAAGTGGGAAGGACCTGATACCTGAAGGACCTGAAGGACCCCAGAACAGACACCTATGACTTATTCATACCCCAAACCCGAAAATGAAAGCCTCAGAAAAACCCTATGAGCTAGTAGTAATAATAATACAAACCCCAGTACAGACCCCAAATCACATCTGAACAAATACATATCCTAGACCAGACCCTCTAAACAAACAGCAGAATATAGACCCCAAACTACAGATAACAAGACCCGTCAGAGTCTCAGAGTCCGAAATAACTGCAGCCCCCGGATGAGATAATACAGTATTCAGACCGGACCCTGGAAACCACAGACCCAACAAAGGGAAACAAGGGAATGTTTGGGGTTTCCCTTTGTTTTTACCTTTTTCCCGCCCTTTTTACAAGACAAAGACCGGTGCTCCCAGCATCCTCTGGGGCTATTTATCTATTTTGCATATTCTGTTTAATACGTTTGTGTCGTTTTATTTGCACTTTTATATTTTTTTAAGAAGGAAAACTCTAGACAGTTGTGGAGAATGAGAGTTATGATCCAATGAAGATGATGGGTGTAATGTATATAGAGTGACCTCTCCATAATGTATAACTCCCCCCCTCCGGGGACTATATATACTGATGGGGGAGGCCAGGGGTCTGTGCTCGCTTCGGCAGCACATATACTAAAATTGGAACGATACAGAGAAGATTAGCATGGCCCCTGCGCAAGGATGACACGCAAATTCGTGAAGCGTTCCATATTTTACAGCATTGATGAGGAAAAAGCTTTAATCCAAAGTCTATACGGACTGACTGGAGATGTACAAATGCTTAGGGTCTGTTCACATTGAGGATTGTGCTACAGATTTTCCATCACCCTCTTTGAAGTCTATAGGAGGCCATTGTGTCTGCCAGTTTCCACATGAAGTTACTCGCCCTATATCCCGAGCAGAATCAGCGAGGATTCCTCTCACAATATGGGGAATACCAGACACATTGATAATTAATGCCAAGTGAATGCAGCCTTAACCCCTTCATGACCGCCGTAATGACTTTTACAAAGATGTATCAGAAGAAGATTGCAGGACATCGGGTTCTGCTGGTACCGGGCCGTGTTCTCACAGCCAAACCCTGCCACTAACACCTGGGATCAGGATCATATCCCGGGTGTTTAACCCCATCACCCCCCTCCCTGCAGCAACGACCATGGCGTGCCAATGGTGTCGCGCAGCAGTCGCGCAGAAGGACCCTAGGATTTCCTATAGGATAGCTGTCTTGATGGGTGTCTGTTAAAGATAATATTAAGCAGCATAGTACATTATATAAGAGTTCAGTCAGTGCCCTCTCACAAAGCAAATAAAAAAACCCACAAAAAACGCCCAACCCCCCCAAAAAAACAAAAAACAAAAAGTAAAACCACACACATTTTGTACCTCCAAATTTGTACCAACCCAGACTACAAACCTACAATAGTTTTGATCCCGTATGGCAAAAAACGGGGAAAAAAAAGATGCCCAAATTTACATTTTTAACTCTTTACCGACATGTGACGGAATAGTATGTCACATGCCGTAATAGTATGCCACATGCCGGCCTCACAGGCTGAGCCCTCTCCAAAGCCAGTAAGTCTTTGTTGCATATTGCAGCAAAGACTTATCGGTAACACCCACGGTCGGTGCTGGCAAAGCTTCGGGCGGCTTCAAAAAAATGGCAGCAAATGGGAGCCGCCATCTTGCCGAGGATTGTTTCTCCCCATGACGTCATCGAGGAGCGGCGATCTGTCGCCATGCTGAGTCTGTCTTGTTTTAACCCTTTCATTACAATGTGCCCTCAGCACATAGTAATGAATGAGGAGGAAAATCCCGATATACTGCCATACTGTAGTATGGCAGAACATGATGGGATAGATCAGACAACCTCTTGTTAACCCCTTCGCGCTCCGCGGCGGATATATCCGCCACGGAGCGCAGTGACTTAGCGCTCAGTGGCGGATATATCCGCCACGGCTCCTATGCCGGCTCGGCTCTGGATCAGAGCCGAACCGGCATCGGGAAACACGGGGTGCCGGCTGTAACTAATAGCCGGCACCCCAGTGTAACACCCGCGATCGGAGTTGTCTCCGATCGCGGGTGCTTAACCCGTTAGATGCCGCGGTCAGCGCGACCGCGGCATCTAACAAGTATCTGGGGGGTCTTTCCCCCACGATCGGCCCCCCCGAACCGTTTTCGGGGGGCGCCGATCGTTGCTATAGTAACTCTGGGGTCCGATCTGGACCCCAGAGTTACTAGCAAGAATTGCCAGTAAGATGGCGTCTGTGACGTCATCTTACTGGCAAAGTGCCAGCCTATGCAAGTGCATAGGCTGACACTGATAATACTCTGCAATACATGAGTATTGCAGAATATTATCATGAAGAAGCAATCAGAAGATTGCTTCTTCATGTCCCATGGTATAAAAGTGAAAAAGTAAAAAAAAAAGTTATTCAATAAAAAAATAAAGTCATAAATCACTAAAAATGCCCCAAACCCCCAAAACATATAAAGAGACATATAACTCAAAAAAAAAGTCTAAATCATAACACAAACCCCACATATATAGTATCACCGCGTCCGTAACAACCCGTAGAATAAAAGTAAATCATTATTGAACCCCCACGATAAACGCCGTAAAAAAAAACTGCTATAAACCTTCCAAAAATTATGATTTTTACCTTTTCAATCCCACAAAAAATGATATAAAATGCGACCAAAAAACCATATGTACTCCGACATGATACTGGTGCAAAGTACAACATGTCCCGCAAAAAACAAGCCATCAACCAGCTCCGTAGCCAAAAACGTAACAAAGTTATGCCACTTGGAAGATGGCAATACAAAAATTATAGATTTTTCCCCACATTAGGGTTTTGTTTGACAAATTTAGTAAAACGTAAGAAAATATATTCATGTCTGGTATCCCCGTAATCGTATCAACCCATAGAATAAAGATAACATGACTATTAGTCTATACGGTGAACACCAAAAAAAAAAAAGTAAAAAATCCAGTACAGAATTGATGCTTTTCTACTCCTGCCCTCAAAAAAAGTTCCTAAATTTTCAACAATAGGTGATACCAACCCCAAAATGGTAACAATGGAAAAAGCATCTCATCCCGCAAAAAAAATGCCGTCACATGGCCCCAATAACGAAAAAGCGAAAATTTTATAGCCTTCAAAAGGGGCCAATGAGGAAACTAAATTCCTGGCAGCTGCAGCGCCCTCCTTCCCTTCTGCGCCTCGCTGTGCCCCCATAAAACAAGTAACGGCCACATGTGGGGGGTCTTTGTACTCAGGAGAAATTGCAGAACAAATTGTATGGTGGGTTTTCTCTTTTTATATTTTGGAAATGTGTAAATTTTGGTGCTAAATGAACGTATAAGGGAACAATATGACCATTCTAAATTTCACCTCCATTTTGATTCAATTACTATGAAGATCTCAAGGGGTTAACAATCTTCGTAAAAGCTGTTTCTGATAGCTTGAGGGGTGCAGATTTGAAAATGGGTTGGTTATATAGGGGGTTTTGATGCTAAATATGTAAAATTTCATTCAAAACTGTATTTATCCCCAAAATAGTCAATTCTGAAAATCCGGAAAAGAGATATTCTATTTGCAAGCCGCGTGACGTCAAAATAAATTATCCAGATATTTCAGAAATTATGAAAATGTAAAGTAGACAAATGGGAAATGTTATTCAGCAACTTATTTAGCTGGTAAATCTATCTGCCTGAAAACGTGATGATTTAGAATTTCGAAAATGGCAAATTTTTCAAAAAATTCATCACATTTTCTTTTTTTTGTAAATAAACGCAAAACTTATCTGCCAAAATTTACCACTAAAATGAAGTACAACATGTGGGGAAAAAACAATCTCAGAATCGTTTTGATAAGTAACAGTGTTCAAAAGTTATAACCATATAAAGCGAAGCAAGTCAGAATCCAAAAAATCGGGCTAAGCCTTAAGCTGTAAAATGGCTGCGTCCTTAAGGGGTTAAAGTACCCTAGGGAGTCTGAAAAAAAAAGTAAAAAAAAAAAAATGATAATAAAAAAACCTAAAAGTTCTAATCACCCCCCTTTCCCTAGAGCTGATATAAATAATCAGTAAAAATCATAAATACATTAGGTATTGCTGTGTCAGAAAATGCCCGATCTATCAAAATAAAATAACGGGTTCTCACTGCGTTTAACCCCATAACAAAAAATTGCGGCCAGAGTCGAAAATGGCACTTTTTTGCCATTTCAAAAAATATTAAAAATTCTTTAAAAAGTGATCAAAAGGCTGTCATGGTAGCATTGAAAATGTCATCAAAAGTCGCAAAAAAATGACACCACCCACAGGTCCATACACAGAAATATGAAAAAGTTATTAGCGCCAGATGCAAAAATACTTTTTTTTTTTTGTACAGGAGGTTTTAATTTTTGTAAATGTATGAAAACATTATAAAACCTATACAAATTTGTAATCCCTGTTATCGTACTGACCCAAAGAATAAAGTAGACATGTTATTTGGGGCGCACAGTGAAATCCGTAAAATCCAAGCCCACAAGAAAATGGTGTAAATGTGGGTTTTTATTTACCAATTTCACTGCATTTGGAATTTTTTTCCCGCTTCCCAGTACATGGCATGGAATATTCAATACCATTACTATGAAGTGTAATTTGTTATGCAGAAAACAAGCCGTCACGCAGGTCTTTACATGGAAAAATAAAAAAAGTTATAGATTTTTGAAGGTGAGGAGTGAAAAATAGAAATGAAAAAACAAAACAGGGCTAGGTCGTTATGGGGTTAATTATCCATCACCACACAAAAAATTATCTTAATCAGGATCAAAAAACTTTATGATCCCCAAGTGTGTACAAATAAAATGTGCAGGTCTTTTAGCAAAAAATAAGACCTCAAACTAAGGCTATATTCACACGAATGTATGGGGGGCGTATATACGGCCGACGTATATATGGGCGATATACGTCCCCCATACATCACAATGGGCTCACGGCACCCAACAGGCGGGCAGCGGCCATCTGAATGTAGCCTAAGAAAAAAATCCCTTTTGATTTGGTGTGGCTGTAAAGTGTATTGACCTAGAGAACTTTTTAAAATGTTATTTAGGTTTGATGATAATGGCGGAATATTTTTATTAAAAAACCACGTCAGATTTGCGCTCTTTCTTTAAATCCGCTGTTTTGGTGGGAAAACTGGCATTAACGTGGAAAAAGAGTGCAGAGAAAGGGTTAAAATATCAACAATGAATTTCCCATCAACAAATCTGTGGCGCAAACCTCACACAAACGCACCCCAAGACCTCACATTTAGGCGGATGAGTTTGAAATACAATTTTGGGGAAAAGCCAGGGGCAGATGTGGCGCGCAGTTTGTGTACATGATACAGGGTCGCTCACATGACATGTAAAAACTTACTTTCTGAGGTAAAATCATGAGGTAAATAATGTATTATTGTACAAAATGGTGTCTATCGCAAAACCGTAACGATTTATTACCTAAATAATGAAAAAACTGTATGAAGCACGGTGCCGACATGAGAAATTGGTGCAAAATATGTTACAGTCTCGCTCACATGACGTGTAAAAACCTACTTTCTGAGGTAAAATCTTGAGGTAAATAATGTATTATTGTACAAAATGGTGTCTATAGCAAAAACTTAGCGATTTATTACCTTAATAATGAAAAAAACTGTATGAAGGACGGCGCAGACACGAGAAATTGGTGCAAAATATGGAACGCTTCACGAATTTGCGTGTCATCCTTGCGCAGGGGCCATGCTAATCTTCTCTGTATCGTTCCAATTTTAGTATATGTGCTGCCGAAGCGAGCACAGACCCCTGGCCTCCCCCATCAGTATATATAGTCCCCGGAGGGGGGGAGTTATACATTATGGAGAGATCTTCTTCAGGATTTACACCAGGAACCTATAATATATGACAACCCTCATTCTATAACGTTTCTATAGTTTCTTCATTTATTATCGGGCAACTTATAGGTAACGGGGATATGGGATATTCAACGCTGTGACACCAGAAGATGCAAATTTGCCAGTCCCAGAGGATCCTGGGAGAAGAGGCGGGTCAATTGAGGAAAAGTGGGAAGGACCTGATACCTGAAGGACCTGAAGGACCCCAGAACAGACACCTATGACTTATTCATACCCCAAACCCGAAAATGAAAGCCTCAGAAAAACCCTATGAGCTAATAGTAATAATAATACAAACCCCAGTACAGACCCCAAATCACATCTGAACAAATACATATCCTAGACCAGACCCTCTAAATAAACAGCAGAATATAGACCCCAAACTACAGATAACAAGACCCGTCAGAGTCTCAGAGTCCAAAATAACTGCAGCCCCCGGATGAGATAATACAGTATTCAGACCGGACCCTGGAAACCACAGACCCAACAAAGGGAAACAAGGGAATGTTTGGGGTTTCCCTTTGTTTTTACCTTTTTCCCGCCCTTTTTACAAGACAAAGACCGGTGCTCCCAGCATCCTCTGGGGCTATTTATCTATTTTGCATATTCTGTTTAATACGTTTGTGTCGTTTTATTTGCACTTTTATATTTTTTTAAGAAGGAAAACTCTAGACAGTTGTGGAGAATGAGAGTTATGATCCAATGAAGATGATGGGTGTAATGTATATAGAGTGACCTCTCCATAATGTATAACTCCCCCCCTCCGGGGACTATATATACTGATGGGGGAGGCCAGGGGTCTGTGCTCGCTTCGGCAGCACATATACTAAAATTGGAACGATACAGAGAAGATTAGCATGGCCCCTGCGCAAGGATGACACGCAAATTCGTGAAGCGTTCCATATTTTACAGCATTGATGAGGAAAAAGCTTTAATCCAAAGTCTATACGGACTGACTGGAGAGGTACAAATGCTTAGGGTCTGTTCACATTGAGGATTGTGCTACAGATTTCCCGTCACCCTCTTTGAAGTCTATAGGAGGCCATTGTGTCTGCCAGTTTCCACATGAAGTTACTCGCCCTATATCCCGAGCAGAATCAGCGAGGATTCCTCTCACAATATGGGGAATGCCAGACACATTGATAATTAATGCCAAGTGAATGCAGCCTTAACCCCTTCATGACCGCCGTGATGACTTTTACAAAGATGTATCAGAAGAAGATTGCAGGACATCGGGTTCTGCTGGTACCGGGCCGTGTTCTCACAGCCAAACCCTGCCACTAACACCTGGGATCAGGATCATTTCCCGGGTGTTTAACCCCATCACCCCCCTCCCTGCAGCAACGACCATGGCGTGCCAATGGTGTCGCGCAGCAGTCGCGCAGAAGGACCCTAGGATTTCCTATAGGATAGCTGTCTTGATGGGTGTCTGTTAAAGATAATATTAAGCAGCATAGTACATTATATAAGAGTTCAGTCAGTGCCCTCTCACAAAGCAAATAAAAAAACCCACAAAAAACGCCCCCCCCCCCCAAAAAAACAAAAAACAAAAAGTAAAACCACACACATTTTGTACCTCCAAATTTGTACCAACCCAGACTACAAACCTACAATAGTTTTGATCCCGTATGGCAAAAAACGGGGAAAAGAAAGATGCCCAAATTTACATTTTTAACTCTTTACCGACATGTGACGGAATAGTATGTCACATGCCGTAATAGTATGCCACATGCCGGCCTCACAGGCTGAGCCCTCTCCATAGCCAGTAAGTCTTTGTTGCATATTGCAGCAAAGACTTATCGGTAACACCCACGGTCGGTGCTGGCAAAGCTTCGGGCGGCTTCAAAAAAATGGCAGCAAATGGGAGCCGCCATCTTGCCGAGGATTGTTTCTCCCCATGACGTCATCGAGGAGCGGCGATCTGTCGCCATGCTGAGTCTGTCTTGTTTTAACCCTTTCATTACAATGTGCCCTCAGCACATAGTAATGAATGAGGAGGAAAATCCCGATATACTGCCATACTGTAGTATGGCAGAACATGATGGGATAGATCAGACAACCTCTTGTTAAAGTACCCTAGGGAGTCTGAAAAAAAAAGTAAAAAAAAAAAAATGATAATAAAAAAACCTAAAAGTTCTAATCACCCCCCTTTCCCTAGAGCTGATATAAATAATCAGTAAAAATCATAAATACATTAGGTATTGCTGTGTCAGAAAATGCCCGATCTATCAAAATAAAATAACGGGTTCTCACTGCGTTTAACCCCATAAC
Organism: Engystomops pustulosus; assembly: GCF_040894005.1. Taxonomy (NCBI): domain Eukaryota; kingdom Metazoa; phylum Chordata; class Amphibia; order Anura; family Leptodactylidae; genus Engystomops; species Engystomops pustulosus. Next base: position 179,387,741 of record NC_092416.1, on the reverse strand, counting down.
AAAAAATTGCGGCCAGAGTCGAAAATGGCACTTTTTTGCCATTTCAAAAAATATTAAAAATTCTTTAAAAAGTGATCAAAAGGCTGTCATGGTAGCATTGAAAATGTCATCAAAAGTCGCAAAAAAATGACACCACCCACAGGTCCATACACAGAAATATGAAAAAGTTATTAGCGCCAGATGCAAAAATACTTTTTTTTTTTTGTACAGGAGGTTTTAATTTTTGTAAATGTATGAAAACATTATAAAACCTATACAAATTTGTAATCCCTGTTATCGTACTGACCCAAAGAATAAAGTAGACATGTTATTTGGGGCGCACAGTGAAATCCGTAAAATCCAAGCCCACAAGAAAATGGTGTAAATGTGGGTTTTTATTTACCAATTTCACTGCATTTGGAATTTTTTTCCCGCTTCCCAGTACATGGCATGGAATATTCAATACCATTACTATGAAGTGTAATTTGTTATGCAGAAAACAAGCCGTCACGCAGGTCTTTACATGGAAAAATAAAAAAAGTTATAGATTTTTGAAGGTGAGGAGTGAAAAATAGAAATGAAAAAACAAAACAGGGCTAGGTCGTTATGGGGTTAATTATCCATCACCACACAAAAAATTATCTTAATCAGGATCAAAAAACTTTATGATCCCCAAGTGTGTACAAATAAAATGTGCAGGTCTTTTAGCAAAAAATAAGACCTCAAACTAAGGCTATATTCACACGAATGTATGGGGGGCGTATATACGGCCGACGTATATATGGGCGATATACGTCCCCCATACATCACAATGGGCTCACGGCACCCAACAGGCGGGCAGCGGCCATCTGAATGTAGCCTAAGAAAAAAATCCCTTTTGATTTGGTGTGGCTGTAAAGTGTATTGACCTAGAGAACTTTTTAAAATGTTATTTAGGTTTGATGATAATGGCGGAATATTTTTATTAAAAAACCACGTCAGATTTGCGCTCTTTCTTTAAATCCGCTGTTTTGGTGGGAAAACTGGCATTAACGTGGAAAAAGAGTGCAGAGAAAGGGTTAAAATATCAACAATGAATTTCCCATCAACAAATCTGTGGCGCAAACCTCACACAAACGCACCCCAAGACCTCACATTTAGGCGGATGAGTTTGAAATACAATTTTGGGGAAAAGCCAGGGGCAGATGTGGCGCGCAGTTTGTGTACATGATACAGGGTCGCTCACATGACATGTAAAAACTTACTTTCTGAGGTAAAATCATGAGGTAAATAATGTATTATTGTACAAAATGGTGTCTATCGCAAAACCGTAACGATTTATTACCTAAATAATGAAAAAACTGTATGAAGCACGGTGCCGACATGAGAAATTGGTGCAAAATATGTTACAGTCTCGCTCACATGACGTGTAAAAACCTACTTTCTGAGGTAAAATCTTGAGGTAAATAATGTATTATTGTACAAAATGGTGTCTATAGCAAAAACTTAGCGATTTATTACCTTAATAATGAAAAAAACTGTATGAAGGACGGCGCAGACACGAGAAATTGGTGCAAAATATGGAACGCTTCACGAATTTGCGTGTCATCCTTGCACAGGGGCCATGCTAATCTTCTCTGTATCGTTCCAATTTTAGTATATGTGCTGCCGAAGCGAGCACAGACCCCTGGCCTCCCCCATCAGTATATATAGTCCCCGGAGGGGGGGAGTTATACATTATGGAGAGATCTTCTTCAGGATTTACACCAGGAACCTATAATATATGACAACCCTCATTCTATAACGTTTCTATAGTTTCTTCATTTATTATCGGGCAACTTATAGGTAACGGGGATATGGGATATTCAACGCTGTGACACCAGAAGATGCAAATTTGCCAGTCCCAGAGGATCCTGGGAGAAGAGGCGGGTCAATTGAGGAAAAGTGGGAAGGACCTGATACCTGAAGGACCTGAAGGACCCCAGAACAGACACCTATGACTTATTCATACCCCAAACCCGAAAATGAAAGCCTCAGAAAAACCCTATGAGCTAATAGTAATAATAATACAAACCCCAGTACAGACCCCAAATCACATCTGAACAAATACATATCCTAGACCAGACCCTCTAAATAAACAGCAGAATATAGACCCCAAACTACAGATAACAAGACCCGTCAGAGTCTCAGAGTCCGAAATAACTGCAGCCCCCGGATGAGATAATACAGTATTCAGACCGGACCCTGGAAACCACAGACCCAACAAAGGGAAACAAGGGAATGTTTGGGGTTTCCCTTTGTTTTTACCTTTTTCCCGCCCTTTTTACAAGACAAAGACCGGTGCTCCCAGCATCCTCTGGGGCTATTTATCTATTTTGCATATTCTGTTTAATACGTTTGTGTCGTTTTATTTGCACTTTTATATTTTTTTAAGAAGGAAAACTCTAGACAGTTGTGGAGAATGAGAGTTATGATCCAATGAAGATGATGGGTGTAATGTATATAGAGTGACCTCTCCATAATGTATAACTCCCCCCCTCCGGGGACTATATATACTGATGGGGGAGGCCAGGGGTCTGTGCTCGCTTCGGCAGCACATATACTAAAATTGGAACGATACAGAGAAGATTAGCATGGCCCCTGCGCAAGGATGACACGCAAATTCGTGAAGCGTTCCATATTTTACAGCATTGATGAGGAAAAAGCTTTAATCCAAAGTCTATACGGACTGACTGGAGATGTACAAATGCTTAGGGTCTGTTCACATTGAGGATTGTGCTACAGATTTTCCATCACCCTCTTTGAAGTCTATAGGAGGCCATTGTGTCTGCCAGTTTCCACATGAAGTTACTCGCCCTATATCCCGAGCAGAATCAGCGAGGATTCCTCTCACAATATGGGGAATGCCAGACACATTGATAATTAATGCCAAGTGAATGCAGCCTTAACCCCTTCATGACCGCCGTAATGACTTTTACAAAGATGTATCAGAAGAAGATTGCAGGACATCGGGTTCTGCTGGTACCGGGCCGTGTTCTCACAGCCAAACCCTGCCACTAACACCTGGGATCAGGATCATTTCCCGGGTGTTTAACCCCATCACCCCCCTCCCTGCAGCAACGACCATGGCGTGCCAATGGTGTCGCGCAGCAGTCGCGCAGAAGGACCCTAGGATTTCCTATAGGATAGCTGTCTTGATGGGTGTCTGTTAAAGATAATATTAAGCAGCATAGTACATTATATAAGAGTTCAGTCAGTGCCCTCTCACAAAGCAAATAAAAAAAACCACAAAAAACGCCCACCCCCCCCAAAAAAACAAAAAACAAAAAGTAAAACCACACACATTTTGTACCTCCAAATTTGTACCAACCCAGACTACAAACCTACAATAGTTTTGATCCCGTATGGCAAAAAACGGGGAAAAAAAAGATGCCCAAATTTACATTTTTAACTCTTTACCGACATGTGACGGAATAGTATGTCACATGCCGTAATAGTATGCCACATGCCGGCCTCACAGGCTGAGCCCTCTCCATAGCCAGTAAGTCTTTGTTGCATATTGCAGCAAAGACTTATCGGTAACACCCACGGTCGGTGCTGGCAAAGCTTCGGGCGGCTTCAAAAAAATGGCAGCAAATGGGAGCCGCCATCTTGCCGAGGATTGTTTCTCCCCATGACGTCATCGAGGAGCGGCGATCTGTCGCCATGCTGAGTCTGTCTTGTTTTAACCCTTTCATTACAATGTGCCCTCAGCACATAGTAATGAATGAGGAGGAAAATCCCGATATACTGCCATACTGTAGTATGGCAGAACATGATGGGATAGATCAGACAACCTCTTGTTAAAGTACCCTAGGGAGTCTGAAAAAAAAAGTAAAAAAAAAAAAATGATAATAAAAAAACCTAAAAGTTCTAATCACCCCCCTTTCCCTAGAGCTGATATAAATAATCAGTAAAAATCATAAATACATTAGGTATTGCTGTGTCAGAAAATGCCCGATCTATCAAAATAAAATAACGGGTTCTCACTGCGTTTAACCCCATAACAAAAAATTGCGGCCAGAGTCGAAAATGGCACTTTTTTGCCATTTCAAAAAATATTAAAAATTCTTTAAAAAGTGATCAAAAGGCTGTCATGGTAGCATTGAAAATGTCATCAAAAGTCGCAAAAAAATGACACCACCCACAGGTCCATACACAGAAATATGGAAAAGTTATTAGCGCCAGATGCAAAAATACTTTTTTTTTTTTGTACAGGAGGTTTTAATTTTTGTAAATGTATGAAAACATTATAAAACCTATACAAATTTGTAATCCCTGTTATCGTACGGACCCAAAGAATAAAGTAGACATGTTATTTGGGGCGCACAGTGAAATCCGTAAAATCCAAGCCCACAAGAAAATGGTGTAAATGTGGGTTTTTATTTACCAATTTCACTGCATTTGGAATTTTTTTCCCGCTTCCCAGTACATGGCATGGAATATTCAATACCATTACTATGAAGTGTAATTTGTTATGCAGAAAACAAGCCGTCACGCAGGTCTTTACATGGAAAAATAAAAAAAGTTATAGATTTTTGAAGGTGAGGAGTGAAAAATAGAAATGAAAAAACAAAACAGGGCTAGGTCGTTATGGGGTTAATTATCCATCACCACACAAAAAATTATCTTAATCAGGATCAAAAAACTTTATGATCCCCAAGTGTGTACAAATAAAATGTGCAGGTCTTTTAGCAAAAAATAAGACCTCAAACTAAGGCTATATTCACACGAATGTATGGGGGGCGTATATACGGCCGACGTATATATGGGCGATATACGTCCCCCATACATCACAATGGGCTCACGGCACCCAACAGGCGGGCAGCGGCCATCTGAATGTAGCCTAAGAAAAAAATCCCTTTTGATTTGGTGTGGCTGTAAAGTGTATTGACCTAGAGAACTTTTTAAAATGTTATTTAGGTTTGATGATAATGGCGGAATATTTTTATTAAAAAACCACGTCAGATTTGCGCTCTTTCTTTAAATCCGCTGTTTTGGTGGGAAAACTGGCATTAACGTGGAAAAAGAGTGCAGAGAAAGGGTTAAAATATCAACAATGAATTTCCCATCAACAAATCTGTGGCGCAAACCTCACACAAACGCACCCCAAGACCTCACATTTAGGCGGATGAGTTTGAAATACAATTTTGGGGAAAAGCCAGGGGCAGATGTGGCGCGCAGTTTGTGTACATGATACAGGGTCGCTCACATGACATGTAAAAACTTACTTTCTGAGGTAAAATCATGAGGTAAATAATGTATTATTGTACAAAATGGTGTCTATCGCAAAACCGTAACGATTTATTACCTAAATAATGAAAAAACTGTATGAAGCACGGTGCCGACATGAGAAATTGGTGCAAAATATGTTACAGTCTCGCTCACATGATGTGTAAAAACCTACTTTCTGAGGTAAAATCTTGAGGTAAATAATGTATTATTGTACAAAATGGTGTCTATAGCAAAAACTTAGCGATTTATTACCTTAATAATGAAAAAAACTGTATGAAGGACGGCGCAGACACGAGAAATTGGTGCAAAATATGGAACGCTTCACGAATTTGCGTGTCATCCTTGCGCAGGGGCCATGCTAATCTTCTCTGTATCGTTCCAATTTTAGTATATGTGCTGCCGAAGCGAGCACAGACCCCTGGCCTCCCCCATCAGTATATATAGTCCCCGGAGGGGGGGAGTTATACATTATGGAGAGATCTTCTTCAGGATTTACACCAGGAACCTATAATATATGACAACCCTCATTCTATAACGTTTCTATAGTTTCTTCATTTATTATCGGGCAACTTATAGGTAACGGGGATATGGGATATTCAACGCTGTGACACCAGAAGATGCAAATTTGCCAGTCCCAGAGGATCCTGGGAGAAGAGGCGGGTCAATTGAGGAAAAGTGGGAAGGACCTGATACCTGAAGGACCTGAAGGACCCCAGAACAGACACCTATGACTTATTCATACCCCAAACCCGAAAATGAAAGCCTCAGAAAAACCCTATGAGCTAGTAGTAATAATAATACAAACCCCAGTACAGACCCCAAATCACATCTGAACAAATACATATCCTAGACCAGACCCTCTAAATAAACAGCAGAATATAGACCCCAAACTACAGATAACAAGACCCGTCAGAGTCTCAGAGTCCGAAATAACTGCAGCCCCCGGATGAGATAATACAGTATTCAGACCGGACCCTGGAAACCACAGACCCAACAAAGGGAAACAAGGGAATGTTTGGGGTTTCCCTTTGTTTTTACCTTTTTCCCGCCCTTTTTACAAGACAAAGACCGGTGCTCCCAGCATCCTCTGGGGCTATTTATCTATTTTGCATATTCTGTTTAATACGTTTGTGTCGTTTTATTTGCACTTTTATATTTTTTTAAGAAGGAAAACTCTAGACAGTTGTGGAGAATGAGAGTTATGATCCAATGAAGATGATGGGTGTAATGTATATAGAGTGACCTCTCCATAATGTATAACTCCCCCCCTCCGGGGACTATATATACTGATGGGGGAGGCCAGGGGTCTGTGCTCGCTTCGGCAGCACATATACTAAAATTGGAACGATACAGAGAAGATTAGCATGGCCCCTGCGCAAGGATGACACGCAAATTCGTGAAGCGTTCCATATTTTACAGCATTGATGAGGAAAAAGCTTTAATCCAAAGTCTATACGGACTGACTGGAGATGTACAAATGCTTAGGGTCTGTTCACATTGAGGATTGTGCTACAGATTTTCCATCACCCTCTTTGAAGTCTATAGGAGGCCATTGTGTCTGCCAGTTTCCACATGAAGTTACTCGCCCTATATCCCGAGCAGAATCAGCGAGGATTCCTCTCACAATATGGGGAATGCCAGACACATTGATAATTAATGCCAAGTGAATGCAGCCTTAACCCCTTCATGACCGCCGTAATGACTTTTACAAAGATGTATCAGAAGAAGATTGCAGGACATCGGGTTCTGCTGGTACCGGGCCGTGTTCTCACAGCCAAACCCTGCCACTAACACCTGGGATCAGGATCATTTCCCGGGTGTTTAACCCCATCACCCCCCTCCCTGCAGCAACGACCATGGCGTGCCAATGGTGTCGCGCAGCAGTCGCGCAGAAGGACCCTAGGATTTCCTATAGGATAGCTGTCTTGATGGGTGTCTGTTAAAGATAATATTAAGCAGCATAGTACATTATATAAGAGTTCAGTCAGTGCCCTCTCACAAAGCAAATAAAAAAACCCACAAAAAACGCCCACCCCCCCCAAAAAAACAAAAAACAAAAAGTAAAACCACACACATTTTGTACCTCCAAATTTGTACCAACCCAGACTACAAACCTACAATAGTTTTGATCCCGTATGGCAAAAAACGGGGAAAAAAAAGATGCCCAAATTTACATTTTTAACTCTTTACCGACATGTGACGGAATAGTATGTCACATGCCGTAATAGTATGCCACATGCCGGCCTCACAGGCTGAGCCCTCTCCATAGCCAGTAAGTCTTTGTTGCATATTGCAGCAAAGACTTATCGGTAACACCCACGGTCGGTGCTGGCAAAGCTTCGGGCGGCTTCAAAAAAATGGCAGCAAATGGGAGCCGCCATCTTGCCGAGGATTGTTTCTCCCCATGACGTCATCGAGGAGCGGCGATCTGTCGCCATGCTGAGTCTGTCTTGTTTTAACCCTTTCATTACAATGTGCCCTCAGCACATAGTAATGAATGAGGAGGAAAATCCCGATATACTGCCATACTGTAGTATGGCAGAACATGATGGGATAGATCAGACAACCTCTTGTTAAAGTACCCTAGGGAGTCTGAAAAAAAAAGTAAAAAAAAAAAAATGATAATAAAAAAACCTAAAAGTTCTAATCACCCCCCTTTCCCTAGAGCTGATATAAATAATCAGTAAAAATCATAAATACATTAGGTATTGCTGTGTCAGAAAATGCCCGATCTATCAAAATAAAATAACGGGTTCTCACTGCGTTTAACCCCATAACAAAAAATTGCGGCCAGAGTCGAAAATGGCACTTTTTTGCCATTTCAAAAAATATTAAAAATTCTTTAAAAAGTGATCAAAAGGCTGTCATGGTAGCATTGAAAATGTCATCAAAAGTCGCAAAAAAATGACACCACCCACAGGTCCATACACAGAAATATGAAAAAGTTATTAGCGCCAGATGCAAAAATACTTTTTTTTTTTTGTACAGGAGGTTTTAATTTTTGTAAATGTATGAAAACATTATAAAACCTATACAAATTTGTAATCCCTGTTATCGTACTGACCCAAAGAATAAAGTAGACATGTTATTTGGGGCGCACAGTGAAATCCGTAAAATCCAAGCCCACAAGAAAATGGTGTAAATGTGGGTTTTTATTTACCAATTTCACTGCATTTGGAATTTTTTTCCCGCTTCCCAGTACATGGCATGGAATATTCAATACCATTACTATGAAGTGTAATTTGTTATGCAGAAAACAAGCCGTCACGCAGGTCTTTACATGGAAAAATAAAAAAAGTTATAGATTTTTGAAGGTGAGGAGTGAAAAATAGAAATGAAAAAACAAAACAGGGCTAGGTCGTTATGGGGTTAATTATCCATCACCACACAAAAAATTATCTTAATCAGGATCAAAAAACTTTATGATCCCCAAGTGTGTACAAATAAAATGTGCAGGTCTTTTAGCAAAAAATAAGACCTCAAACTAAGGCTATATTCACACGAATGTATGGGGGGCGTATATACGGCCGACGTATATATGGGCGATATACGTCCCCCATACATCACAATGGGCTCACGGCACCCAACAGGCGGGCAGCGGCCATCTGAATGTAGCCTAAGAAAAAAATCCCTTTTGATTTGGTGTGGCTGTAAAGTGTATTGACCTAGAGAACTTTTTAAAATGTTATTTAGGTTTGATGATAATGGCGGAATATTTTTATTAAAAAACCACGTCAGATTTGCGCTCTTTCTTTAAATCCGCTGTTTTGGTGGGAAAACTGGCATTAACGTGGAAAAAGAGTGCAGAGAAAGGGTTAAAATATCAACAATGAATTTCCCATCAACAAATCTGTGGCGCAAACCTCACACAAACGCACCCCAAGACCTCACATTTAGGCGGATGAGTTTGAAATACAATTTTGGGGAAAAGCCAGGGGCAGATGTGGCGCGCAGTTTGTGTACATGATACAGGGTCGCTCACATGACATGTAAAAACTTACTTTCTGAGGTAAAATCATGAGGTAAATAATGTATTATTGTACAAAATGGTGTCTATCGCAAAACCGTAACGATTTATTACCTAAATAATGAAAAAACTGTATGAAGCACGGTGCCGACATGAGAAATTGGTGCAAAATATGTTACAGTCTCGCTCACATGACGTGTAAAAACCTACTTTCTGAGGTAAAATCTTGAGGTAAATAATGTATTATTGTACAAAATGGTGTCTATAGCAAAAACTTAGCGATTTATTACCTTAATAATGAAAAAAACTGTATGAAGGACGGCGCAGACACGAGAAATTGGTGCAAAATATGGAACGCTTCACGAATTTGCGTGTCATCCTTGCGCAGGGGCCATGCTAATCTTCTCTGTATCGTTCCAATTTTAGTATATGTGCTGCCGAAGCGAGCACAGACCCCTGGCCTCCCCCATCAGTATATATAGTCCCCGGAGGGGGGGAGTTATACATTATGGAGAGATCTTCTTCAGGATTTACACCAGGAACCTATAATATATGACAACCCTCATTCTATAACGTTTCTATAGTTTCTTCATTTATTATCGGGCAACTTATAGGTAACGGGGATATGGGATATTCAACGCTGTGACACCAGAAGATGCAAATTTGCCAGTCCCAGAGGATCCTGGGAGAAGAGGCGGGTCAATTGAGGAAAAGTGGGAAGGACCTGATACCTGAAGGACCTGAAGGACCCCAGAACAGACACCTATGACTTATTCATACCCCAAACCCGAAAATGAAAGCCTCAGAAAAACCCTATGAGCTAATAGTAATAATAATACAAACCCCAGTACAGACCCCAAATCACATCTGAACAAATACATATCCTAGACCAGACCCTCTAAATAAACAGCAGAATATAGACCCCAAACTACAGATAACAAGACCCGTCAGAGTCTCAGAGTCCAAAATAACTGCAGCCCCCGGATGAGATAATACAGTATTCAGACCGGACCCTGGAAACCACAGACCCAACAAAGGGAAACAAGGGAATGTTTGGGGTTTCCCTTTGTTTTTACCTTTTTCCCGCCCTTTTTACAAGACAAAGACCGGTGCTCCCAGCATCCTCTGGGGCTATTTATCTATTTTGCATATTCTGTTTAATACGTTTGTGTCGTTTTATTTGCACTTTTATATTTTTTTAAGAAGGAAAACTCTAGACAGTTGTGGAGAATGAGAGTTATGATCCAATGAAGATGATGGGTGTAATGTATATAGAGTGACCTCTCCATAATGTATAACTCCCCCCCTCCGGGGACTATATATACTGATGGGGGAGGCCAGGGGTCTGTGCTCGCTTCGGCAGCACATATACTAAAATTGGAACGATACAGAGAAGATTAGCATGGCCCCTGCGCAAGGATGACACGCAAATTCGTGAAGCGTTCCATATTTTACAGCATTGATGAGGAAAAAGCTTTAATCCAAAGTCTATACGGACTGACTGGAGATGTACAAATGCTTAGGGTCTGTTCACATTGAGGATTGTGCTACAGATTTTCCATCACCCTCTTTGAAGTCTATAGGAGGCCATTGTGTCTGCCAGTTTCCACATGAAGTTACTCGCCCTATATCCCGAGCAGAATCAGCGAGGATTCCTCTCACAATATGGGGAATGCCAGACACATTGATAATTAATGCCAAGTGAATGCAGCCTTAACCCCTTCATGACCGCCGTGATGACTTTTACAAAGATGTATCAGAAGAAGATTGCAGGACATCGGGTTCTGCTGGTACCGGGCCGTGTTCTCACAGCCAAACCCTGCCACTAACACCTGGGATCAGGATCATTTCCCGGGTGTTTAACCCCATCACCCCCCTCCCTGCAGCAACGACCATGACGTGCCAATGGTGTCGCGCAGCAGTCGCGCAGAAGGACCCTAGGATTTCCTATAGGATAGCTGTCTTGATGGGTGTCTGTTAAAGATAATATTAAGCAGCATAGTACATTATATAAGAGTTCAGTCAGTGCCCTCTCACAAAGCAAATAAAAAAACCCACAAAAAACGCCCCCCCCCCCAAAAAAACAAAAAACAAAAAGTAAAACCACACACATTTTGTACCTCCAAATTTGTACCAACCCAGACTACAAACCTACAATAGTTTTGATCCCGTATGGCAAAAAACGGGGAAAAGAAAGATGCCCAAATTTACATTTTTAACTCTTTACCGACATGTGACGGAATAGTATGTCACATGCCGTAATAGTATGCCACATGCCGGCCTCACAGGCTGAGCCCTCTCCATAGCCAGTAAGTCTTTGTTGCATATTGCAGCAAAGACTTATCGGTAACACCCACGGTCGGTGCTGGCAAAGCTTCGGGCGGCTTCAAAAAAATGGCAGCAAATGGGAGCCGCCATCTTGCCGAGGATTGTTTCTCCCCATGACGTCATCGAGGAGCGGCGATCTGTCGCCATGCTGAGTCTGTCTTGTTTTAACCCTTTCATTACAATGTGCCCTCAGCACATAGTAATGAATGAGGAGGAAAATCCCGATATACTGCCATACTGTAGTATGGCAGAACATGATGGGATAGATCAGACAACCTCTTGTTAAAGTACCCTAGGGAGTCTGAAAAAAAAAGTAAAAAAAAAAAAATGATAATAAAAAAACCTAAAAGTTCTAATCACCCCCCTTTCCCTAGAGCTGATATAAATAATCAGTAAAAATCATAAATACATTAGGTATTGCTGTGTCAGAAAATGCCCGATCTATCAAAATAAAATAACGGGTTCTCACTGCGTTTAACCCCATAACAAAAAATTGCGGCCAGAGTCGAAAATGGCACTTTTTTGCCATTTCAAAAAATATTAAAAATTCTTTAAAAAGTGATCAAAAGGCTGTCATGGTAGCATTGAAAATGTCATCAAAAGTCGCAAAAAAATGACACCACCCACAGGTCCATACACAGAAATATGAAAAAGTTATTAGCGCCAGATGCAAAAATACTTTTTTTTTTTTGTACAGGAGGTTTTAATTTTTGTAAATGTATGAAAACATTATAAAACCTATACAAATTTGTAATCCCTGTTATCGTACTGACCCAAAGAATAAAGTAGACATGTTATTTGGGGCGCACAGTGAAATCCGTAAAATCCAAGCCCACAAGAAAATGGTGTAAATGTGGGTTTTTATTTACCAATTTCACTGCATTTGGAATTTTTTTCCCGCTTCCCAGTACATGGCATGGAATATTCAATACCATTACTATGAAGTGTAATTTGTTATGCAGAAAACAAGCCGTCACGCAGGTCTTTACATGGAAAAATAAAAAAAGTTATAGATTTTTGAAGGTGAGGAGTGAAAAATAGAAATGAAAAAACAAAACAGGGCTAGGTCGTTATGGGGTTAATTATCCATCACCACACAAAAAATTATCTTAATCAGGATCAAAAAACTTTATGATCCCCAAGTGTGTACAAATAAAATGTGCAGGTCTTTTAGCAAAAAATAAGACCTCAAACTAAGGCTATATTCACACGAATGTATGGGGGGCGTATATACGGCCGACGTATATATGGGCGATATACGTCCCCCATACATCACAATGGGCTCACGGCACCCAACAGGCGGGCAGCGGCCATCTGAATGTAGCCTAAGAAAAAAATCCCTTTTGATTTGGTGTGGCTGTAAAGTGTATTGACCTAGAGAACTTTTTAAAATGTTATTTAGGTTTGATGATAATGGCGGAATATTTTTATTAAAAAACCACGTCAGATTTGCGCTCTTTCTTTAAATCCGCTGTTTTGGTGGGAAAACTGGCATTAACGTGGAAAAAGAGTGCAGAGAAAGGGTTAAAATATCAACAATGAATTTCCCATCAACAAATCTGTGGCGCAAACCTCACACAAACGCACCCCAAGACCTCACATTTAGGCGGATGAGTTTGAAATACAATTTTGGGGAAAAGCCAGGGGCAGATGTGGCGCGCAGTTTGTGTACATGATACAGGGTCGCTCACATGACATGTAAAAACTTACTTTCTGAGGTAAAATCATGAGGTAAATAATGTATTATTGTACAAAATGGTGTCTATCGCAAAACCGTAACGATTTATTACCTAAATAATGAAAAAACTGTATGAAGCACGGTGCCGACATGAGAAATTGGTGCAAAATATGTTACAGTCTCGCTCACATGACGTGTAAAAACCTACTTTCTGAGGTAAAATCTTGAGGTAAATAATGTATTATTGTACAAAATGGTGTCTATAGCAAAAACTTAGCGATTTATTACCTTAATAATGAAAAAAACTGTATGAAGGACGGCGCAGACACGAGAAATTGGTGCAAAATATGGAACGCTTCACGAATTTGCGTGTCATCCTTGCGCAGGGGCCATGCTAATCTTCTCTGTATCGTTCCAATTTTAGTATATGTGCTGCCGAAGCGAGCACAGACCCCTGGCCTCCCCCATCAGTATATATAGTCCCCGGAGGGGGGGAGTTATACATTATGGAGAGATCTTCTTCAGGATTTACACCAGGAACCTATAATATATGACAACCCTCATTCTATAACGTTTCTATAGTTTCTTCATTTATTATCGGGCAACTTATAGGTAACGGGGATATGGGATATTCAACGCTGTGACACCAGAAGATGCAAATTTGCCAGTCCCAGAGGATCCTGGGAGAAGAGGCGGGTCAATTGAGGAAAAGTGGGAAGGACCTGATACCTGAAGGACCTGAAGGACCCCAGAACAGACACCTATGACTTATTCATACCCCAAACCCGAAAATGAAAGCCTCAGAAAAACCCTATGAGCTAATAGTAATAATAATACAAACCCCAGTACAGACCCCAAATCACATCTGAACAAATACATATCCTAGACCAGACCCTCTAAATAAACAGCAGAATATAGACCCCAAACTACAGATAACAAGACCCGTCAGAGTCTCAGAGTCCGAAATAACTGCAGCCCCCGGATGAGATAATACAGTATTCAGACCGGACCCTGGAAACCACAGACCCAACAAAGGGAAACAAGGGAATGTTTGGGGTTTCCCTTTGTTTTTACCTTTTTCCCGCCCTTTTTACAAGACAAAGACCGGTGCTCCCAGCATCCTCTGGGGCTATTTATCTATTTTGCATATTCTGTTTAATACGTTTGTGTCGTTTTATTTGCACTTTTATATTTTTTTAAGAAGGAAAACTCTAGACAGTTGTGGAGAATGAGAGTTATGATCCAATGAAGATGATGGGTGTAATGTATATAGAGTGACCTCTCCATAATGTATAACTCCCCCCCTCCGGGGACTATATATACTGATGGGGGAGGCCAGGGGTCTGTGCTCGCTTCGGCAGCACATATACTAAAATTGGAACGATACAGAGAAGATTAGCATGGCCCCTGCGCAAGGATGACACGCAAATTCGTGAAGCGTTCCATATTTTACAGCATTGATGAGGAAAAAGCTTTAATCCAAAGTCTATACGGACTGACTGGAGAGGTACAAATGCTTAGGGTCTGTTCACATTGAGGATTGTGCTACAGATTTCCCGTCACCCTCTTTGAAGTCTATAGGAGGCCATTGTGTCTGCCAGTTTCCACATGAAGTTACTCGCCCTATATCCCGAGCAGAATCAGCGAGGATTCCTCTCACAATATGGGGAATGCCAGACACATTGATAATTAATGCCAAGTGAATGCAGCCTTAACCCCTTCATGACCGCCGTAATGACTTTTACAAAGATGTATCAGAAGAAGATTGCAGGACATCGGGTTCTGCTGGTACCGGGCCGTGTTCTCACAGCCAAACCCTGCCACTAACACCTGGGATCAGGATCATTTCCCGGGTGTTTAACCCCATCACCCCCCTCCCTGCAGCAACGACCATGGCGTGCCAATGGTGTCGCGCAGCAGTCGCGCAGAAGGACCCTAGGATTTCCTATAGGATAGCTGTCTTGATGGGTGTCTGTTAAAGATAATATTAAGCAGCATAGTACATTATATAAGAGTTCAGTCAGTGCCCTCTCACAAAGCAAATAAAAAAACCCACAAAAAACGCCCACCCCCCCAAAAAAAACAAAAAACAAAAAGTAAAACCACACACATTTTGTACCTCCAAATTTGTACCAACCCAGACTACAAACCTACAATAGTTTTGATCCCGTATGGCAAAAAACGGGGAAAAAAAAGATGCCCAAATTTACATTTTTAACTCTTTACCGACATGTGACGGAATAGTATGTCACATGCCGTAATAGTATGCCACATGCCGGCCTCACAGGCTGAGCCCTCTCCATAGCCAGTAAGTCTTTGTTGCATATTGCAGCAAAGACTTATCGGTAACACCCACGGTCGGTGCTGGCAAAGCTTCGGGCGGCTTCAAAAAAATGGCAGCAAATGGGAGCCGCCATCTTGCCGAGGATTGTTTCTCCCCATGACGTCATCGAGGAGCGGCGATCTGTCGCCAAGCTGAGTCTGTCTTGTTTTAACCCTTTCATTACAATGTGCCCTCAGCACATAGTAATGAATGAGGAGGAAAATCCCGATATACTGCCATACTGTAGTATGGCAGAACATGATGGGATAGATCAGACAACCTCTTGTTAAAGTACCCTAGGGAGTCTGAAAAAAAAAGTAAAAAAAAAAAAATGATAATAAAAAAACCTAAAAGTTCTAATCACCCCCCTTTCCCTAGAGCTGATATAAATAATCAGTAAAAATCATAAATACATTAGGTATTGCTGTGTCAGAAAATGCCCGATCTATCAAAATAAAATAACGGGTTCTCACTGCGTTTAACCCCATAACAAAAAATTGCGGCCAGAGTCGAAAATGGCACTTTTTTGCCATTTCAAAAAATATTAAAAATTCTTTAAAAAGTGATCAAAAGGCTGTCATGGTAGCATTGAAAATGTCATCAAAAGTCGCAAAAAAATGACACCACCCACAGGTCCATACACAGAAATATGAAAAAGTTATTAGCGCCAGATGCAAAAATACTTTTTTTTTTTTGTACAGGAGGTTTTAATTTTTGTAAATGTATGAAAACATTATAAAACCTATACAAATTTGTAATCCCTGTTATCGTACTGACCCAAAGAATAAAGTAGACATGTTATTTGGGGCGCACAGTGAAATCCGTAAAATCCAAGCCCACAAGAAAATGGTGTAAATGTGGGTTTTTATTTACCAATTTCACTGCATTTGGAATTTTTTTCCCGCTTCCCAGTACATGGCATGGAATATTCAATACCATTACTATGAAGTGTAATTTGTTATGCAGAAAACAAGCCGTCACGCAGGTCTTTACATGGAAAAATAAAAAAAGTTATAGATTTTTGAAGGTGAGGAGTGAAAAATAGAAATGAAAAAACAAAACAGGGCTAGGTCGTTATGGGGTTAATTATCCATCACCACACAAAAAATTATCTTAATCAGGATCAAAAAACTTTATGATCCCCAAGTGTGTACAAATAAAATGTGCAGGTCTTTTAGCAAAAAATAAGACCTCAAACTAAGGCTATATTCACACGAATGTATGGGGGGCGTATATACGGCCGACGTATATATGGGCGATATACGTCCCCCATACATCACAATGGGCTCACGGCACCCAACAGGCGGGCAGCGGCCATCTGAATGTAGCCTAAGAAAAAAATCCCTTTTGATTTGGTGTGGCTGTAAAGTGTATTGACCTAGAGAACTTTTTAAAATGTTATTTAGGTTTGATGATAATGGCGGAATATTTTTATTAAAAAACCACGTCAGATTTGCGCTCTTTCTTTAAATCCGCTGTTTTGGTGGGAAAACTGGCATTAACGTGGAAAAAGAGTGCAGAGAAAGGGTTAAAATATCAACAATGAATTTCCCATCAACAAATCTGTGGCGCAAACCTCACACAAACGCACCCCAAGACCTCACATTTAGGCGGATGAGTTTGAAATACAATTTTGGGGAAAAGCCAGGGGCAGATGTGGCGCGCAGTTTGTGTACATGATACAGGGTCGCTCACATGACATGTAAAAACTTACTTTCTGAGGTAAAATCATGAGGTAAATAATGTATTATTGTACAAAATGGTGTCTATCGCAAAACCGTAACGATTTATTACCTAAATAATGAAAAAACTGTATGAAGCACGGTGCCGACATGAGAAATTGGTGCAAAATATGTTACAGTCTCGCTCACATGACGTGTAAAAACCTACTTTCTGAGGTAAAATCTTGAGGTAAATAATGTATTATTGTACAAAATGGTGTCTATAGCAAAAACTTAGCGATTTATTACCTTAATAATGAAAAAAACTGTATGAAGGACGGCGCAGACACGAGAAATTGGTGCAAAATATGGAACGCTTCACGAATTTGCGTGTCATCCTTGCGCAGGGGCCATGCTAATCTTCTCTGTATCGTTCCAATTTTAGTATATGTGCTGCCGAAGCGAGCACAGACCCCTGGCCTCCCCCATCAGTATATATAGTCCCCGGAGGGGGGGAGTTATACATTATGGAGAGATCTTCTTCAGGATTTACACCAGGAACCTATAATATATGACAACCCTCATTCTATAACGTTTCTATAGTTTCTTCATTTATTATCGGGCAACTTATAGGTAACGGGGATATGGGATATTCAACGCTGTGACACCAGAAGATGCAAATTTGCCAGTCCCAGAGGATCCTGGGAGAAGAGGCGGGTCAATTGAGGAAAAGTGGGAAGGACCTGATACCTGAAGGACCTGAAGGACCCCAGAACAGACACCTATGACTTATTCATACCCCAAACCCGAAAATGAAAGCCTCAGAAAAACCCTATGAGCTAATAGTAATAATAATACAAACCCCAGTACAGACCCCAAATCACATCTGAACAAATACATATCCTAGACCAGACCCTCTAAATAAACAGCAGAATATAGACCCCAAACTACAGATAACAAGACCCGTCAGAGTCTCAGAGTCCAAAATAACTGCAGCCCCCGGATGAGATAATACAGTATTCAGACCGGACCCTGGAAACCACAGACCCAACAAAGGGAAACAAGGGAATGTTTGGGGTTTCCCTTTGTTTTTACCTTTTTCCCGCCCTTTTTACAAGACAAAGACCGGTGCTCCCAGCATCCTCTGGGGCTATTTATCTATTTTGCATATTCTGTTTAATACGTTTGTGTCGTTTTATTTGCACTTTTATATTTTTTTAAGAAGGAAAACTCTAGACAGTTGTGGAGAATGAGAGTTATGATCCAATGAAGATGATGGGTGTAATGTATATAGAGTGACCTCTCCATAATGTATAACTCCCCCCCTCCGGGGACTATATATACTGATGGGGGAGGCCAGGGGTCTGTGCTCGCTTCGGCAGCACATATACTAAAATTGGAACGATACAGAGAAGATTAGCATGGCCCCTGCGCAAGGATGACACGCAAATTCGTGAAGCGTTCCATATTTTACAGCATTGATGAGGAAAAAGCTTTAATCCAAAGTCTATACGGACTGACTGGAGATGTACAAATGCTTAGGGTCTGTTCACATTGAGGATTGTGCTACAGATTTTCCATCACCCTCTTTGAAGTCTATAGGAGGCCATTGTGTCTGCCAGTTTCCACATGAAGTTACTCGCCCTATATCCCGAGCAGAATCAGCGAGGATTCCTCTCACAATATGGGGAATGCCAGACACATTGATAATTAATGCCAAGTGAATGCAGCCTTAACCCCATCATGACCGCCGTGATGACTTTTACAAAGATGTATCAGAAGAAGATTGCAGGACATCGGGTTCTGCTGGTACCGGGCCGTGTTCTCACAGCCAAACCCTGCCACTAACACCTGGGATCAGGATCATTTCCCGGGTGTTTAACCCCATCACCCCCCTCCCTGCAGCAACGACCATGGCGTGCCAATGGTGTCGCGCAGCAGTCGCGCAGAAGGACCCTAGGATTTCCTATAGGATAGCTGTCTTGATGGGTGTCTGTTAAAGATAATATTAAGCAGCATAGTACATTATATAAGAGTTCAGTCAGTGCCCTCTCACAAAGCAAATAAAAAAACCCACAAAAAACGCCCCCCCCCCAAAAAAAACAAAAAACAAAAAGTAAAACCACACACATTTTGTACCTCCAAATTTGTACCAACCCAGACTACAAACCTACAATAGTTTTGATCCCGTATGGCAAAAAACGGGGAAAAGAAAGATGCCCAAATTTACATTTTTAACTCTTTACCGACATGTGACGGAATAGTATGTCACATGCCGTAATAGTATGCCACATGCCGGCCTCACAGGCTGAGCCCTCTCCATAGCCAGTAAGTCTTTGTTGCATATTGCAGCAAAGACTTATCGGTAACACCCACGGTCGGTGCTGGCAAAGCTTCGGGCGGCTTCAAAAAAATGGCAGCAAATGGGAGCCGCCATCTTGCCGAGGATTGTTTCTCCCCATGACGTCATCGAGGAGCGGCGATCTGTCGCCATGCTGAGTCTGTCTTGTTTTAACCCTTTCATTACAATGTGCCCTCAGCACATAGTAATGAATGAGGAGGAAAATCCCGATATACTGCCATACTGTAGTATGGCAGAACATGATGGGATAGATCAGACAACCTCTTGTTAAAGTACCCTAGGGAGTCTGAAAAAAAAAGTAAAAAAAAAAAAATGATAATAAAAAAACCTAAAAGTTCTAATCACCCCCCTTTCCCTAGAGCTGATATAAATAATCAGTAAAAATCATAAATACATTAGGTATTGCTGTGTCAGAAAATGCCCGATCTATCAAAATAAAATAACGGGTTCTCACTGCGTTTAACCCCATAACAAAAAATTGCGGCCAGAGTCGAAAATGGCACTTTTTTGCCATTTCAAAAAATATTAAAAATTCTTTAAAAAGTGATCAAAAGGCTGTCATGGTAGCATTGAAAATGTCATCAAAAGTCGCAAAAAAATGACACCACCCACAGGTCCATACACAGAAATATGAAAAAGTTATTAGCGCCAGATGCAAAAATACTTTTTTTTTTTTGTACAGGAGGTTTTAATTTTTGTAAATGTATGAAAACATTATAAAACCTATACAAATTTGTAATCCCTGTTATCGTACTGACCCAAAGAATAAAGTAGACATGTTATTTGGGGCGCACAGTGAAATCCGTAAAATCCAAGCCCACAAGAAAATGGTGTAAATGTGGGTTTTTATTTACCAATTTCACTGCATTTGGAATTTTTTTCCCGCTTCCCAGTACATGGCATGGAATATTCAATACCATTACTATGAAGTGTAATTTGTTATGCAGAAAACAAGCCGTCACGCAGGTCTTTACATGGAAAAATAAAAAAAGTTATAGATTTTTGAAGGTGAGGAGTGAAAAATAGAAATGAAAAAACAAAACAGGGCTAGGTCGTTATGGGGTTAATTATCCATCACCACACAAAAAATTATCTTAATCAGGATCAAAAAACTTTATGATCCCCAAGTGTGTACAAATAAAATGTGCAGGTCTTTTAGCAAAAAATAAGACCTCAAACTAAGGCTATATTCACACGAATGTATGGGGGGCGTATATACGGCCGACGTATATATGGGCGATATACGTCCCCCATACATCACAATGGGCTCACGGCACCCAACAGGCGGGCAGCGGCCATCTGAATGTAGCCTAAGAAAAAAATCCCTTTTGATTTGGTGTGGCTGTAAAGTGTATTGACCTAGAGAACTTTTTAAAATGTTATTTAGGTTTGATGATAATGGCGGAATATTTTTATTAAAAAACCACGTCAGATTTGCGCTCTTTCTTTAAATCCGCTGTTTTGGTGGGAAAACTGGCATTAACGTGGAAAAAGAGTGCAGAGAAAGGGTTAAAATATCAACAATGAATTTCCCATCAACAAATCTGTGGCGCAAACCTCACACAAACGCACCCCAAGACCTCACATTTAGGCGGATGAGTTTGAAATACAATTTTGGGGAAAAGCCAGGGGCAGATGTGGCGCGCAGTTTGTGTACATGATACAGGGTCGCTCACATGACATGTAAAAACTTACTTTCTGAGGTAAAATCATGAGGTAAATAATGTATTATTGTACAAAATGGTGTCTATCGCAAAACCGTAACGATTTATTACCTAAATAATGAAAAAACTGTATGAAGCACGGTGCCGACATGAGAAATTGGTGCAAAATATGTTACAGTCTCGCTCACATGACGTGTAAAAACCTACTTTCTGAGGTAAAATCTTGAGGTAAATAATGTATTATTGTACAAAATGGTGTCTATAGCAAAAACTTAGCGATTTATTACCTTAATAATGAAAAAAACTGTATGAAGGACGGCGCAGACACGAGAAATTGGTGCAAAATATGGAACGCTTCACGAATTTGCGTGTCATCCTTGCGCAGGGGCCATGCTAATCTTCTCTGTATCGTTCCAATTTTAGTATATGTGCTGCCGAAGCGAGCACAGACCCCTGGCCTCCCCCATCAGTATATATAGTCCCCGGAGGGGGGGAGTTATACATTATGGAGAGATCTTCTTCAGGATTTACACCAGGAACCTATAATATATGACAACCCTCATTCTATAACGTTTCTATAGTTTCTTCATTTATTATCGGGCAACTTATAGGTAACGGGGATATGGGATATTCAACGCTGTGACACCAGAAGATGCAAATTTGCCAGTCCCAGAGGATCCTGGGAGAAGAGGCGGGTCAATTGAGGAAAAGTGGGAAGGACCTGATACCTGAAGGACCTGAAGGACCCCAGAACAGACACCTATGACTTATTCATACCCCAAACCCGAAAATGAAAGCCTCAGAAAAACCCTATGAGCTAGTAGTAATAATAATACAAACCCCAGTACAGACCCCAAATCACATCTGAACAAATACATATCCTAGACCAGACCCTCTAAATAAACAGCAGAATATAGACCCCAAACTACAGATAACAAGACCCGTCAGAGTCTCAGAGTCCGAAATAACTGCAGCCCCCGGATGAGATAATACAGTATTCAGACCG
Organism: Engystomops pustulosus; assembly: GCF_040894005.1. Lineage (NCBI taxonomy): Eukaryota > Metazoa > Chordata > Amphibia > Anura > Leptodactylidae > Engystomops > Engystomops pustulosus. The sequence goes on along the minus strand of NC_092416.1, from coordinate 179,365,520 downwards.
GACCCTGGAAACCACAGACCCAACAAAGGGAAACAAGGGAATGTTTGGGGTTTCCCTTTGTTTTTACCTTTTTCCCGCCCTTTTTACAAGACAAAGACCGGTGCTCCCAGCATCCTCTGGGGCTATTTATCTATTTTGCATATTCTGTTTAATACGTTTGTGTCGTTTTATTTGCACTTTTATATTTTTTTAAGAAGGAAAACTCTAGACAGTTGTGGAGAATGAGAGTTATGATCCAATGAAGATGATGGGTGTAATGTATATAGAGTGACCTCTCCATAATGTATAACTCCCCCCCTCCGGGGACTATATATACTGATGGGGGAGGCCAGGGGTCTGTGCTCGCTTCGGCAGCACATATACTAAAATTGGAACGATACAGAGAAGATTAGCATGGCCCCTGCGCAAGGATGACACGCAAATTCGTGAAGCGTTCCATATTTTACAGCATTGATGAGGAAAAAGCTTTAATCCAAAGTCTATACGGACTGACTGGAGATGTACAAATGCTTAGGGTCTGTTCACATTGAGGATTGTGCTACAGATTTTCCATCACCCTCTTTGAAGTCTATAGGAGGCCATTGTGTCTGCCAGTTTCCACATGAAGTTACTCGCCCTATATCCCGAGCAGAATCAGCGAGGATTCCTCTCACAATATGGGGAATGCCAGACACATTGATAATTAATGCCAAGTGAATGCAGCCTTAACCCCTTCATGACCGCCGTAATGACTTTTACAAAGATGTATCAGAAGAAGATTGCAGGACATCGGGTTCTGCTGGTACCGGGCCGTGTTCTCACAGCCAAACCCTGCCACTAACACCTGGGATCAGGATCATTTCCCGGGTGTTTAACCCCATCACCCCCCTCCCTGCAGCAACGACCATGGCGTGCCAATGGTGTCGCGCAGCAGTCGCGCAGAAGGACCCTAGGATTTCCTATAGGATAGCTGTCTTGATGGGTGTCTGTTAAAGATAATATTAAGCAGCATAGTACATTATATAAGAGTTCAGTCAGTGCCCTCTCACAAAGCAAATAAAAAAACCCACAAAAAACGCCCACCCCCCCAAAAAAAACAAAAAACAAAAAGTAAAACCACACACATTTTGTACCTCCAAATTTGTACCAACCCAGACTACAAACCTACAATAGTTTTGATCCCGTATGGCAAAAAACGGGGAAAAAAAAGATGCCCAAATTTACATTTTTAACTCTTTACCGACATGTGACGGAATAGTATGTCACATGCCGTAATAGTATGCCACATGCCGGCCTCACAGGCTGAGCCCTCTCCATAGCCAGTAAGTCTTTGTTGCATATTGCAGCAAAGACTTATCGGTAACACCCACGGTCGGTGCTGGCAAAGCTTCGGGCGGCTTCAAAAAAATGGCAGCAAATGGGAGCCGCCATCTTGCCGAGGATTGTTTCTCCCCATGACGTCATCGAGGAGCGGCGATCTGTCGCCAAGCTGAGTCTGTCTTGTTTTAACCCTTTCATTACAATGTGCCCTCAGCACATAGTAATGAATGAGGAGGAAAATCCCGATATACTGCCATACTGTAGTATGGCAGAACATGATGGGATAGATCAGACAACCTCTTGTTAAAGTACCCTAGGGAGTCTGAAAAAAAAAGTAAAAAAAAAAAAATGATAATAAAAAAACCTAAAAGTTCTAATCACCCCCCTTTCCCTAGAGCTGATATAAATAATCAGTAAAAATCATAAATACATTAGGTATTGCTGTGTCAGAAAATGCCCGATCTATCAAAATAAAATAACGGGTTCTCACTGCGTTTAACCCCATAACAAAAAATTGCGGCCAGAGTCGAAAATGGCACTTTTTTGCCATTTCAAAAATTATTAAAAATTCTTTAAAAAGTGATCAAAAGGCTGTCATGGTAGCATTGAAAATGTCATCAAAAGTCGCAAAAAAATGACACCACCCACAGGTCCATACACAGAAATATGAAAAAGTTATTAGCGCCAGATGCAAAAATACTTTTTTTTTTTTGTACAGGAGGTTTTAATTTTTGTAAATGTATGAAAACATTATAAAACCTATACAAATTTGTAATCCCTGTTATCGTACTGACCCAAAGAATAAAGTAGACATGTTATTTGGGGCGCACAGTGAAATCCGTAAAATCCAAGCCCACAAGAAAATGGTGTAAATGTGGGTTTTTATTTACCAATTTCACTGCATTTGGAATTTTTTTCCCGCTTCCCAGTACATGGCATGGAATATTCAATACCATTACTATGAAGTGTAATTTGTTATGCAGAAAACAAGCCGTCACGCAGGTCTTTACATGGAAAAATAAAAAAAGTTATAGATTTTTGAAGGTGAGGAGTGAAAAATAGAAATGAAAAAACAAAACAGGGCTAGGTCGTTATGGGGTTAATTATCCATCACCACACAAAAAATTATCTTAATCAGGATCAAAAAACTTTATGATCCCCAAGTGTGTACAAATAAAATGTGCAGGTCTTTTAGCAAAAAATAAGACCTCAAACTAAGGCTATATTCACACGAATGTATGGGGGGCGTATATACGGCCGACGTATATATGGGCGATATACGTCCCCCATACATCACAATGGGCTCACGGCACCCAACAGGCGGGCAGCGGCCATCTGAATGTAGCCTAAGAAAAAAATCCCTTTTGATTTGGTGTGGCTGTAAAGTGTATTGACCTAGAGAACTTTTTAAAATGTTATTTAGGTTTGATGATAATGGCGGAATATTTTTATTAAAAAACCACGTCAGATTTGCGCTCTTTCTTTAAATCCGCTGTTTTGGTGGGAAAACTGGCATTAACGTGGAAAAAGAGTGCAGAGAAAGGGTTAAAATATCAACAATGAATTTCCCATCAACAAATCTGTGGCGCAAACCTCACACAAACGCACCCCAAGACCTCACATTTAGGCGGATGAGTTTGAAATACAATTTTGGGGAAAAGCCAGGGGCAGATGTGGCGCGCAGTTTGTGTACATGATACAGGGTCGCTCACATGACATGTAAAAACTTACTTTCTGAGGTAAAATCATGAGGTAAATAATGTATTATTGTACAAAATGGTGTCTATCGCAAAACCGTAACGATTTATTACCTAAATAATGAAAAAACTGTATGAAGCACGGTGCCGACATGAGAAATTGGTGCAAAATATGTTACAGTCTCGCTCACATGACGTGTAAAAACCTACTTTCTGAGGTAAAATCTTGAGGTAAATAATGTATTATTGTACAAAATGGTGTCTATAGCAAAAACTTAGCGATTTATTACCTTAATAATGAAAAAAACTGTATGAAGGACGGCGCAGACACGAGAAATTGGTGCAAAATATGGAACGCTTCACGAATTTGCGTGTCATCCTTGCGCAGGGGCCATGCTAATCTTCTCTGTATCGTTCCAATTTTAGTATATGTGCTGCCGAAGCGAGCACAGACCCCTGGCCTCCCCCATCAGTATATATAGTCCCCGGAGGGGGGGAGTTATACATTATGGAGAGATCTTCTTCAGGATTTACACCAGGAACCTATAATATATGACAACCCTCATTCTATAACGTTTCTATAGTTTCTTCATTTATTATCGGGCAACTTATAGGTAACGGGGATATGGGATATTCAACGCTGTGACACCAGAAGATGCAAATTTGCCAGTCCCAGAGGATCCTGGGAGAAGAGGCGGGTCAATTGAGGAAAAGTGGGAAGGACCCCAGAACAGACACCTATGACTTATTCATACCCCAAACCCGAAAATGAAAGCCTCAGAAAAACCCTATGAGCTAATAGTAATAATAATACAAACCCCAGTACAGACCCCAAATCACATCTGAACAAATACATATCCTAGACCAGACCCTCTAAATAAACAGCAGAATATAGACCCCAAACTACAGATAACAAGACCCGTCAGAGTCTCAGAGTCCGAAATAACTGCAGCCCCCAGATGAGATAATACAGTATTCAGACCGGACCCTGGAAACCACAGACCCAACAAAGGGAAACAAGGGAATGTTTGGGGTTTCCCTTTGTTTTTACCTTTTTCCCGCCCTTTTTACAAGACAAAGACCGGTGCTCCCAGCATCCTCTGGGGCTATTTATCTATTTTGCATATTCTGTTTAATACGTTTGTGTCGTTTTATTTGCACTTTTATATTTTTTTAAGAAGGAAAACTCTAGACAGTTGTGGAGAATGAGAGTTATGATCCAATGAAGATGATGGGTGTAATGTATATAGAGTGACCTCTCCATAATGTATAACTCCCCCCCTCCGGGGACTATATATACTGATGGGGGAGGCCAGGGGTCTGTGCTCGCTTCGGCAGCACATATACTAAAATTGGAACGATACAGAGAAGATTAGCATGGCCCCTGCGCAAGGATGACACGCAAATTCGTGAAGCGTTCCATATTTTACAGCATTGATGAGGAAAAAGCTTTAATCCAAAGTCTATACGGACTGACTGGAGATGTACAAATGCTTAGGGTCTGTTCACATTGAGGATTGTGCTACAGATTTTCCATCACCCTCTTTGAAGTCTATAGGAGGCCATTGTGTCTGCCAGTTTCCACATGAAGTTACTCGCCCTATATCCCGAGCAGAATCAGCGAGGATTCCTCTCACAATATGGGGAATGCCAGACACATTGATAATTAATGCCAAGTGAATGCAGCCTTAACCCCTTCATGACCGCCGTAATGACTTTTACAAAGATGTATCAGAAGAAGATTGCAGGACATCGGGTTCTGCTGGTACCGGGCCGTGTTCTCACAGCCAAACCCTGCCACTAACACCTGGGATCAGGATCATTTCCCGGGTGTTTAACCCCATCACCCCCCTCCCTGCAGCAACGACCATGGCGTGCCAATGGTGTCGCGCAGCAGTCGCGCAGAAGGACCCTAGGATTTCCTATAGGATAGCTGTCTTGATGGGTGTCTGTTAAAGATAATATTAAGCAGCATAGTACATTATATAAGAGTTCAGTCAGTGCCCTCTCACAAAGCAAATAAAAAAACCCACAAAAAACGCCCACCCCCCCCAAAAAAACAAAAAACAAAAAGTAAAACCACACACATTTTGTACCTCCAAATTTGTACCAACCCAGACTACAAACCTACAATAGTTTTGATCCCGTATGGCAAAAAACGGGGAAAAAAAAGATGCCCAAATTTACATTTTTAACTCTTTACCGACATGTGACGGAATAGTATGTCACATGCCGTAATAGTATGCCACATGCCGGCCTCACAGGCTGAGCCCTCTCCATAGCCAGTAAGTCTTTGTTGCATATTGCAGCAAAGACTTATCGGTAACACCCACGGTCGGTGCTGGCAAAGCTTCGGGCGGCTTCAAAAAAATGGCAGCAAATGGGAGCCGCCATCTTGCCGAGGATTGTTTCTCCCCATGACGTCATCGAGGAGCGGCGATCTGTCGCCATGCTGAGTCTGTCTTGTTTTAACCCTTTCATTACAATGTGCCCTCAGCACATAGTAATGAATGAGGAGGAAAATCCCGATATACTGCCATACTGTAGTATGGCAGAACATGATGGGATAGATCAGACAACCTCTTGTTAAAGTACCCTAGGGAGTCTGAAAAAAAAAGTAAAAAAAAAAAAATGATAATAAAAAAACCTAAAAGTTCTAATCACCCCCCTTTCCCTAGAGCTGATATAAATAATCAGTAAAAATCATAAATACATTAGGTATTGCTGTGTCAGAAAATGCCCGATCTATCAAAATAAAATAACGGGTTCTCACTGCGTTTAACCCCATAACAAAAAATTGCGGCCAGAGTCGAAAATGGCACTTTTTTGCCATTTCAAAAAATATTAAAAATTCTTTAAAAAGTGATCAAAAGGCTGTCATGGTAGCATTGAAAATGTCATCAAAAGTCGCAAAAAAATGACACCACCCACAGGTCCATACACAGAAATATGGAAAAGTTATTAGCGCCAGATGCAAAAATACTTTTTTTTTTTTGTACAGGAGGTTTTAATTTTTGTAAATGTATGAAAACATTATAAAACCTATACAAATTTGTAATCCCTGTTATCGTACGGACCCAAAGAATAAAGTAGACATGTTATTTGGGGCGCACAGTGAAATCCGTAAAATCCAAGCCCACAAGAAAATGGTGTAAATGTGGGTTTTTATTTACCAATTTCACTGCATTTGGAATTTTTTTCCCGCTTCCCAGTACATGGCATGGAATATTCAATACCATTACTATGAAGTGTAATTTGTTATGCAGAAAACAAGCCGTCACGCAGGTCTTTACATGGAAAAATAAAAAAAGTTATAGATTTTTGAAGGTGAGGAGTGAAAAATAGAAATGAAAAAACAAAACAGGGCTAGGTCGTTATGGGGTTAATTATCCATCACCACACAAAAAATTATCTTAATCAGGATCAAAAAACTTTATGATCCCCAAGTGTGTACAAATAAAATGTGCAGGTCTTTTAGCAAAAAATAAGACCTCAAACTAAGGCTATATTCACACGAATGTATGGGGGGCGTATATACGGCCGACGTATATATGGGCGATATACGTCCCCCATACATCACAATGGGCTCACGGCACCCAACAGGCGGGCAGCGGCCATCTGAATGTAGCCTAAGAAAAAAATCCCTTTTGATTTGGTGTGGCTGTAAAGTGTATTGACCTAGAGAACTTTTTAAAATGTTATTTAGGTTTGATGATAATGGCGGAATATTTTTATTAAAAAACCACGTCAGATTTGCGCTCTTTCTTTAAATCCGCTGTTTTGGTGGGAAAACTGGCATTAACGTGGAAAAAGAGTGCAGAGAAAGGGTTAAAATATCAACAATGAATTTCCCATCAACAAATCTGTGGCGCAAACCTCACACAAACGCACCCCAAGACCTCACATTTAGGCGGATGAGTTTGAAATACAATTTTGGGGAAAAGCCAGGGGCAGATGTGGCGCGCAGTTTGTGTACATGATACAGGGTCGCTCACATGACATGTAAAAACTTACTTTCTGAGGTAAAATCATGAGGTAAATAATGTATTATTGTACAAAATGGTGTCTATCGCAAAACCGTAACGATTTATTACCTAAATAATGAAAAAACTGTATGAAGCACGGTGCCGACATGAGAAATTGGTGCAAAATATGTTACAGTCTCGCTCACATGATGTGTAAAAACCTACTTTCTGAGGTAAAATCTTGAGGTAAATAATGTATTATTGTACAAAATGGTGTCTATAGCAAAAACTTAGCGATTTATTACCTTAATAATGAAAAAAACTGTATGAAGGACGGCGCAGACACGAGAAATTGGTGCAAAATATGGAACGCTTCACGAATTTGCGTGTCATCCTTGCGCAGGGGCCATGCTAATCTTCTCTGTATCGTTCCAATTTTAGTATATGTGCTGCCGAAGCGAGCACAGACCCCTGGCCTCCCCCATCAGTATATATAGTCCCCGGAGGGGGGGAGTTATACATTATGGAGAGATCTTCTTCAGGATTTACACCAGGAACCTATAATATATGACAACCCTCATTCTATAACGTTTCTATAGTTTCTTCATTTATTATCGGGCAACTTATAGGTAACGGGGATATGGGATATTCAACGCTGTGACACCAGAAGATGCAAATTTGCCAGTCCCAGAGGATCCTGGGAGAAGAGGCGGGTCAATTGAGGAAAAGTGGGAAGGACCTGATACCTGAAGGACCTGAAGGACCCCAGAACAGACACCTATGACTTATTCATACCCCAAACCCGAAAATGAAAGCCTCAGAAAAACCCTATGAGCTAGTAGTAATAATAATACAAACCCCAGTACAGACCCCAAATCACATCTGAACAAATACATATCCTAGACCAGACCCTCTAAATAAACAGCAGAATATAGACCCCAAACTACAGATAACAAGACCCGTCAGAGTCTCAGAGTCCGAAATAACTGCAGCCCCCGGATGAGATAATACAGTATTCAGACCGGACCCTGGAAACCACAGACCCAACAAAGGGAAACAAGGGAATGTTTGGGGTTTCCCTTTGTTTTTACCTTTTTCCCGCCCTTTTTACAAGACAAAGACCGGTGCTCCCAGCATCCTCTGGGGCTATTTATCTATTTTGCATATTCTGTTTAATACGTTTGTGTCGTTTTATTTGCACTTTTATATTTTTTTAAGAAGGAAAACTCTAGACAGTTGTGGAGAATGAGAGTTATGATCCAATGAAGATGATGGGTGTAATGTATATAGAGTGACCTCTCCATAATGTATAACTCCCCCCCTCCGGGGACTATATATACTGATGGGGGAGGCCAGGGGTCTGTGCTCGCTTCGGCAGCACATATACTAAAATTGGAACGATACAGAGAAGATTAGCATGGCCCCTGCGCAAGGATGACACGCAAATTCGTGAAGCGTTCCATATTTTACAGCATTGATGAGGAAAAAGCTTTAATCCAAAGTCTATACGGACTGACTGGAGATGTACAAATGCTTAGGGTCTGTTCACATTGAGGATTGTGCTACAGATTTTCCATCACCCTCTTTGAAGTCTATAGGAGGCCATTGTGTCTGCCAGTTTCCACATGAAGTTACTCGCCCTATATCCCGAGCAGAATCAGCGAGGATTCCTCTCACAATATGGGGAATGCCAGACACATTGATAATTAATGCCAAGTGAATGCAGCCTTAACCCCTTCATGACCGCCGTAATGACTTTTACAAAGATGTATCAGAAGAAGATTGCAGGACATCGGGTTCTGCTGGTACCGGGCCGTGTTCTCACAGCCAAACCCTGCCACTAACACCTGGGATCAGGATCATTTCCCGGGTGTTTAACCCCATCACCCCCCTCCCTGCAGCAACGACCATGGCGTGCCAATGGTGTCGCGCAGCAGTCGCGCAGAAGGACCCTAGGATTTCCTATAGGATAGCTGTCTTGATGGGTGTCTGTTAAAGATAATATTAAGCAGCATAGTACATTATATAAGAGTTCAGTCAGTGCCCTCTCACAAAGCAAATAAAAAAACCCACAAAAAACGCCCACCCCCCCCAAAAAAACAAAAAACAAAAAGTAAAACCACACACATTTTGTACCTCCAAATTTGTACCAACCCAGACTACAAACCTACAATAGTTTTGATCCCGTATGGCAAAAAACGGGGAAAAAAAAGATGCCCAAATTTACATTTTTAACTCTTTACCGACATGTGACGGAATAGTATGTCACATGCCGTAATAGTATGCCACATGCCGGCCTCACAGGCTGAGCCCTCTCCATAGCCAGTAAGTCTTTGTTGCATATTGCAGCAAAGACTTATCGGTAACACCCACGGTCGGTGCTGGCAAAGCTTCGGGCGGCTTCAAAAAAATGGCAGCAAATGGGAGCCGCCATCTTGCCGAGGATTGTTTCTCCCCATGACGTCATCGAGGAGCGGCGATCTGTCGCCATGCTGAGTCTGTCTTGTTTTAACCCTTTCATTACAATGTGCCCTCAGCACATAGTAATGAATGAGGAGGAAAATCCCGATATACTGCCATACTGTAGTATGGCAGAACATGATGGGATAGATCAGACAACCTCTTGTTAAAGTACCCTAGGGAGTCTGAAAAAAAAAGTAAAAAAAAAAAAATGATAATAAAAAAACCTAAAAGTTCTAATCACCCCCCTTTCCCTAGAGCTGATATAAATAATCAGTAAAAATCATAAATACATTAGGTATTGCTGTGTCAGAAAATGCCCGATCTATCAAAATAAAATAACGGGTTCTCACTGCGTTTAACCCCATAACAAAAAATTGCGGCCAGAGTCGAAAATGGCACTTTTTTGCCATTTCAAAAAATATTAAAAATTCTTTAAAAAGTGATCAAAAGGCTGTCATGGTAGCATTGAAAATGTCATCAAAAGTCGCAAAAAAATGACACCACCCACAGGTCCATACACAGAAATATGAAAAAGTTATTAGCGCCAGATGCAAAAATACTTTTTTTTTTTTGTACAGGAGGTTTTAATTTTTGTAAATGTATGAAAACATTATAAAACCTATACAAATTTGTAATCCCTGTTATCGTACTGACCCAAAGAATAAAGTAGACATGTTATTTGGGGCGCACAGTGAAATCCGTAAAATCCAAGCCCACAAGAAAATGGTGTAAATGTGGGTTTTTATTTACCAATTTCACTGCATTTGGAATTTTTTTCCCGCTTCCCAGTACATGGCATGGAATATTCAATACCATTACTATGAAGTGTAATTTGTTATGCAGAAAACAAGCCGTCACGCAGGTCTTTACATGGAAAAATAAAAAAAGTTATAGATTTTTGAAGGTGAGGAGTGAAAAATAGAAATGAAAAAACAAAACAGGGCTAGGTCGTTATGGGGTTAATTATCCATCACCACACAAAAAATTATCTTAATCAGGATCAAAAAACTTTATGATCCCCAAGTGTGTACAAATAAAATGTGCAGGTCTTTTAGCAAAAAATAAGACCTCAAACTAAGGCTATATTCACACGAATGTATGGGGGGCGTATATACGGCCGACGTATATATGGGCGATATACGTCCCCCATACATCACAATGGGCTCACGGCACCCAACAGGCGGGCAGCGGCCATCTGAATGTAGCCTAAGAAAAAAATCCCTTTTGATTTGGTGTGGCTGTAAAGTGTATTGACCTAGAGAACTTTTTAAAATGTTATTTAGGTTTGATGATAATGGCGGAATATTTTTATTAAAAAACCACGTCAGATTTGCGCTCTTTCTTTAAATCCGCTGTTTTGGTGGGAAAACTGGCATTAACGTGGAAAAAGAGTGCAGAGAAAGGGTTAAAATATCAACAATGAATTTCCCATCAACAAATCTGTGGCGCAAACCTCACACAAACGCACCCCAAGACCTCACATTTAGGCGGATGAGTTTGAAATACAATTTTGGGGAAAAGCCAGGGGCAGATGTGGCGCGCAGTTTGTGTACATGATACAGGGTCGCTCACATGACATGTAAAAACTTACTTTCTGAGGTAAAATCATGAGGTAAATAATGTATTATTGTACAAAATGGTGTCTATCGCAAAACCGTAACGATTTATTACCTAAATAATGAAAAAACTGTATGAAGCACGGTGCCGACATGAGAAATTGGTGCAAAATATGTTACAGTCTCGCTCACATGACGTGTAAAAACCTACTTTCTGAGGTAAAATCTTGAGGTAAATAATGTATTATTGTACAAAATGGTGTCTATAGCAAAAACTTAGCGATTTATTACCTTAATAATGAAAAAAACTGTATGAAGGACGGCGCAGACACGAGAAATTGGTGCAAAATATGGAACGCTTCACGAATTTGCGTGTCATCCTTGCGCAGGGGCCATGCTAATCTTCTCTGTATCGTTCCAATTTTAGTATATGTGCTGCCGAAGCGAGCACAGACCCCTGGCCTCCCCCATCAGTATATATAGTCCCCGGAGGGGGGGAGTTATACATTATGGAGAGATCTTCTTCAGGATTTACACCAGGAACCTATAATATATGACAACCCTCATTCTATAACGTTTCTATAGTTTCTTCATTTATTATCGGGCAACTTATAGGTAACGGGGATATGGGATATTCAACGCTGTGACACCAGAAGATGCAAATTTGCCAGTCCCAGAGGATCCTGGGAGAAGAGGCGGGTCAATTGAGGAAAAGTGGGAAGGACCTGATACCTGAAGGACCTGAAGGACCCCAGAACAGACACCTATGACTTATTCATACCCCAAACCCGAAAATGAAAGCCTCAGAAAAACCCTATGAGCTAATAGTAATAATAATACAAACCCCAGTACAGACCCCAAATCACATCTGAACAAATACATATCCTAGACCAGACCCTCTAAATAAACAGCAGAATATAGACCCCAAACTACAGATAACAAGACCCGTCAGAGTCTCAGAGTCCAAAATAACTGCAGCCCCCGGATGAGATAATACAGTATTCAGACCGGACCCTGGAAACCACAGACCCAACAAAGGGAAACAAGGGAATGTTTGGGGTTTCCCTTTGTTTTTACCTTTTTCCCGCCCTTTTTACAAGACAAAGACCGGTGCTCCCAGCATCCTCTGGGGCTATTTATCTATTTTGCATATTCTGTTTAATACGTTTGTGTCGTTTTATTTGCACTTTTATATTTTTTTAAGAAGGAAAACTCTAGACAGTTGTGGAGAATGAGAGTTATGATCCAATGAAGATGATGGATGTAATGTATATAGAGTGACCTCTCCATAATGTATAACTCCCCCCCTCCGGGGACTATATATACTGATGGGGGAGGCCAGGGGTCTGTGCTCGCTTCGGCAGCACATATACTAAAATTGGAACGATACAGAGAAGATTAGCATGGCCCCTGCGCAAGGATGACACGCAAATTCGTGAAGCGTTCCATATTTTACAGCATTGATGAGGAAAAAGCTTTAATCCAAAGTCTATACGGACTGACTGGAGATGTACAAATGCTTAGGGTCTGTTCACATTGAGGATTGTGCTACAGATTTTCCATCACCCTCTTTGAAGTCTATAGGAGGCCATTGTGTCTGCCAGTTTCCACATGAAGTTACTCGCCCTATATCCCGAGCAGAATCAGCGAGGATTCCTCTCACAATATGGGGAATGCCAGACACATTGATAATTAATGCCAAGTGAATGCAGCCTTAACCCCTTCATGACCGCCGTGATGACTTTTACAAAGATGTATCAGAAGAAGATTGCAGGACATCGGGTTCTGCTGGTACCGGGCCGTGTTCTCACAGCCAAACCCTGCCACTAACACCTGGGATCAGGATCATTTCCCGGGTGTTTAACCCCATCACCCCCCTCCCTGCAGCAACGACCATGACGTGCCAATGGTGTCGCGCAGCAGTCGCGCAGAAGGACCCTAGGATTTCCTATAGGATAGCTGTCTTGATGGGTGTCTGTTAAAGATAATATTAAGCAGCATAGTACATTATATAAGAGTTCAGTCAGTGCCCTCTCACAAAGCAAATAAAAAAACCCACAAAAAACGCCCCCCCCCCCAAAAAAACAAAAAACAAAAAGTAAAACCACACACATTTTGTACCTCCAAATTTGTACCAACCCAGACTACAAACCTACAATAGTTTTGATCCCGTATGGCAAAAAACGGGGAAAAGAAAGATGCCCAAATTTACATTTTTAACTCTTTACCGACATGTGACGGAATAGTATGTCACATGCCGTAATAGTATGCCACATGCCGGCCTCACAGGCTGAGCCCTCTCCATAGCCAGTAAGTCTTTGTTGCATATTGCAGCAAAGACTTATCGGTAACACCCACGGTCGGTGCTGGCAAAGCTTCGGGCGGCTTCAAAAAAATGGCAGCAAATGGGAGCCGCCATCTTGCCGAGGATTGTTTCTCCCCATGACGTCATCGAGGAGCGGCGATCTGTCGCCATGCTGAGTCTGTCTTGTTTTAACCCTTTCATTACAATGTGCCCTCAGCACATAGTAATGAATGAGGAGGAAAATCCCGATATACTGCCATACTGTAGTATGGCAGAACATGATGGGATAGATCAGACAACCTCTTGTTAAAGTACCCTAGGGAGTCTGAAAAAAAAAGTAAAAAAAAAAAAATGATAATAAAAAAACCTAAAAGTTCTAATCACCCCCCTTTCCCTAGAGCTGATATAAATAATCAGTAAAAATCATAAATACATTAGGTATTGCTGTGTCAGAAAATGCCCGATCTATCAAAATAAAATAACGGGTTCTCACTGCGTTTAACCCCATAACAAAAAATTGCGGCCAGAGTCGAAAATGGCACTTTTTTGCCATTTCAAAAAATATTAAAAATTCTTTAAAAAGTGATCAAAAGGCTGTCATGGTAGCATTGAAAATGTCATCAAAAGTCGCAAAAAAATGACACCACCCACAGGTCCATACACAGAAATATGAAAAAGTTATTAGCGCCAGATGCAAAAATACTTTTTTTTTTTTGTACAGGAGGTTTTAATTTTTGTAAATGTATGAAAACATTATAAAACCTATACAAATTTGTAATCCCTGTTATCGTACTGACCCAAAGAATAAAGTAGACATGTTATTTGGGGCGCACAGTGAAATCCGTAAAATCCAAGCCCACAAGAAAATGGTGTAAATGTGGGTTTTTATTTACCAATTTCACTGCATTTGGAATTTTTTTCCCGCTTCCCAGTACATGGCATGGAATATTCAATACCATTACTATGAAGTGTAATTTGTTATGCAGAAAACAAGCCGTCACGCAGGTCTTTACATGGAAAAATAAAAAAAGTTATAGATTTTTGAAGGTGAGGAGTGAAAAATAGAAATGAAAAAACAAAACAGGGCTAGGTCGTTATGGGGTTAATTATCCATCACCACACAAAAAATTATCTTAATCAGGATCAAAAAACTTTATGATCCCCAAGTGTGTACAAATAAAATGTGCAGGTCTTTTAGCAAAAAATAAGACCTCAAACTAAGGCTATATTCACACGAATGTATGGGGGGCGTATATACGGCCGACGTATATATGGGCGATATACGTCCCCCATACATCACAATGGGCTCACGGCACCCAACAGGCGGGCAGCGGCCATCTGAATGTAGCCTAAGAAAAAAATCCCTTTTGATTTGGTGTGGCTGTAAAGTGTATTGACCTAGAGAACTTTTTAAAATGTTATTTAGGTTTGATGATAATGGCGGAATATTTTTATTAAAAAACCACGTCAGATTTGCGCTCTTTCTTTAAATCCGCTGTTTTGGTGGGAAAACTGGCATTAACGTGGAAAAAGAGTGCAGAGAAAGGGTTAAAATATCAACAATGAATTTCCCATCAACAAATCTGTGGCGCAAACCTCACACAAACGCACCCCAAGACCTCACATTTAGGCGGATGAGTTTGAAATACAATTTTGGGGAAAAGCCAGGGGCAGATGTGGCGCGCAGTTTGTGTACATGATACAGGGTCGCTCACATGACATGTAAAAACTTACTTTCTGAGGTAAAATCATGAGGTAAATAATGTATTATTGTACAAAATGGTGTCTATCGCAAAACCGTAACGATTTATTACCTAAATAATGAAAAAACTGTATGAAGCACGGTGCCGACATGAGAAATTGGTGCAAAATATGTTACAGTCTCGCTCACATGACGTGTAAAAACCTACTTTCTGAGGTAAAATCTTGAGGTAAATAATGTATTATTGTACAAAATGGTGTCTATAGCAAAAACTTAGCGATTTATTACCTTAATAATGAAAAAAACTGTATGAAGGACGGCGCAGACACGAGAAATTGGTGCAAAATATGGAACGCTTCACGAATTTGCGTGTCATCCTTGCGCAGGGGCCATGCTAATCTTCTCTGTATCGTTCCAATTTTAGTATATGTGCTGCCGAAGCGAGCACAGACCCCTGGCCTCCCCCATCAGTATATATAGTCCCCGGAGGGGGGGAGTTATACATTATGGAGAGATCTTCTTCAGGATTTACACCAGGAACCTATAATATATGACAACCCTCATTCTATAACGTTTCTATAGTTTCTTCATTTATTATCGGGCAACTTATAGGTAACGGGGATATGGGATATTCAACGCTGTGACACCAGAAGATGCAAATTTGCCAGTCCCAGAGGATCCTGGGAGAAGAGGCGGGTCAATTGAGGAAAAGTGGGAAGGACCTGATACCTGAAGGACCTGAAGGACCCCAGAACAGACACCTATGACTTATTCATACCCCAAACCCGAAAATGAAAGCCTCAGAAAAACCCTATGAGCTAATAGTAATAATAATACAAACCCCAGTACAGACCCCAAATCACATCTGAACAAATACATATCCTAGACCAGACCCTCTAAATAAACAGCAGAATATAGACCCCAAACTACAGATAACAAGACCCGTCAGAGTCTCAGAGTCCGAAATAACTGCAGCCCCCGGATGAGATAATACAGTATTCAGACCGGACCCTGGAAACCACAGACCCAACAAAGGGAAACAAGGGAATGTTTGGGGTTTCCCTTTGTTTTTACCTTTTTCCCGCCCTTTTTACAAGACAAAGACCGGTGCTCCCAGCATCCTCTGGGGCTATTTATCTATTTTGCATATTCTGTTTAATACGTTTGTGTCGTTTTATTTGCACTTTTATATTTTTTTAAGAAGGAAAACTCTAGACAGTTGTGGAGAATGAGAGTTATGATCCAATGAAGATGATGGGTGTAATGTATATAGAGTGACCTCTCCATAATGTATAACTCCCCCCCTCCGGGGACTATATATACTGATGGGGGAGGCCAGGGGTCTGTGCTCGCTTCGGCAGCACATATACTAAAATTGGAACGATACAGAGAAGATTAGCATGGCCCCTGCGCAAGGATGACACGCAAATTCGTGAAGCGTTCCATATTTTACAGCATTGATGAGGAAAAAGCTTTAATCCAAAGTCTATACGGACTGACTGGAGAGGTACAAATGCTTAGGGTCTGTTCACATTGAGGATTGTGCTACAGATTTCCCGTCACCCTCTTTGAAGTCTATAGGAGGCCATTGTGTCTGCCAGTTTCCACATGAAGTTACTCGCCCTATATCCCGAGCAGAATCAGCGAGGATTCCTCTCACAATATGGGGAATGCCAGACACATTGATAATTAATGCCAAGTGAATGCAGCCTTAACCCCTTCATGACCGCCGTAATGACTTTTACAAAGATGTATCAGAAGAAGATTGCAGGACATCGGGTTCTGCTGGTACCGGGCCGTGTTCTCACAGCCAAACCCTGCCACTAACACCTGGGATCAGGATCATTTCCCGGGTGTTTAACCCCATCACCCCCCTCCCTGCAGCAACGACCATGGCGTGCCAATGGTGTCGCGCAGCAGTCGCGCAGAAGGACCCTAGGATTTCCTATAGGATAGCTGTCTTGATGGGTGTCTGTTAAAGATAATATTAAGCAGCATAGTACATTATATAAGAGTTCAGTCAGTGCCCTCTCACAAAGCAAATAAAAAAACCCACAAAAAACGCCCACCCCCCCAAAAAAAACAAAAAACAAAAAGTAAAACCACACACATTTTGTACCTCCAAATTTGTACCAACCCAGACTACAAACCTACAATAGTTTTGATCCCGTATGGCAAAAAACGGGGAAAAAAAAGATGCCCAAATTTACATTTTTAACTCTTTACCGACATGTGACGGAATAGTATGTCACATGCCGTAATAGTATGCCACATGCCGGCCTCACAGGCTGAGCCCTCTCCATAGCCAGTAAGTCTTTGTTGCATATTGCAGCAAAGACTTATCGGTAACACCCACGGTCGGTGCTGGCAAAGCTTCGGGCGGCTTCAAAAAAATGGCAGCAAATGGGAGCCGCCATCTTGCCGAGGATTGTTTCTCCCCATGACGTCATCGAGGAGCGGCGATCTGTCGCCAAGCTGAGTCTGTCTTGTTTTAACCCTTTCATTACAATGTGCCCTCAGCACATAGTAATGAATGAGGAGGAAAATCCCGATATACTGCCATACTGTAGTATGGCAGAACATGATGGGATAGATCAGACAACCTCTTGTTAAAGTACCCTAGGGAGTCTGAAAAAAAAAGTAAAAAAAAAAAAATGATAATAAAAAAACCTAAAAGTTCTAATCACCCCCCTTTCCCTAGAGCTGATATAAATAATCAGTAAAAATCATAAATACATTAGGTATTGCTGTGTCAGAAAATGCCCGATCTATCAAAATAAAATAACGGGTTCTCACTGCGTTTAACCCCATAACAAAAAATTGCGGCCAGAGTCGAAAATGGCACTTTTTTGCCATTTCAAAAAATATTAAAAATTCTTTAAAAAGTGATCAAAAGGCTGTCATGGTAGCATTGAAAATGTCATCAAAAGTCGCAAAAAAATGACACCACCCACAGGTCCATACACAGAAATATGAAAAAGTTATTAGCGCCAGATGCAAAAATACTTTTTTTTTTTTGTACAGGAGGTTTTAATTTTTGTAAATGTATGAAAACATTATAAAACCTATACAAATTTGTAATCCCTGTTATCGTACTGACCCAAAGAATAAAGTAGACATGTTATTTGGGGCGCACAGTGAAATCCGTAAAATCCAAGCCCACAAGAAAATGGTGTAAATGTGGGTTTTTATTTACCAATTTCACTGCATTTGGAATTTTTTTCCCGCTTCCCAGTACATGGCATGGAATATTCAATACCATTACTATGAAGTGTAATTTGTTATGCAGAAAACAAGCCGTCACGCAGGTCTTTACATGGAAAAATAAAAAAAGTTATAGATTTTTGAAGGTGAGGAGTGAAAAATAGAAATGAAAAAACAAAACAGGGCTAGGTCGTTATGGGGTTAATTATCCATCACCACACAAAAAATTATCTTAATCAGGATCAAAAAACTTTATGATCCCCAAGTGTGTACAAATAAAATGTGCAGGTCTTTTAGCAAAAAATAAGACCTCAAACTAAGGCTATATTCACACGAATGTATGGGGGGCGTATATACGGCCGACGTATATATGGGCGATATACGTCCCCCATACATCACAATGGGCTCACGGCACCCAACAGGCGGGCAGCGGCCATCTGAATGTAGCCTAAGAAAAAAATCCCTTTTGATTTGGTGTGGCTGTAAAGTGTATTGACCTAGAGAACTTTTTAAAATGTTATTTAGGTTTGATGATAATGGCGGAATATTTTTATTAAAAAACCACGTCAGATTTGCGCTCTTTCTTTAAATCCGCTGTTTTGGTGGGAAAACTGGCATTAACGTGGAAAAAGAGTGCAGAGAAAGGGTTAAAATATCAACAATGAATTTCCCATCAACAAATCTGTGGCGCAAACCTCACACAAACGCACCCCAAGACCTCACATTTAGGCGGATGAGTTTGAAATACAATTTTGGGGAAAAGCCAGGGGCAGATGTGGCGCGCAGTTTGTGTACATGATACAGGGTCGCTCACATGACATGTAAAAACTTACTTTCTGAGGTAAAATCATGAGGTAAATAATGTATTATTGTACAAAATGGTGTCTATCGCAAAACCGTAACGATTTATTACCTAAATAATGAAAAAACTGTATGAAGCACGGTGCCGACATGAGAAATTGGTGCAAAATATGTTACAGTCTCGCTCACATGACGTGTAAAAACCTACTTTCTGAGGTAAAATCTTGAGGTAAATAATGTATTATTGTACAAAATGGTGTCTATAGCAAAAACTTAGCGATTTATTACCTTAATAATGAAAAAAACTGTATGAAGGACGGCGCAGACACGAGAAATTGGTGCAAAATATGGAACGCTTCACGAATTTGCGTGTCATCCTTGCGCAGGGGCCATGCTAATCTTCTCTGTATCGTTCCAATTTTAGTATATGTGCTGCCGAAGCGAGCACAGACCCCTGGCCTCCCCCATCAGTATATATAGTCCCCGGAGGGGGGGAGTTATACATTATGGAGAGATCTTCTTCGGGATTTACACCAGGAACCTATAATATATGACAACCCTCATTCTATAACGTTTCTATAGTTTCTTCATTTATTATCGGGCAACTTATAGGTAACGGGGATATGGGATATTCAACGCTGTGACACCAGAAGATGCAAATTTGCCAGTCCCAGAGGATCCTGGGAGAAGAGGCGGGTCAATTGAGGAAAAGTGGGAAGGACCTGATACCTGAAGGACCTGAAGGACCCCAGAACAGACACCTATGACTTATTCATACCCCAAACCCGAAAATGAAAGCCTCAGAAAAACCCTATGAGCTAATAGTAATAATAATACAAACCCCAGTACAGACCCCAAATCACATCTGAACAAATACATATCCTAGACCAGACCCTCTAAATAAACAGCAGAATATAGACCCCAAACTACAGATAACAAGACCCGTCAGAGTCTCAGAGTCCAAAATAACTGCAGCCCCCGGATGAGATAATACAGTATTCAGACCGGACCCTGGAAACCACAGACCCAACAAAGGGAAACAAGGGAATGTTTGGGGTTTCCCTTTGTTTTTACCTTTTTCCCGCCCTTTTTACAAGACAAAGACCGGTGCTCCCAGCATCCTCTGGGGCTATTTATCTATTTTGCATATTCTGTTTAATACGTTTGTGTCGTTTTATTTGCACTTTTATATTTTTTTAAGAAGGAAAACTCTAGACAGTTGTGGAGAATGAGAGTTATGATCCAATGAAGATGATGGGTGTAATGTATATAGAGTGACCTCTCCATAATGTATAACTCCCCCCCTCCGGGGACTATATATACTGATGGGGGAGGCCAGGGGTCTGTGCTCGCTTCGGCAGCACATATACTAAAATTGGAACGATACAGAGAAGATTAGCATGGCCCCTGCGCAAGGATGACACGCAAATTCGTGAAGCGTTCCATATTTTACAGCATTGATGAGGAAAAAGCTTTAATCCAAAGTCTATACGGACTGACTGGAGAGGTACAAATGCTTAGGGTCTGTTCACATTGAGGATTGTGCTACAGATTTTCCATCACCCTCTTTGAAGTCTATAGGAGGCCATTGTGTCTGCCAGTTTCCACATGAAGTTACTCGCCCTATATCCCGAGCAGAATCAGCGAGGATTCCTCTCACAATATGGGGAATGCCAGACACATTGATAATTAATGCCAAGTGAATGCAGCCTTAACCCCATCATGACCGCCGTGATGACTTTTACAAAGATGTATCAGAAGAAGATTGCAGGACATCGGGTTCTGCTGGTACCGGGCCGTGTTCTCACAGCCAAACCCTGCCACTAACACCTGGGATCAGGATCATTTCCCGGGTGTTTAACCCCATCACCCCCCTCCCTGCAGCAACGACCATGGCGTGCCAATGGTGTCGCGCAGCAGTCGCGCAGAAGGACCCTAGGATTTCCTATAGGATAGCTGTCTTGATGGGTGTCTGTTAAAGATAATATTAAGCAGCATAGTACATTATATAAGAGTTCAGTCAGTGCCCTCTCACAAAGCAAATAAAAAAACCCACAAAAAACGCCCCCCCCCCAAAAAAAACAAAAAACAAAAAGTAAAACCACACACATTTTGTACCTCCAAATTTGTACCAACCCAGACTACAAACCTACAATAGTTTTGATCCCGTATGGCAAAAAACGGGGAAAAGAAAGATGCCCAAATTTACATTTTTAACTCTTTACCGACATGTGACGGAATAGTATGTCACATGCCGTAATAGTATGCCACATGCCGGCCTCACAGGCTGAGCCCTCTCCATAGCCAGTAAGTCTTTGTTGCATATTGCAGCAAAGACTTATCGGTAACACCCACGGTCGGTGCTGGCAAAGCTTCGGGCGGCTTCAAAAAAATGGCAGCAAATGGGAGCCGCCATCTTGCCGAGGATTGTTTCTCCCCATGACGTCATCGAGGAGCGGCGATCTGTCGCCATGCTGAGTCTGTCTTGTTTTAACCCTTTCATTACAATGTGCCCTCAGCACATAGTAATGAATGAGGAGGAAAATCCCGATATACTGCCATACTGTAGTATGGCAGAACATGATGGGATAGATCAGACAACCTCTTGTTAAAGTACCCTAGGGAGTCTGAAAAAAAAAGTAAAAAAAAAAAAATGATAATAAAAAAACCTAAAAGTTCTAATCACCCCCCTTTCCCTAGAGCTGATATAAATAATCAGTAAAAATCATAAATACATTAGGTATTGCTGTGTCAGAAAATGCCCGATCTATCAAAATAAAATAACGGGTTCTCACTGCGTTTAACCCCATAACAAAAAATTGCGGCCAGAGTCGAAAATGGCACTTTTTTGCCATTTCAAAAAATATTAAAAATTCTTTAAAAAGTGATCAAAAGGCTGTCATGGTAGCATTGAAAATGTCATCAAAAGTCGCAAAAAAATGACACCACCCACAGGTCCATACACAGAAATATGAAAAAGTTATTAGCGCCAGATGCAAAAATACTTTTTTTTTTTTGTACAGGAGGTTTTAATTTTTGTAAATGTATGAAAACATTATAAAACCTATACAAATTTGTAATCCCTGTTATCGTACTGACCCAAAGAATAAAGTAGACATGTTATTTGGGGCGCACAGTGAAATCCGTAAAATCCAAGCCCACAAGAAAATGGTGTAAATGTGGGTTTTTATTTACCAATTTCACTGCATTTGGAATTTTTTTCCCGCTTCCCAGTACATGGCATGGAATATTCAATACCATTACTATGAAGTGTAATTTGTTATGCAGAAAACAAGCCGTCACGCAGGTCTTTACATGGAAAAATAAAAAAAGTTATAGATTTTTGAAGGTGAGGAGTGAAAAATAGAAATGAAAAAACAAAACAGGGCTAGGTCGTTATGGGGTTAATTATCCATCACCACACAAAAAATTATCTTAATCAGGATCAAAAAACTTTATGATCCCCAAGTGTGTACAAATAAAATGTGCAGGTCTTTTAGCAAAAAATAAGACCTCAAACTAAGGCTATATTCACACGAATGTATGGGGGGCGTATATACGGCCGACGTATATATGGGCGATATACGTCCCCCATACATCACAATGGGCTCACGGCACCCAACAGGCGGGCAGCGGCCATCTGAATGTAGCCTAAGAAAAAAATCCCTTTTGATTTGGTGTGGCTGTAAAGTGTATTGACCTAGAGAACTTTTTAAAATGTTATTTAGGTTTGATGATAATGGCGGAATATTTTTATTAAAAAACCACGTCAGATTTGCGCTCTTTCTTTAAATCCGCTGTTTTGGTGGGAAAACTGGCATTAACGTGGAAAAAGAGTGCAGAGAAAGGGTTAAAATATCAACAATGAATTTCCCATCAACAAATCTGTGGCGCAAACCTCACACAAACGCACCCCAAGACCTCACATTTAGGCGGATGAGTTTGAAATACAATTTTGGGGAAAAGCCAGGGGCAGATGTGGCGCGCAGTTTGTGTACATGATACAGGGTCGCTCACATGACATGTAAAAACTTACTTTCTGAGGTAAAATCATGAGGTAAATAATGTATTATTGTACAAAATGGTGTCTATCGCAAAACCGTAACGATTTATTACCTAAATAATGAAAAAACTGTATGAAGCACGGTGCCGACATGAGAAATTGGTGCAAAATATGTTACAGTCTCGCTCACATGACGTGTAAAAACCTACTTTCTGAGGTAAAATCTTGAGGTAAATAATGTATTATTGTACAAAATGGTGTCTATAGCAAAAACTTAGCGATTTATTACCTTAATAATGAAAAAAACTGTATGAAGGACGGCGCAGACACGAGAAATTGGTGCAAAATATGGAACGCTTCACGAATTTGCGTGTCATCCTTGCGCAGGGGCCATGCTAATCTTCTCTGTATCGTTCCAATTTTAGTATATGTGCTGCCGAAGCGAGCACAGACCCCTGGCCTCCCCCATCAGTATATATAGTCCCCGGAGGGGGGGAGTTATACATTATGGAGAGATCTTCTTCAGGATTTACACCAGGAACCTATAATATATGACAACCCTCATTCTATAACGTTTCTATAGTTTCTTCATTTATTATCGGGCAACTTATAGGTAACGGGGATATGGGATATTCAACGCTGTGACACCAGAAGATGCAAATTTGCCAGTCCCAGAGGATCCTGGGAGAAGAGGCGGGTCAATTGAGGAAAAGTGGGAAGGACCTGATACCTGAAGGACCTGAAGGACCCCAGAACAGACACCTATGACTTATTCATACCCCAAACCCGAAAATGAAAGCCTCAGAAAAACCCTATGAGCTAGTAGTAATAATAATACAAACCCCAGTACAGACCCCAAATCACATCTGAACAAATACATATCCTAGACCAGACCCTCTAAATAAACAGCAGAATATAGACCCCAAACTACAGATAACAAGACCCGTCAGAGTCTCAGAGTCCGAAATAACTGCAGCCCCCGGATGAGATAATACAGTATTCAGACCGGACCCTGGAAACCACAGACCCAACAAAGGGAAACAAGGGAATGTTTGGGGTTTCCCTTTGTTTTTACCTTTTTCCCGCCCTTTTTACAAGACAAAGACCGGTGCTCCCAGCATCCTCTGGGGCTATTTATCTATTTTGCATATTCTGTTTAATACGTTTGTGTCGTTTTATTTGCACTTTTATATTTTTTTAAGAAGGAAAACTCTAGACAGTTGTGGAGAATGAGAGTTATGATCCAATGAAGATGATGGGTGTAATGTATATAGAGTGACCTCTCCATAATGTATAACTCCCCCCCTCCGGGGACTATATATACTGATGGGGGAGGCCAGGGGTCTGTGCTCGCTTCGGCAGCACATATACTAAAATTGGAACGATACAGAGAAGATTAGCATGGCCCCTGCGCAAGGATGACACGCAAATTCGTGAAGCGTTCCATATTTTACAGCATTGATGAGGAAAAAGCTTTAATCCAAAGTCTATACGGACTGACTGGAGATGTACAAATGCTTAGGGTCTGTTCACATTGAGGATTGTGCTACAGATTTTCCATCACCCTCTTTGAAGTCTATAGGAGGCCATTGTGTCTGCCAGTTTCCACATGAAGTTACTCGCCCTATATCCCGAGCAGAATCAGCGAGGATTCCTCTCACAATATGGGGAATGCCAGACACATTGATAATTAATGCCAAGTGAATGCAGCCTTAACCCCTTCATGACCGCCGTAATGACTTTTACAAAGATGTATCAGAAGAAGATTGCAGGACATCGGGTTCTGCTGGTACCGGGCCGTGTTCTCACAGCCAAACCCTGCCACTAACACCTGGGATCAGGATCATTTCCCGGGTGTTTAACCCCATCACCCCCCTCCCTGCAGCAACGACCATGGCGTGCCAATGGTGTCGCGCAGCAGTCGCGCAGAAGGACCCTAGGATTTCCTATAGGATAGCTGTCTTGATGGGTGTCTGTTAAAGATAATATTAAGCAGCATAGTACATTATATAAGAGTTCAGTCAGTGCCCTCTCACAAAGCAAATAAAAAAACCCACAAAAAACGCCCACCCCCCCCAAAAAAACAAAAAACAAAAAGTAAAACCACACACATTTTGTACCTCCAAATTTGTACCAACCCAGACTACAAACCTACAATAGTTTTGATCCCGTATGGCAAAAAACGGGGAAAAAAAAGATGCCCAAATTTACATTTTTAACTCTTTACCGACATGTGACGGAATAGTATGTCACATGCCGTAATAGTATGCCACATGCCGGCCTCACAGGCTGAGCCCTCTCCATAGCCAGTAAGTCTTTGTTGCATATTGCAGCAAAGACTTATCGGTAACACCCACGGTCGGTGCTGGCAAAGCTTCGGGCGGCTTCAAAAAAATGGCAGCAAATGGGAGCCGCCATCTTGCCGAGGATTGTTTCTCCCCATGACGTCATCGAGGAGCGGCGATCTGTCGCCAAGCTGAGTCTGTCTTGTTTTAACCCTTTCATTACAATGTGCCCTCAGCACATAGTAATGAATGAGGAGGAAAATCCCGATATACTGCCATACTGTAGTATGGCAGAACATGATGGGATAGATCAGACAACCTCTTGTTAAAGTACCCTAGGGAGTCTGAAAAAAAAAGTAAAAAAAAAAAAATGATAATAAAAAAACCTAAAAGTTCTAATCACCCCCCTTTCCCTAGAGCTGATATAAATAATCAGTAAAAATCATAAATACATTAGGTATTGCTGTGTCAGAAAATGCCCGATCTATCAAAATAAAATAACGGGTTCTCACTGCGTTTAACCCCATAACAAAAAATTGCGGCCAGAGTCGAAAATGGCACTTTTTTGCCATTTCAAAAAATATTAAAAATTCTTTAAAAAGTGATCAAAAGGCTGTCATGGTAGCATTGAAAATGTCATCAAAAGTCGCAAAAAAATGACACCACCCACAGGTCCATACACAGAAATATGAAAAAGTTATTAGCGCCAGATGCAAAAATACTTTTTTTTTTTTGTACAGGAGGTTTTAATTTTTGTAAATGTATGAAAACATTATAAAACCTATACAAATTTGTAATCCCTGTTATCGTACTGACCCAAAGAATAAAGTAGACATGTTATTTGGGGCGCACAGTGAAATCCGTAAAATCCAAGCCCACAAGAAAATGGTGTAAATGTGGGTTTTTATTTACCAATTTCACTGCATTTGGAATTTTTTTCCCGCTTCCCAGTACATGGCATGGAATATTCAATACCATTACTATGAAGTGTAATTTGTTATGCAGAAAACAAGCCGTCACGCAGGTCTTTACATGGAAAAATAAAAAAAGTTATAGATTTTTGAAGGTGAGGAGTGAAAAATAGAAATGAAAAAACAAAACAGGGCTAGGTCGTTATGGGGTTAATTATCCATCACCACACAAAAAATTATCTTAATCAGGATCAAAAAACTTTATGATCCCCAAGTGTGTACAAATAAAATGTGCAGGTCTTTTAGCAAAAAATAAGACCTCAAACTAAGGCTATATTCACACGAATGTATGGGGGGCGTATATACGGCCGACGTATATATGGGCGATATACGTCCCCCATACATCACAATGGGCTCACGGCACCCAACAGGCGGGCAGCGGCCATCTGAATGTAGCCTAAGAAAAAAATCCCTTTTGATTTGGTGTGGCTGTAAAGTGTATTGACCTAGAGAACTTTTTAAAATGTTATTTAGGTTTGATGATAATGGCGGAATATTTTTATTAAAAAACCACGTCAGATTTGCGCTCTTTCTTTAAATCCGCTGTTTTGGTGGGAAAACTGGCATTAACGTGGAAAAAGAGTGCAGAGAAAGGGTTAAAATATCAACAATGAATTTCCCATCAACAAATCTGTGGCGCAAACCTCACACAAACGCACCCCAAGACCTCACATTTAGGCGGATGAGTTTGAAATACAATTTTGGGGAAAAGCCAGGGGCAGATGTGGCGCGCAGTTTGTGTACATGATACAGGGTCGCTCACATGACATGTAAAAACTTACTTTCTGAGGTAAAATCATGAGGTAAATAATGTATTATTGTACAAAATGGTGTCTATCGCAAAACCGTAACGATTTATTACCTAAATAATGAAAAAACTGTATGAAGCACGGTGCCGACATGAGAAATTGGTGCAAAATATGTTACAGTCTCGCTCACATGACGTGTAAAAACCTACTTTCTGAGGTAAAATCTTGAGGTAAATAATGTATTATTGTACAAAATGGTGTCTATAGCAAAAACTTAGCGATTTTTTACCTTAATAATGAAAAAAACTGTATGAAGGACGGCGCAGACACGAGAAATTGGTGCAAAATATGGAACGCTTCACGAATTTGCGTGTCATCCTTGCGCAGGGGCCATGCTAATCTTCTCTGTATCGTTCCAATTTTAGTATATGTGCTGCCGAAGCGAGCACAGACCCCTGGCCTCCCCCATCAGTATATATAGTCCCCGGAGGGGGGGAGTTATACATTATGGAGAGATCTTGTTCAGGATTTACACCAGGAACCTATAATATATGACAACCCTCATTCTATAACGTTTCTATAGTTTCTTCATTTATTATCGGGCAACTTATAGGTAACGGGGATATGGGATATTCAACGCTGTGACACCAGAAGATGCAAATTTGCCAGTCCCAGAGGATCCTGGGAGAAGAGGCGGGTCAATTGAGGAAAAGTGGGAAGGACCTGATACCTGAAGGACCTGAAGGACCCCAGAACAGACACCTATGACTTATTCATACCCCAAACCCGAAAATGAAAGCCTCAGAAAAACCCTATGAGCTAGTAGTAATAATAATACAAACCCCAGTACAGACCCCAAATCACATCTGAACAAATACATATCCTAGACCAGACCCTCTAAATAAACAGCAGAATATAGCCCCCAAACTACAGATAACAAGACCCGTCAGAGTCTCAGAGTCCGAAATAACTGCAGCCCCCGGATGAGATAATACAGTATTCAGACCGGACCCTGGAAACCACAGACCCAACAAAGGGAAACAAGGGAATGTTTGGGGTTTCCCTTTGTTTTTACCTTTTTCCCGCCCTTTTTACAAGACAAAGACCGGTGCTCCCAGCATCCTCTGGGGCTATTTATCTATTTTGCATATTCTGTTTAATACGTTTGTGTCGTTTTATTTGCACTTTTATATTTTTTTAAGAAGGAAAACTCTAGACAGTTGTGGAGAATGAGAGTTATGATCCAATGAAGATGATGGGTGTAATGTATATAGAGTGACCTCTCCATAATGTATAACTCCCCCCCTCCGGGGACTATATATACTGATGGGGGAGGCCAGGGGTCTGTGCTCGCTTCGGCAGCACATATACTAAAATTGGAACGATACAGAGAAGATTAGCATGGCCCCTGCGCAAGGATGACACGCAAATTCGTGAAGCGTTCCATATTTTACAGCATTGATGAGGAAAAAGCTTTAATCCAAAGTCTATACGGACTGACTGGAGATGTACAAATGCTTAGGGTCTGTTCACATTGAGGATTGTGCTACAGATTTTCCATCACCCTCTTTGAAGTCTATAGGAGGCCATTGTGTCTGCCAGTTTCCACATGAAGTTACTCGCCCTATATCCCGAGCAGAATCAGCGAGGATTCCTCTCACAATATGGGGAATACCAGACACATTGATAATTAATGCCAAGTGAATGCAGCCTTAACCCCTTCATGACCGCCGTAATGACTTTTACAAAGATGTATCAGAAGAAGATTGCAGGACATCGGGTTCTGCTGGTACCGGGCCGTGTTCTCACAGCCAAACCCTGCCACTAACACCTGGGATCAGGATCATATCCCGGGTGTTTAACCCCATCACCCCCCTCCCTGCAGCAACGACCATGGCGTGCCAATGGTGTCGCGCAGCAGTCGCGCAGAAGGACCCTAGGATTTCCTATAGGATAGCTGTCTTGATGGGTGTCTGTTAAAGATAATATTAAGCAGCATAGTACATTATATAAGAGTTCAGTCAGTGCCCTCTCACAAAGCAAATAAAAAAACCCACAAAAAACGCCCAACCCCCCCAAAAAAACAAAAAACAAAAAGTAAAACCACACACATTTTGTACCTCCAAATTTGTACCAACCCAGACTACAAACCTACAATAGTTTTGATCCCGTATGGCAAAAAACGGGGAAAAAAAAGATGCCCAAATTTACATTTTTAACTCTTTACCGACATGTGACGGAATAGTATGTCACATGCCGTAATAGTATGCCACATGCCGGCCTCACAGGCTGAGCCCTCTCCAAAGCCAGTAAGTCTTTGTTGCATATTGCAGCAAAGACTTATCGGTAACACCCACGGTCGGTGCTGGCAAAGCTTCGGGCGGCTTCAAAAAAATGGCAGCAAATGGGAGCCGCCATCTTGCCGAGGATTGTTTCTCCCCATGACGTCATCGAGGAGCGGCGATCTGTCGCCATGCTGAGTCTGTCTTGTTTTAACCCTTTCATTACAATGTGCCCTCAGCACATAGTAATGAATGAGGAGGAAAATCCCGATATACTGCCATACTGTAGTATGGCAGAACATGATGGGATAGATCAGACAACCTCTTGTTAAAGTACCCTAGGGAGTCTGAAAAAAAAAGTAAAAAAAAAAAAATGATAATAAAAAAACCTAAAAGTTCTAATCACCCCCCTTTCCCTAGAGCTGATATAAATAATCAGTAAAAATCATAAATACATTAGGTATTGCTGTGTCAGAAAATGCCCGATCTATCAAAATAAAATAACGGGTTCTCACTGCGTTTAACCCCATAACAAAAAATTGCGGCCAGAGTCGAAAATGGCACTTTTTTGCCATTTCAAAAAATATTAAAAATTCTTTAAAAAGTGATCAAAAGGCTGTCATGGTAGCATTGAAAATGTCATCAAAAGTCGCAAAAAAATGACACCACCCACAGGTCCATACACAGAAATATGAAAAAGTTATTAGCGCCAGATGCAAAAATACTTTTTTTTTTTTGTACAGGAGGTTTTAATTTTTGTAAATGTATGAAAACATTATAAAACCTATACAAATTTGTAATCCCTGTTATCGTACTGACCCAAAGAATAAAGTAGACATGTTATTTGGGGCGCACAGTGAAATCCGTAAAATCCAAGCCCACAAGAAAATGGTGTAAATGTGGGTTTTTATTTACCAATTTCACTGCATTTGGAATTTTTTTCCCGCTTCCCAGTACATGGCATGGAATATTCAATACCATTACTATGAAGTGTAATTTGTTATGCAGAAAACAAGCCGTCACGCAGGTCTTTACATGGAAAAATAAAAAAAGTTATAGATTTTTGAAGGTGAGGAGTGAAAAATAGAAATGAAAAAACAAAACAGGGCTAGGTCGTTATGGGGTTAATTATCCATCACCACACAAAAAATTATCTTAATCAGGATCAAAAAACTTTATGATCCCCAAGTGTGTACAAATAAAATGTGCAGGTCTTTTAGCAAAAAATAAGACCTCAAACTAAGGCTATATTCACACGAATGTATGGGGGGCGTATATACGGCCGACGTATATATGGGCGATATACGTCCCCCATACATCACAATGGGCTCACGGCACCCAACAGGCGGGCAGCGGCCATCTGAATGTAGCCTAAGAAAAAAATCCCTTTTGATTTGGTGTGGCTGTAAAGTGTATTGACCTAGAGAACTTTTTAAAATGTTATTTAGGTTTGATGATAATGGCGGAATATTTTTATTAAAAAACCACGTCAGATTTGCGCTCTTTCTTTAAATCCGCTGTTTTGGTGGGAAAACTGGCATTAACGTGGAAAAAGAGTGCAGAGAAAGGGTTAAAATATCAACAATGAATTTCCCATCAACAAATCTGTGGCGCAAACCTCACACAAACGCACCCCAAGACCTCACATTTAGGCGGATGAGTTTGAAATACAATTTTGGGGAAAAGCCAGGGGCAGATGTGGCGCGCAGTTTGTGTACATGATACAGGGTCGCTCACATGACATGTAAAAACTTACTTTCTGAGGTAAAATCATGAGGTAAATAATGTATTATTGTACAAAATGGTGTCTATCGCAAAACCGTAACGATTTATTACCTAAATAATGAAAAAACTGTATGAAGCACGGTGCCGACATGAGAAATTGGTGCAAAATATGTTACAGTCTCGCTCACATGACGTGTAAAAACCTACTTTCTGAGGTAAAATCTTGAGGTAAATAATGTATTATTGTACAAAATGGTGTCTATAGCAAAAACTTAGCGATTTATTACCTTAATAATGAAAAAAACTGTATGAAGGACGGCGCAGACACGAGAAATTGGTGCAAAATATGGAACGCTTCACGAATTTGCGTGTCATCCTTGCGCAGGGGCCATGCTAATCTTCTCTGTATCGTTCCAATTTTAGTATATGTGCTGCCGAAGCGAGCACAGACCCCTGGCCTCCCCCATCAGTATATATAGTCCCCGGAGGGGGGGAGTTATACATTATGGAGAGATCTTCTTCAGGATTTACACCAGGAACCTATAATATATGACAACCCTCATTCTATAACGTTTCTATAGTTTCTTCATTTATTATCGGGCAACTTATAGGTAACGGGGATATGGGATATTCAACGCTGTGACACCAGAAGATGCAAATTTGCCAGTCCCAGAGGATCCTGGGAGAAGAGGCGGGTCAATTGAGGAAAAGTGGGAAGGACCTGATACCTGAAGGACCTGAAGGACCCCAGAACAGACACCTATGACTTATTCATACCCCAAACCCGAAAATGAAAGCCTCAGAAAAACCCTATGAGCTAATAGTAATAATAATACAAACCCCAGTACAGACCCCAAATCACATCTGAACAAATACATATCCTAGACCAGACCCTCTAAATAAACAGCAGAATATAGACCCCAAACTACAGATAACAAGACCCGTCAGAGTCTCAGAGTCCAAAATAACTGCAGCCCCCGGATGAGATAATACAGTATTCAGACCGGACCCTGGAAACCACAGACCCAACAAAGGGAAACAAGGGAATGTTTGGGGTTTCCCTTTGTTTTTACCTTTTTCCCGCCCTTTTTACAAGACAAAGACCGGTGCTCCCAGCATCCTCTGGGGCTATTTATCTATTTTGCATATTCTGTTTAATACGTTTGTGTCGTTTTATTTGCACTTTTATATTTTTTTAAGAAGGAAAACTCTAGACAGTTGTGGAGAATGAGAGTTATGATCCAATGAAGATGATGGGTGTAATGTATATAGAGTGACCTCTCCATAATGTATAACTCCCCCCCTCCGGGGACTATATATACTGATGGGGGAGGCCAGGGGTCTGTGCTCGCTTCGGCAGCACATATACTAAAATTGGAACGATACAGAGAAGATTAGCATGGCCCCTGCGCAAGGATGACACGCAAATTCGTGAAGCGTTCCATATTTTACAGCATTGATGAGGAAAAAGCTTTAATCCAAAGTCTATACGGACTGACTGGAGATGTACAAATGCTTAGGGTCTGTTCACATTGAGGATTGTGCTACAGATTTTCCATCACCCTCTTTGAAGTCTATAGGAGGCCATTGTGTCTGCCAGTTTCCACATGAAGTTACTCGCCCTATATCCCGAGCAGAATCAGCGAGGATTCCTCTCACAATATGGGGAATGCCAGACACATTGATAATTAATGCCAAGTGAATGCAGCCTTAACCCCTTCATGACCGCCGTGATGACTTTTACAAAGATGTATCAGAAGAAGATTGCAGGACATCGGGTTCTGCTGGTACCGGGCCGTGTTCTCACAGCCAAACCCTGCCACTAACACCTGGGATCAGGATCATTTCCCGGGTGTTTAACCCCATCACCCCCCTCCCTGCAGCAACGACCATGGCGTGCCAATGGTGTCGCGCAGCAGTCGCGCAGAAGGACCCTAGGATTTCCTATAGGATAGCTGTCTTGATGGGTGTCTGTTAAAGATAATATTAAGCAGCATAGTACATTATATAAGAGTTCAGTCAGTGCCCTCTCACAAAGCAAATAAAAAAACCCACAAAAAACGCCCCCCCCCCCCCAAAAAAACAAAAAACAAAAAGTAAAACCACACACATTTTGTACCTCCAAATTTGTACCAACCCAGACTACAAACCTACAATAGTTTTGATCCCGTATGGCAAAAAACGGGGAAAAGAAAGATGCCCAAATTTACATTTTTAACTCTTTACCGACATGTGACGGAATAGTATGTCACATGCCGTAATAGTATGCCACATGCCGGCCTCACAGGCTGAGCCCTCTCCATAGCCAGTAAGTCTTTGTTGCATATTGCAGCAAAGACTTATCGGTAACACCCACGGTCGGTGCTGGCAAAGCTTCGGGCGGCTTCAAAAAAATGGCAGCAAATGGGAGCCGCCATCTTGCCGAGGATTGTTTCTCCCCATGACGTCATCGAGGAGCGGCGATCTGTCGCCATGCTGAGTCTGTCTTGTTTTAACCCTTTCATTACAATGTGCCCTCAGCACATAGTAATGAATGAGGAGGAAAATCCCGATATACTGCCATACTGTAGTATGGCAGAACATGATGGGATAGATCAGACAACCTCTTGTTAAAGTACCCTAGGGAGTCTGAAAAAAAAAGTAAAAAAAAAAAAATGATAATAAAAAAACCTAAAAGTTCTAATCACCCCCCTTTCCCTAGAGCTGATATAAATAATCAGTAAAAATCATAAATACATTAGGTATTGCTGTGTCAGAAAATGCCCGATCTATCAAAATAAAATAACGGGTTCTCACTGCGTTTAACCCCATAACAAAAAATTGCGGCCAGAGTCGAAAATGGCACTTTTTTGCCATTTCAAAAAATATTAAAAATTCTTTAAAAAGTGATCAAAAGGCTGTCATGGTAGCATTGAAAATGTCATCAAAAGTCGCAAAAAAATGACACCACCCACAGGTCCATACACAGAAATATGAAAAAGTTATTAGCGCCAGATGCAAAAATACTTTTTTTTTTTTGTACAGGAGGTTTTAATTTTTGTAAATGTATGAAAACATTATAAAACCTATACAAATTTGTAATCCCTGTTATCGTACTGACCCAAAGAATAAAGTAGACATGTTATTTGGGGCGCACAGTGAAATCCGTAAAATCCAAGCCCACAAGAAAATGGTGTAAATGTGGGTTTTTATTTACCAATTTCACTGCATTTGGAATTTTTTTCCCGCTTCCCAGTACATGGCATGGAATATTTAATACCATTACTATGAAGTGTAATTTGTTATGCAGAAAACAAGCCGTCACGCAGGTCTTTACATGGAAAAATAAAAAAAGTTATAGATTTTTGAAGGTGAGGAGTGAAAAATAGAAATGAAAAAACAAAACAGGGCTAGGTCGTTATGGGGTTAATTATCCATCACCACACAAAAAATTATCTTAATCAGGATCAAAAAACTTTATGATCCCCAAGTGTGTACAAATAAAATGTGCAGGTCTTTTAGCAAAAAATAAGACCTCAAACTAAGGCTATATTCACACGAATGTATGGGGGGCGTATATACGGCCGACGTATATATGGGCGATATACGTCCCCCATACATCACAATGGGCTCACGGCACCCAACAGGCGGGCAGCGGCCATCTGAATGTAGCCTAAGAAAAAAATCCCTTTTGATTTGGTGTGGCTGTAAAGTGTATTGACCTAGAGAACTTTTTAAAATGTTATTTAGGTTTGATGATAATGGCGGAATATTTTTATTAAAAAACCACGTCAGATTTGCGCTCTTTCTTTAAATCCGCTGTTTTGGTGGGAAAACTGGCATTAACGTGGAAAAAGAGTGCAGAGAAAGGGTTAAAATATCAACAATGAATTTCCCATCAACAAATCTGTGGCGCAAACCTCACACAAACGCACCCCAAGACCTCACATTTAGGCGGATGAGTTTGAAATACAATTTTGGGGAAAAGCCAGGGGCAGATGTGGCGCGCAGTTTGTGTACATGATACAGGGTCGCTCACATGACATGTAAAAACTTACTTTCTGAGGTAAAATCATGAGGTAAATAATGTATTATTGTACAAAATGGTGTCTATCGCAAAACCGTAACGATTTATTACCTAAATAATGAAAAAACTGTATGAAGCACGGTGCCGACATGAGAAATTGGTGCAAAATATGTTACAGTCTCGCTCACATGACGTGTAAAAACCTACTTTCTGAGGTAAAATCTTGAGGTAAATAATGTATTATTGTACAAAATGGTGTCTATAGCAAAAACTTAGCGATTTATTACCTTAATAATGAAAAAAACTGTATGAAGGACGGCGCAGACACGAGAAATTGGTGCAAAATATGGAACGCTTCACGAATTTGCGTGTCATCCTTGCGCAGGGGCCATGCTAATCTTCTCTGTATCGTTCCAATTTTAGTATATGTGCTGCCGAAGCGAGCACAGACCCCTGGCCTCCCCCATCAGTATATATAGTCCCCGGAGGGGGGGAGTTATACATTATGGAGAGATCTTCTTCAGGATTTACACCAGGAACCTATAATATATGACAACCCTCATTCTATAACGTTTCTATAGTTTCTTCATTTATTATCGGGCAACTTATAGGTAACGGGGATATGGGATATTCAACGCTGTGACACCAGAAGATGCAAATTTGCCAGTCCCAGAGGATCCTGGGAGAAGAGGCGGGTCAATTGAGGAAAAGTGGGAAGGACCTGATACCTGAAGGACCTGAAGGACCCCAGAACAGACACCTATGACTTATTCATACCCCAAACCCGAAAATGAAAGCCTCAGAAAAACCCTATGAGCTAATAGTAATAATAATACAAACCCCAGTACAGACCCCAAATCACATCTGAACAAATACATATCCTAGACCAGACCCTCTAAATAAACAGCAGAATATAGACCCCAAACTACAGATAACAAGACCCGTCAGAGTCTCAGAGTCCAAAATAACTGCAGCCCCCGGATGAGATAATACAGTATTCAGACCGGACCCTGGAAACCACAGACCCAACAAAGGGAAACAAGGGAATGTTTGGGGTTTCCCTTTGTTTTTACCTTTTTCCCGCCCTTTTTACAAGACAAAGACCGGTGCTCCCAGCATCCTCTGGGGCTATTTATCTATTTTGCATATTCTGTTTAATACGTTTGTGTCGTTTTATTTGCACTTTTATATTTTTTTAAGAAGGAAAACTCTAGACAGTTGTGGAGAATGAGAGTTATGATCCAATGAAGATGATGGGTGTAATGTATATAGAGTGACCTCTCCATAATGTATAACTCCCCCCCTCCGGGGACTATATATACTGATGGGGGAGGCCAGGGGTCTGTGCTCGCTTCGGCAGCACATATACTAAAATTGGAACGATACAGAGAAGATTAGCATGGCCCCTGCGCAAGGATGACACGCAAATTCGTGAAGCGTTCCATATTTTACAGCATTGATGAGGAAAAAGCTTTAATCCAAAGTCTATACGGACTGACTGGAGATGTACAAATGCTTAGGGTCTGTTCACATTGAGGATTGTGCTACAGATTTTCCATCACCCTCTTTGAAGTCTATAGGAGGCCATTGTGTCTGCCAGTTTCCACATGAAGTTACTCGCCCTATATCCCGAGCAGAATCAGCGAGGATTCCTCTCACAATATGGGGAATGCCAGACACATTGATAATTAATGCCAAGTGAATGCAGCCTTAACCCCTTCATGACCGCCGTGATGACTTTTACAAAGATGTATCAGAAGAAGATTGCAGGACATCGGGTTCTGCTGGTACCGGGCCGTGTTCTCACAGCCAAACCCTGCCACTAACACCTGGGATCAGGATCATTTCCCGGGTGTTTAACCCCATCACCCCCCTCCCTGCAGCAACGACCATGGCGTGCCAATGGTGTCGCGCAGCAGTCGCGCAGAAGGACCCTAGGATTTCCTATAGGATAGCTGTCTTGATGGGTGTCTGTTAAAGATAATATTAAGCAGCATAGTACATTATATAAGAGTTCAGTCAGTGCCCTCTCACAAAGCAAATAAAAAAACCCACAAAAAACGCCCCCCCCCCCCAAAAAAAACAAAAAACAAAAAGTAAAACCACACACATTTTGTACCTCCAAATTTGTACCAACCCAGACTACAAACCTACAATAGTTTTGATCCCGTATGGCAAAAAACGGGGAAAAGAAAGATGCCCAAATTTACATTTTTAACTCTTTACCGACATGTGACGGAATAGTATGTCACATGCCGTAATAGTATGCCACATGCCGGCCTCACAGGCTGAGCCCTCTCCATAGCCAGTAAGTCTTTGTTGCATATTGCAGCAAAGACTTATCGGTAACACCCACGGTCGGTGCTGGCAAAGCTTCGGGCGGCTTCAAAAAAATGGCAGCAAATGGGAGCCGCCATCTTGCCGAGGATTGTTTCTCCCCATGACGTCATCGAGGAGCGGCGATCTGTCGCCATGCTGAGTCTGTCTTGTTTTAACCCTTTCATTACAATGTGCCCTCAGCACATAGTAATGAATGAGGAGGAAAATCCCGATATACTGCCATACTGTAGTATGGCAGAACATGATGGGATAGATCAGACAACCTCTTGTTAAAGTACCCTAGGGAGTCTGAAAAAAAAAGTAAAAAAAAAAAAATGATAATAAAAAAACCTAAAAGTTCTAATCACCCCCCTTTCCCTAGAGCTGATATAAATAATCAGTAAAAATCATAAATACATTAGGTATTGCTGTGTCAGAAAATGCCCGATCTATCAAAATAAAATAACGGGTTCTCACTGCGTTTAACCCCATAACAAAAAATTGCGGCCAGAGTCGAAAATGGCACTTTTTTGCCATTTCAAAAAATATTAAAAATTCTTTAAAAAGTGATCAAAAGGCTGTCATGGTAGCATTGAAAATGTCATCAAAAGTCGCAAAAAAATGACACCACCCACAGGTCCATACACAGAAATATGAAAAAGTTATTAGCGCCAGATGCAAAAATACTTTTTTTTTTTTGTACAGGAGGTTTTAATTTTTGTAAATGTATGAAAACATTATAAAACCTATACAAATTTGTAATCCCTGTTATCGTACTGACCCAAAGAATAAAGTAGACATGTTATTTG
Organism: Engystomops pustulosus; assembly: GCF_040894005.1. Classification (NCBI taxonomy): domain Eukaryota; kingdom Metazoa; phylum Chordata; class Amphibia; order Anura; family Leptodactylidae; genus Engystomops; species Engystomops pustulosus. The sequence continues at coordinate 179,327,379 of NC_092416.1, read as the reverse complement.
GGGCGCACAGTGAAATCCGTAAAATCCAAGCCCACAAGAAAATGGTGTAAATGTGGGTTTTTATTTACCAATTTCACTGCATTTGGAATTTTTTTCCCGCTTCCCAGTACATGGCATGGAATATTCAATACCATTACTATGAAGTGTAATTTGTTATGCAGAAAACAAGCCGTCACGCAGGTCTTTACATGGAAAAATAAAAAAAGTTATAGATTTTTGAAGGTGAGGAGTGAAAAATAGAAATGAAAAAACAAAACAGGGCTAGGTCGTTATGGGGTTAATTATCCATCACCACACAAAAAATTATCTTAATCAGGATCAAAAAACTTTATGATCCCCAAGTGTGTACAAATAAAATGTGCAGGTCTTTTAGCAAAAAATAAGACCTCAAACTAAGGCTATATTCACACGAATGTATGGGGGGCGTATATACGGCCGACGTATATATGGGCGATATACGTCCCCCATACATCACAATGGGCTCACGGCACCCAACAGGCGGGCAGCGGCCATCTGAATGTAGCCTAAGAAAAAAATCCCTTTTGATTTGGTGTGGCTGTAAAGTGTATTGACCTAGAGAACTTTTTAAAATGTTATTTAGGTTTGATGATAATGGCGGAATATTTTTATTAAAAAACCACGTCAGATTTGCGCTCTTTCTTTAAATCCGCTGTTTTGGTGGGAAAACTGGCATTAACGTGGAAAAAGAGTGCAGAGAAAGGGTTAAAATATCAACAATGAATTTCCCATCAACAAATCTGTGGCGCAAACCTCACACAAACGCACCCCAAGACCTCACATTTAGGCGGATGAGTTTGAAATACAATTTTGGGGAAAAGCCAGGGGCAGATGTGGCGCGCAGTTTGTGTACATGATACAGGGTCGCTCACATGACATGTAAAAACTTACTTTCTGAGGTAAAATCATGAGGTAAATAATGTATTATTGTACAAAATGGTGTCTATCGCAAAACCGTAACGATTTATTACCTAAATAATGAAAAAACTGTATGAAGCACGGTGCCGACATGAGAAATTGGTGCAAAATATGTTACAGTCTCGCTCACATGACGTGTAAAAACCTACTTTCTGAGGTAAAATCTTGAGGTAAATAATGTATTATTGTACAAAATGGTGTCTATAGCAAAAACTTAGCGATTTATTACCTTAATAATGAAAAAAACTGTATGAAGGACGGCGCAGACACGAGAAATTGGTGCAAAATATGGAACGCTTCACGAATTTGCGTGTCATCCTTGCGCAGGGGCCATGCTAATCTTCTCTGTATCGTTCCAATTTTAGTATATGTGCTGCCGAAGCGAGCACAGACCCCTGGCCTCCCCCATCAGTATATATAGTCCCCGGAGGGGGGGAGTTATACATTATGGAGAGATCTTCTTCAGGATTTACACCAGGAACCTATAATATATGACAACCCTCATTCTATAACGTTTCTATAGTTTCTTCATTTATTATCGGGCAACTTATAGGTAACGGGGATATGGGATATTCAACGCTGTGACACCAGAAGATGCAAATTTGCCAGTCCCAGAGGATCCTGGGAGAAGAGGCGGGTCAATTGAGGAAAAGTGGGAAGGACCTGATACCTGAAGGACCTGAAGGACCCCAGAACAGACACCTATGACTTATTCATACCCCAAACCCGAAAATGAAAGCCTCAGAAAAACCCTATGAGCTAATAGTAATAATAATACAAACCCCAGTACAGACCCCAAATCACATCTGAACAAATACATATCCTAGACCAGACCCTCTAAATAAACAGCAGAATATAGACCCCAAACTACAGATAACAAGACCCGTCAGAGTCTCAGAGTCCGAAATAACTGCAGCCCCCGGATGAGATAATACAGTATTCAGACCGGACCCTGGAAACCACAGACCCAACAAAGGGAAACAAGGGAATGTTTGGGGTTTCCCTTTGTTTTTACCTTTTTCCCGCCCTTTTTACAAGACAAAGACCGGTGCTCCCAGCATCCTCTGGGGCTATTTATCTATTTTGCATATTCTGTTTAATACGTTTGTGTCGTTTTATTTGCACTTTTATATTTTTTTAAGAAGGAAAACTCTAGACAGTTGTGGAGAATGAGAGTTATGATCCAATGAAGATGATGGGTGTAATGTATATAGAGTGACCTCTCCATAATGTATAACTCCCCCCCTCCGGGGACTATATATACTGATGGGGGAGGCCAGGGGTCTGTGCTCGCTTCGGCAGCACATATACTAAAATTGGAACGATACAGAGAAGATTAGCATGGCCCCTGCGCAAGGATGACACGCAAATTCGTGAAGCGTTCCATATTTTACAGCATTGATGAGGAAAAAGCTTTAATCCAAAGTCTATACGGACTGACTGGAGAGGTACAAATGCTTAGGGTCTGTTCGCATTGAGGATTGTGCTACAGATTTTCCATCACCCTCTTTGAAGTCTATAGGAGGCCATTGTGTCTGCCAGTTTCCACATGAAGTTACTCGCCCTATATCCCGAGCAGAATCAGCGAGGATTCCTCTCACAATATGGGGAATGCCAGACACATTGATAATTAATGCCAAGTGAATGCAGCCTTAACCCCTTCATGACCGCCGTAATGACTTTTACAAAGATGTATCAGAAGAAGATTGCAGGACATCGGGTTCTGCTGGTACCGGGCCGTGTTCTCACAGCCAAACCCTGCCACTAACACCTGGGATCAGGATCATTTCCCGGGTGTTTAACCCCATCACCCCCCTCCCTGCAGCAACGACCATGGCGTGCCAATGGTGTCGCGCAGCAGTCGCGCAGAAGGACCCTAGGATTTCCTATAGGATAGCTGTCTTGATGGGTGTCTGTTAAAGATAATATTAAGCAGCATAGTACATTATATAAGAGTTCAGTCAGTGCCCTCTCACAAAGCAAATAAAAACACCCACAAAAAACGCCCACCCCCCCCAAAAAAACAAAAAACAAAAAGTAAAACCACACACATTTTGTACCTCCAAATTTGTACCAACCCAGACTACAAACCTACAATAGTTTTGATCCCGTATGGCAAAAAACGGGGAAAAAAAAGATGCCCAAATTTACATTTTTAACTCTTTACCGACATGTGACGGAATAGTATGTCACATGCCGTAATAGTATGCCACATGCCGGCCTCACAGGCTGAGCCCTCTCCATAGCCAGTAAGTCTTTGTTGCATATTGCAGCAAAGACTTATCGGTAACACCCACGGTCGGTGCTGGCAAAGCTTCGGGCGGCTTCAAAAAAATGGCAGCAAATGGGAGCCGCCATCTTGCCGAGGATTGTTTCTCCCCATGACGTCATCGAGGAGCGGCGATCTGTCGCCATGCTGAGTCTGTCTTGTTTTAACCCTTTCATTACAATGTGCCCTCAGCACATAGTAATGAATGAGGAGGAAAATCCCGATATACTGCCATACTGTAGTATGGCAGAACATGATGGGATAGATCAGACAACCTCTTGTTAAAGTACCCTAGGGAGTCTGAAAAAAAAAGTAAAAAAAAAAAAATGATAATAAAAAAACCTAAAAGTTCTAATCACCCCCCTTTCCCTAGAGCTGATATAAATAATCAGTAAAAATCATAAATACATTAGGTATTGCTGTGTCAGAAAATGCCCGATCTATCAAAATAAAATAACGGGTTCTCACTGCGTTTAACCCCATAACAAAAAATTGCGGCCAGAGTCGAAAATGGCACTTTTTTGCCATTTCAAAAAATATTAAAAATTCTTTAAAAAGTGATCAAAAGGCTGTCATGGTAGCATTGAAAATGTCATCAAAAGTCGCAAAAAAATGACACCACCCACAGGTCCATACACAGAAATATGAAAAAGTTATTAGCGCCAGATGCAAAAATACTTTTTTTTTTTTGTACAGGAGGTTTTAATTTTTGTAAATGTATGAAAACATTATAAAACCTATACAAATTTGTAATCCCTGTTATCGTACGGACCCAAAGAATAAAGTAGACATGTTATTTGGGGCGCACAGTGAAATCCGTAAAATCCAAGCCCACAAGAAAATGGTGTAAATGTGGGTTTTTATTTACCAATTTCACTGCATTTGGAATTTTTTTCCCGCTTCCCAGTACATGGCATGGAATATTCAATACCATTACTATGAAGTGTAATTTGTTATGCAGAAAACAAGCCGTCACGCAGGTCTTTACATGGAAAAATAAAAAAAGTTATAGATTTTTGAAGGTGAGGAGTGAAAAATAGAAATGAAAAAACAAAACAGGGCTAGGTCGTTATGGGGTTAATTATCCATCACCACACAAAAAATTATCTTAATCAGGATCAAAAAACTTTATGATCCCCAAGTGTGTACAAATAAAATGTGCAGGTCTTTTAGCAAAAAATAAGACCTCAAACTAAGGCTATATTCACACGAATGTATGGGGGGCGTATATACGGCCGACGTATATATGGGCGATATACGTCCCCCATACATCACAATGGGCTCACGGCACCCAACAGGCGGGCAGCGGCCATCTGAATGTAGCCTAAGAAAAAAATCCCTTTTGATTTGGTGTGGCTGTAAAGTGTATTGACCTAGAGAACTTTTTAAAATGTTATTTAGGTTTGATGATAATGGCGGAATATTTTTATTAAAAAACCACGTCAGATTTGCGCTCTTTCTTTAAATCCGCTGTTTTGGTGGGAAAACTGGCATTAACGTGGAAAAAGAGTGCAGAGAAAGGGTTAAAATATCAACAATGAATTTCCCATCAACAAATCTGTGGCGCAAACCTCACACAAACGCACCCCAAGACCTCACATTTAGGCGGATGAGTTTGAAATACAATTTTGGGGAAAAGCCAGGGGCAGATGTGGCGCGCAGTTTGTGTACATGATACAGGGTCGCTCACATGACATGTAAAAACTTACTTTCTGAGGTAAAATCATGAGGTAAATAATGTATTATTGTACAAAATGGTGTCTATCGCAAAACCGTAACGATTTATTACCTAAATAATGAAAAAACTGTATGAAGCACGGTGCCGACATGAGAAATTGGTGCAAAATATGTTACAGTCTCGCTCACATGATGTGTAAAAACCTACTTTCTGAGGTAAAATCTTGAGGTAAATAATGTATTATTGTACAAAATGGTGTCTATAGCAAAAACTTAGCGATTTATTACCTTAATAATGAAAAAAACTGTATGAAGGACGGCGCAGACACGAGAAATTGGTGCAAAATATGGAACGCTTCACGAATTTGCGTGTCATCCTTGCGCAGGGGCCATGCTAATCTTCTCTGTATCGTTCCAATTTTAGTATATGTGCTGCCGAAGCGAGCACAGACCCCTGGCCTCCCCCATCAGTATATATAGTCCCCGGAGGGGGGGAGTTATACATTATGGAGAGATCTTCTTCAGGATTTACACCAGGAACCTATAATATATGACAACCCTCATTCTATAACGTTTCTATAGTTTCTTCATTTATTATCGGGCAACTTATAGGTAACGGGGATATGGGATATTCAACGCTGTGACACCAGAAGATGCAAATTTGCCAGTCCCAGAGGATCCTGGGAGAAGAGGCGGGTCAATTGAGGAAAAGTGGGAAGGACCTGATACCTGAAGGACCTGAAGGACCCCAGAACAGACACCTATGACTTATTCATACCCCAAACCCGAAAATGAAAGCCTCAGAAAAACCCTATGAGCTAATAGTAATAATAATACAAACCCCAGTACAGACCCCAAATCACATCTGAACAAATACATATCCTAGACCAGACCCTCTAAATAAACAGCAGAATATAGACCCCAAACTACAGATAACAAGACCCGTCAGAGTCTCAGAGTCCGAAATAACTGCAGCCCCCGGATGAGATAATACAGTATTCAGACCGGACCCTGGAAACCACAGACCCAACAAAGGGAAACAAGGGAATGTTTGGGGTTTCCCTTTGTTTTTACCTTTTTCCCGCCCTTTTTACAAGACAAAGACCGGTGCTCCCAGCATCCTCTGGGGCTATTTATCTATTTTGCATATTCTGTTTAATACGTTTGTGTCGTTTTATTTGCACTTTTATATTTTTTTAAGAAGGAAAACTCTAGACAGTTGTGGAGAATGAGAGTTATGATCCAATGAAGATGATGGGTGTAATGTATATAGAGTGACCTCTCCATAATGTATAACTCCCCCCCTCCGGGGACTATATATACTGATGGGGGAGGCCAGGGGTCTGTGCTCGCTTCGGCAGCACATATACTAAAATTGGAACGATACAGAGAAGATTAGCATGGCCCCTGCGCAAGGATGACATGCAAATTCGTGAAGCGTTCCATATTTTACAGCATTGATGAGGAAAAAGCTTTAATCCAAAGTCTATACGGACTGACTGGAGATGTACAAATGCTTAGGGTCTGTTCACATTGAGGATTGTGCTACAGATTTTCCATCACCCTCTTTGAAGTCTATAGGAGGCCATTGTGTCTGCCAGTTTCCACATGAAGTTACTCGCCCTATATCCCGAGCAGAATCAGCGAGGATTCCTCTCACAATATGGGGAATGCCAGACACATTGATAATTAATGCCAAGTGAATGCAGCCTTAACCCCTTCATGACCGCCGTAATGACTTTTACAAAGATGTATCAGAAGAAGATTGCAGGACATCGGGTTCTGCTGGTACCGGGCCGTGTTCTCACAGCCAAACCCTGCCACTAACACCTGGGATCAGGATCATTTCCCGGGTGTTTAACCCCATCACCCCCCTCCCTGCAGCAACGACCATGGCGTGCCAATGGTGTCGCGCAGCAGTCGCGCAGAAGGACCCTAGGATTTCCTATAGGATAGCTGTCTTGATGGGTGTCTGTTAAAGATAATATTAAGCAGCATAGTACATTATATAAGAGTTCAGTCAGTGCCCTCTCACAAAGCAAATAAAAACACCCACAAAAAACGCCCACCCCCCCCAAAAAAACAAAAAACAAAAAGTAAAACCACACACATTTTGTACCTCCAAATTTGTACCAACCCAGACTACAAACCTACAATAGTTTTGATCCCGTATGGCAAAAAACGGGGAAAAAAAAGATGCCCAAATTTACATTTTTAACTCTTTACCGACATGTGACGGAATAGTATGTCACATGCCGTAATAGTATGCCACATGCCGGCCTCACAGGCTGAGCCCTCTCCATAGCCAGTAAGTCTTTGTTGCATATTGCAGCAAAGACTTATCGGTAACACCCACGGTCGGTGCTGGCAAAGCTTCGGGCGGCTTCAAAAAAATGGCAGCAAATGGGAGCCGCCATCTTGCCGAGGATTGTTTCTCCCCATGACGTCATCGAGGAGCGGCGATCTGTCGCCATGCTGAGTCTGTCTTGTTTTAACCCTTTCATTACAATGTGCCCTCAGCACATAGTAATGAATGAGGAGGAAAATCCCGATATACTGCCATACTGTAGTATGGCAGAACATGATGGGATAGATCAGACAACCTCTTGTTAAAGTACCCTAGGGAGTCTGAAAAAAAAAGTAAAAAAAAAAAAATGATAATAAAAAAACCTAAAAGTTCTAATCACCCCCCTTTCCCTAGAGCTGATATAAATAATCAGTAAAAATCATAAATACATTAGGTATTGCTGTGTCAGAAAATGCCCGATCTATCAAAATAAAATAACGGGTTCTCACTGCGTTTAACCCCATAACAAAAAATTGCGGCCAGAGTCGAAAATGGCACTTTTTTGCCATTTCAAAAAATATTAAAAATTCTTTAAAAAGTGATCAAAAGGCTGTCATGGTAGCATTGAAAATGTCATCAAAAGTCGCAAAAAAATGACACCACCCACAGGTCCATACACAGAAATATGAAAAAGTTATTAGCGCCAGATGCAAAAATACTTTTTTTTTTTTGTACAGGAGGTTTTAATTTTTGTAAATGTATGAAAACATTATAAAACCTATACAAATTTGTAATCCCTGTTATCGTACTGACCCAAAGAATAAAGTAGACATGTTATTTGGGGCGCACAGTGAAATCCGTAAAATCCAAGCCCACAAGAAAATGGTGTAAATGTGGGTTTTTATTTACCAATTTCACTGCATTTGGAATTTTTTTCCCGCTTCCCAGTACATGGCATGGAATATTCAATACCATTACTATGAAGTGTAATTTGTTATGCAGAAAACAAGCCGTCACGCAGGTCTTTACATGGAAAAATAAAAAAAGTTATAGATTTTTGAAGGTGAGGAGTGAAAAATAGAAATGAAAAAACAAAACAGGGCTAGGTCGTTATGGGGTTAATTATCCATCACCACACAAAAAATTATCTTAATCAGGATCAAAAAACTTTATGATCCCCAAGTGTGTACAAATAAAATGTGCAGGTCTTTTAGCAAAAAATAAGACCTCAAACTAAGGCTATATTCACACGAATGTATGGGGGGCGTATATACGGCCGACGTATATATGGGCGATATACGTCCCCCATACATCACAATGGGCTCACGGCACCCAACAGGCGGGCAGCGGCCATCTGAATGTAGCCTAAGAAAAAAATCCCTTTTGATTTGGTGTGGCTGTAAAGTGTATTGACCTAGAGAACTTTTTAAAATGTTATTTAGGTTTGATGATAATGGCGGAATATTTTTATTAAAAAACCACGTCAGATTTGCGCTCTTTCTTTAAATCCGCTGTTTTGGTGGGAAAACTGGCATTAACGTGGAAAAAGAGTGCAGAGAAAGGGTTAAAATATCAACAATGAATTTCCCATCAACAAATCTGTGGCGCAAACCTCACACAAACGCACCCCAAGACCTCACATTTAGGCGGATGAGTTTGAAATACAATTTTGGGGAAAAGCCAGGGGCAGATGTGGCGCGCAGTTTGTGTACATGATACAGGGTCGCTCACATGACATGTAAAAACTTACTTTCTGAGGTAAAATCATGAGGTAAATAATGTATTATTGTACAAAATGGTGTCTATCGCAAAACCGTAACGATTTATTACCTAAATAATGAAAAAACTGTATGAAGCACGGTGCCGACATGAGAAATTGGTGCAAAATATGTTACAGTCTCGCTCACATGACGTGTAAAAACCTACTTTCTGAGGTAAAATCTTGAGGTAAATAATGTATTATTGTACAAAATGGTGTCTATAGCAAAAACTTAGCGATTTATTACCTTAATAATGAAAAAAACTGTATGAAGGACGGCGCAGACACGAGAAATTGGTGCAAAATATGGAACGCTTCACGAATTTGCGTGTCATCCTTGCGCAGGGGCCATGCTAATCTTCTCTGTATCGTTCCAATTTTAGTATATGTGCTGCCGAAGCGAGCACAGACCCCTGGCCTCCCCCATCAGTATATATAGTCCCCGGAGGGGGGGAGTTATACATTATGGAGAGATCTTCTTCAGGATTTACACCAGGAACCTATAATATATGACAACCCTCATTCTATAACGTTTCTATAGTTTCTTCATTTATTATCGGGCAACTTATAGGTAACGGGGATATGGGATATTCAACGCTGTGACACCAGAAGATGCAAATTTGCCAGTCCCAGAGGATCCTGGGAGAAGAGGCGGGTCAATTGAGGAAAAGTGGGAAGGACCTGATACCTGAAGGACCTGAAGGACCCCAGAACAGACACCTATGACTTATTCATACCCCAAACCCGAAAATGAAAGCCTCAGAAAAACCCTATGAGCTAATAGTAATAATAATACAAACCCCAGTACAGACCCCAAATCACATCTGAACAAATACATATCCTAGACCAGACCCTCTAAATAAACAGCAGAATATAGACCCCAAACTACAGATAACAAGACCCGTCAGAGTCTCAGAGTCCAAAATAACTGCAGCCCCCGGATGAGATAATACAGTATTCAGACCGGACCCTGGAAACCACAGACCCAACAAAGGGAAACAAGGGAATGTTTGGGGTTTCCCTTTGTTTTTACCTTTTTCCCGCCCTTTTTACAAGACAAAGACCGGTGCTCCCAGCATCCTCTGGGGCTATTTATCTATTTTGCATATTCTGTTTAATACGTTTGTGTCGTTTTATTTGCACTTTTATATTTTTTTAAGAAGGAAAACTCTAGACAGTTGTGGAGAATGAGAGTTATGATCCAATGAAGATGATGGGTGTAATGTATATAGAGTGACCTCTCCATAATGTATAACTCCCCCCCTCCGGGGACTATATATACTGATGGGGGAGGCCAGGGGTCTGTGCTCGCTTCGGCAGCACATATACTAAAATTGGAACGATACAGAGAAGATTAGCATGGCCCCTGCGCAAGGATGACACGCAAATTCGTGAAGCGTTCCATATTTTACAGCATTGATGAGGAAAAAGCTTTAATCCAAAGTCTATACGGACTGACTGGAGATGTACAAATGCTTAGGGTCTGTTCACATTGAGGATTGTGCTACAGATTTTCCATCACCCTCTTTGAAGTCTATAGGAGGCCATTGTGTCTGCCAGTTTCCACATGAAGTTACTCGCCCTATATCCCGAGCAGAATCAGCGAGGATTCCTCTCACAATATGGGGAATGCCAGACACATTGATAATTAATGCCAAGTGAATGCAGCCTTAACCCCTTCATGACCGCCGTAATGACTTTTACAAAGATGTATCAGAAGAAGATTGCAGGACATCGGGTTCTGCTGGTACCGGGCCGTGTTCTCACAGCCAAACCCTGCCACTAACACCTGGGATCAGGATCATTTCCCGGGTGTTTAACCCCATCACCCCCCTCCCTGCAGCAACGACCATGGCGTGCCAATGGTGTCGCGCAGCAGTCGCGCAGAAGGACCCTAGGATTTCCTATAGGATAGCTGTCTTGATGGGTGTCTGTTAAAGATAATATTAAGCAGCATAGTACATTATATAAGAGTTCAGTCAGTGCCCTCTCACAAAGCAAATAAAAAAACCCACAAAAAACGCCCACCCCCCCCAAAAAAAACAAAAAACAAAAAGTAAAACCACACACATTTTGTACCTCCAAATTTGTACCAACCCAGACTACAAACCTACAATAGTTTTGATCCCGTATGGCAAAAAACGGGGAAAAAAAAGATGCCCAAATTTACATTTTTAACTCTTTACCGACATGTGACGGAATAGTATGTCACATGCCGTAATAGTATGCCACATGCCGGCCTCACAGGCTGAGCCCTCTCCATAGCCAGTAAGTCTTTGTTGCATATTGCAGCAAAGACTTATCGGTAACACCCACGGTCGGTGCTGGCAAAGCTTCGGGCGGCTTCAAAAAAATGGCAGCAAATGGGAGCCGCCATCTTGCCGAGGATTGTTTCTCCCCATGACGTCATCGAGGAGCGGCGATCTGTCGCCAAGCTGAGTCTGTCTTGTTTTAACCCTTTCATTACAATGTGCCCTCAGCACATAGTAATGAATGAGGAGGAAAATCCCGATATACTGCCATACTGTAGTATGGCAGAACATGATGGGATAGATCAGACAACCTCTTGTTAAAGTACCCTAGGGAGTCTGAAAAAAAAAGTAAAAAAAAAAAAATGATAATAAAAAAACCTAAAAGTTCTAATCACCCCCCTTTCCCTAGAGCTGATATAAATAATCAGTAAAAATCATAAATACATTAGGTATTGCTGTGTCAGAAAATGCCCGATCTATCAAAATAAAATAACGGGTTCTCACTGCGTTTAACCCCATAACAAAAAATTGCGGCCAGAGTCGAAAATGGCACTTTTTTGCCATTTCAAAAAATATTAAAAATTCTTTAAAAAGTGATCAAAAGGCTGTCATGGTAGCATTGAAAATGTCATCAAAAGTCGCAAAAAAATGACACCACCCACAGGTCCATACACAGAAATATGAAAAAGTTATTAGCGCCAGATGCAAAAATACTTTTTTTTTTTTGTACAGGAGGTTTTAATTTTTGTAAATGTATGAAAACATTATAAAACCTATACAAATTTGTAATCCCTGTTATCGTACTGACCCAAAGAATAAAGTAGACATGTTATTTGGGGCGCACAGTGAAATCCGTAAAATCCAAGCCCACAAGAAAATGGTGTAAATGTGGGTTTTTATTTACCAATTTCACTGCATTTGGAATTTTTTTCCCGCTTCCCAGTACATGGCATGGAATATTCAATACCATTACTATGAAGTGTAATTTGTTATGCAGAAAACAAGCCGTCACGCAGGTCTTTACATGGAAAAATAAAAAAAGTTATAGATTTTTGAAGGTGAGGAGTGAAAAATAGAAATGAAAAAACAAAACAGGGCTAGGTCGTTATGGGGTTAATTATCCATCACCACACAAAAAATTATCTTAATCAGGATCAAAAAACTTTATGATCCCCAAGTGTGTACAAATAAAATGTGCAGGTCTTTTAGCAAAAAATAAGACCTCAAACTAAGGCTATATTCACACGAATGTATGGGGGGCGTATATACGGCCGACGTATATATGGGCGATATACGTCCCCCATACATCACAATGGGCTCACGGCACCCAACAGGCGGGCAGCGGCCATCTGAATGTAGCCTAAGAAAAAAATCCCTTTTGATTTGGTGTGGCTGTAAAGTGTATTGACCTAGAGAACTTTTTAAAATGTTATTTAGGTTTGATGATAATGGCGGAATATTTTTATTAAAAAACCACGTCAGATTTGCGCTCTTTCTTTAAATCCGCTGTTTTGGTGGGAAAACTGGCATTAACGTGGAAAAAGAGTGCAGAGAAAGGGTTAAAATATCAACAATGAATTTCCCATCAACAAATCTGTGGCGCAAACCTCACACAAACGCACCCCAAGACCTCACATTTAGGCGGATGAGTTTGAAATACAATTTTGGGGAAAAGCCAGGGGCAGATGTGGCGCGCAGTTTGTGTACATGATACAGGGTCGCTCACATGACATGTAAAAACTTACTTTCTGAGGTAAAATCATGAGGTAAATAATGTATTATTGTACAAAATGGTGTCTATCGCAAAACCGTAACAATTTATTACCTAAATAATGAAAAAACTGTATGAAGCACGGTGCCGACATGAGAAATTGGTGCAAAATATGTTACAGTCTCGCTCACATGACGTGTAAAAACCTACTTTCTGAGGTAAAATCTTGAGGTAAATAATGTATTATTGTACAAAATGGTGTCTATAGCAAAAACTTAGCGATTTATTACCTTAATAATGAAAAAAACTGTATGAAGGACGGCGCAGACACGAGAAATTGGTGCAAAATATGGAACGCTTCACGAATTTGCGTGTCATCCTTGCGCAGGGGCCATGCTAATCTTCTCTGTATCGTTCCAATTTTAGTATATGTGCTGCCGAAGCGAGCACAGACCCCTGGCCTCCCCCATCAGTATATATAGTCCCCGGAGGGGGGGAGTTATACATTATGGAGAGATCTTCTTCAGGATTTACACCAGGAACCTATAATATATGACAACCCTCATTCTATAACGTTTCTATAGTTTCTTCATTTATTATCGGGCAACTTATAGGTAACGGGGATATGGGATATTCAACGCTGTGACACCAGAAGATGCAAATTTGCCAGTCCCAGAGGATCCTGGGAGAAGAGGCGGGTCAATTGAGGAAAAGTGGGAAGGACCTGATACCTGAAGGACCTGAAGGACCCCAGAACAGACACCTATGATTTATTCATACCCCAAACCCGAAAATGAAAGCCTCAGAAAAACCCTATGAGCTAATAGTAATAATAATACAAACCCCAGTACAGACCCCAAATCACATCTGAACAAATACATATCCTAGACCAGACCCTCTAAATAAACAGCAGAATATAGACCCCAAACTACAGATAACAAGACCCGTCAGAGTCTCAGAGTCCGAAATAACTGCAGCCCCCGGATGAGATAATACAGTATTCAGACCGGACCCTGGAAACCACAGACCCAACAAAGGGAAACAAGGGAATGTTTGGGGTTTCCCTTTGTTTTTACCTTTTTCCCGCCCTTTTTACAAGACAAAGACCGGTGCTCCCAGCATCCTCTGGGGCTATTTATCTATTTTGCATATTCTGTTTAATACGTTTGTGTCGTTTTATTTGCACTTTTATATTTTTTTAAGAAGGAAAACTCTAGACAGTTGTGGAGAATGAGAGTTATGATCCAATGAAGATGATGGGTGTAATGTATATAGAGTGACCTCTCCATAATGTATAACTCCCCCCCTCCGGGGACTATATATACTGATGGGGGAGGCCAGGGGTCTGTGCTCGCTTCGGCAGCACATATACTAAAATTGGAACGATACAGAGAAGATTAGCATGGCCCCTGCGCAAGGATGACACGCAAATTCGTGAAGCGTTCCATATTTTACAGCATTGATGAGGAAAAAGCTTTAATCCAAAGTCTATACGGACTGACTGGAGATGTACAAATGCTTAGGGTCTGTTCACATTGAGGATTGTGCTACAGATTTCCCGTCACCCTCTTTGAAGTCTATAGGAGGCCATTGTGTCTGCCAGTTTCCACATGAAGTTACTCGCCCTATATCCCGAGCAGAATCAGCGAGGATTCCTCTCACAATATGGGGAATGCCAGACACATTGATAATTAATGCCAAGTGAATGCAGCCTTAACCCCTTCATGACCGCCGTAATGACTTTTACAAAGATGTATCAGAAGAAGATTGCAGGACATCGGGTTCTGCTGGTACCGGGCCGTGTTCTCACAGCCAAACCCTGCCACTAACACCTGGGATCAGGATCATTTCCCGGGTGTTTAACCCCATCACCCCCCTCCCTGCAGCAACGACCATGGCGTGCCAATGGTGTCGCGCAGCAGTCGCGCAGAAGGACCCTAGGATTTCCTATAGGATAGCTGTCTTGATGGGTGTCTGTTAAAGATAATATTAAGCAGCATAGTACATTATATAAGAGTTCAGTCAGTGCCCTCTCACAAAGCAAATAAAAAAACCCACAAAAAACGCCCACCCCCCCCAAAAAAACAAAAAACAAAAAGTAAAACCACACACATTTTGTACCTCCAAATTTGTACCAACCCAGACTACAAACCTACAATAGTTTTGATCCCGTATGGCAAAAAACGGGGAAAAAAAAGATGCCCAAATTTACATTTTTAACTCTTTACCGACATGTGACGGAATAGTATGTCACATGCCGTAATAGTATGCCACATGCCGGCCTCACAGGCTGAGCCCTCTCCATAGCCAGTAAGTCTTTGTTGCATATTGCAGCAAAGACTTATCGGTAACACCCACGGTCGGTGCTGGCAAAGCTTCGGGCGGCTTCAAAAAAATGGCAGCAAATGGGAGCCGCCATCTTGCCGAGGATTGTTTCTCCCCATGACGTTATCGAGGAGCGGCGATCTGTCGCCATGCTGAGTCTGTCTTGTTTTAACCCTTTCATTACAATGTGCCCTCAGCACATAGTAATGAATGAGGAGGAAAATCCCGATATACTGCCATACTGTAGTATGGCAGAACATGATGGGATAGATCAGACAACCTCTTGTTAAAGTACCCTAGGGAGTCTGAAAAAAAAAGTAAAAAAAAAAAAATGATAATAAAAAAACCTAAAAGTTCTAATCACCCCCCTTTCCCTAGAGCTGATATAAATAATCAGTAAAAATCATAAATACATTAGGTATTGCTGTGTCAGAAAATGCCCGATCTATCAAAATAAAATAACGGGTTCTCACTGCGTTTAACCCCATAACAAAAAATTGCGGCCAGAGTCGAAAATGGCACTTTTTTGCCATTTCAAAAAATATTAAAAATTCTTTAAAAAGTGATCAAAAGGCTGTCATGGTAGCATTGAAAATGTCATCAAAAGTCGCAAAAAAATGACACCACCCACAGGTCCATACACAGAAATATGAAAAAGTTATTAGCGCCAGATGCAAAAATACTTTTTTTTTTTTGTACAGGAGGTTTTAATTTTTGTAAATGTATGAAAACATTATAAAACCTATACAAATTTGTAATCCCTGTTATCGTACGGACCCAAAGAATAAAGTAGACATGTTATTTGGGGCGCACAGTGAAATCCGTAAAATCCAAGCCCACAAGAAAATGGTGTAAATGTGGGTTTTTATTTACCAATTTCACTGCATTTGGAATTTTTTTCCCGCTTCCCAGTACATGGCATGGAATATTCAATACCATTACTATGAAGTGTAATTTGTTATGCAGAAAACAAGCCGTCACGCAGGTCTTTACATGGAAAAATAAAAAAAGTTATAGATTTTTGAAGGTGAGGAGTGAAAAATAGAAATGAAAAAACAAAACAGGGCTAGGTCGTTATGGGGTTAATTATCCATCACCACACAAAAAATTATCTTAATCAGGATCAAAAAACTTTATGATCCCCAAGTGTGTACAAATAAAATGTGCAGGTCTTTTAGCAAAAAATAAGACCTCAAACTAAGGCTATATTCACACGAATGTATGGGGGGCGTATATACGGCCGACGTATATATGGGCGATATACGTCCCCCATACATCACAATGGGCTCACGGCACCCAACAGGCGGGCAGCGGCCATCTGAATGTAGCCTAAGAAAAAAATCCCTTTTGATTTGGTGTGGCTGTAAAGTGTATTGACCTAGAGAACTTTTTAAAATGTTATTTAGGTTTGATGATAATGGCGGAATATTTTTATTAAAAAACCACGTCAGATTTGCGCTCTTTCTTTAAATCCGCTGTTTTGGTGGGAAAACTGGCATTAACGTGGAAAAAGAGTGCAGAGAAAGGGTTAAAATATCAACAATGAATTTCCCATCAACAAATCTGTGGCGCAAACCTCACACAAACGCACCCCAAGACCTCACATTTAGGCGGATGAGTTTGAAATACAATTTTGGGGAAAAGCCAGGGGCAGATGTGGCGCGCAGTTTGTGTACATGATACAGGGTCGCTCACATGACATGTAAAAACTTACTTTCTGAGGTAAAATCATGAGGTAAATAATGTATTATTGTACAAAATGGTGTCTATCGCAAAACCGTAACGATTTATTACCTAAATAATGAAAAAACTGTATGAAGCACGGTGCCGACATGAGAAATTGGTGCAAAATATGTTACAGTCTCGCTCACATGATGTGTAAAAACCTACTTTCTGAGGTAAAATCTTGAGGTAAATAATGTATTATTGTACAAAATGGTGTCTATAGCAAAAACTTAGCGATTTATTACCTTAATAATGAAAAAAACTGTATGAAGGACGGCGCAGACACGAGAAATTGGTGCAAAATATGGAACGCTTCACGAATTTGCGTGTCATCCTTGCGCAGGGGCCATGCTAATCTTCTCTGTATCGTTCCAATTTTAGTATATGTGCTGCCGAAGCGAGCACAGACCCCTGGCCTCCCCCATCAGTATATATAGTCCCCGGAGGGGGGGAGTTATACATTATGGAGAGATCTTCTTCAGGATTTACACCAGGAACCTATAATATATGACAACCCTCATTCTATAACGTTTCTATAGTTTCTTCATTTATTATCGGGCAACTTATAGGTAACGGGGATATGGGATATTCAACGCTGTGACACCAGAAGATGCAAATTTGCCAGTCCCAGAGGATCCTGGGAGAAGAGGCGGGTCAATTGAGGAAAAGTGGGAAGGACCTGATACCTGAAGGACCTGAAGGACCCCAGAACAGACACCTATGACTTATTCATACCCCAAACCCGAAAATGAAAGCCTCAGAAAAACCCTATGAGCTAGTAGTAATAATAATACAAACCCCAGTACAGACCCCAAATCACATCTGAACAAATACATATCCTAGACCAGACCCTCTAAATAAACAGCAGAATATAGACCCCAAACTACAGATAACAAGACCCGTCAGAGTCTCAGAGTCCGAAATAACTGCAGCCCCCGGATGAGATAATACAGTATTCAGACCGGACCCTGGAAACCACAGACCCAACAAAGGGAAACAAGGGAATGTTTGGGGTTTCCCTTTGTTTTTACCTTTTTCCCGCCCTTTTTACAAGACAAAGACCGGTGCTCCCAGCATCCTCTGGGGCTATTTATCTATTTTGCATATTCTGTTTAATACGTTTGTGTCGTTTTATTTGCACTTTTATATTTTTTTAAGAAGGAAAACTCTAGACAGTTGTGGAGAATGAGAGTTATGATTCAATGAAGATGATGGGTGTAATGTATATAGAGTGACCTCTCCATAATGTATAACTCCCCCCCTCCGGGGACTATATATACTGATGGGGGAGGCCAGGGGTCTGTGCTCGCTTCGGCAGCACATATACTAAAATTGGAACGATACAGAGAAGATTAGCATGGCCCCTGCGCAAGGATGACACGCAAATTCGTGAAGCGTTCCATATTTTACAGCATTGATGAGGAAAAAGCTTTAATCCAAAGTCTATACGGACTGACTGGAGATGTACAAATGCTTAGGGTCTGTTCACATTGAGGATTGTGCTACAGATTTTCCATCACCCTCTTTGAAGTCTATAGGAGGCCATTGTGTCTGCCAGTTTCCACATGAAGTTACTCGCCCTATATCCCGAGCAGAATCAGCGAGGATTCCTCTCACAATATGGGGAATGCCAGACACATTGATAATTAATGCCAAGTGAATGCAGCCTTAACCCCTTCATGACCGCCGTAATGACTTTTACAAAGATGTATCAGAAGAAGATTGCAGGACATCGGGTTCTGCTGGTACCGGGCCGTGTTCTCACAGCCAAACCCTGCCACTAACACCTGGGATCAGGATCATTTCCCGGGTGTTTAACCCCATCACCCCCCTCCCTGCAGCAACGACCATGGCGTGCCAATGGTGTCGCGCAGCAGTCGCGCAGAAGGACCCTAGGATTTCCTATAGGATAGCTGTCTTGATGGGTGTCTGTTAAAGATAATATTAAGCAGCATAGTACATTATATAAGAGTTCAGTCAGTGCCCTCTCACAAAGCAAATAAAAAAACCCACAAAAAACGCCCACCCCCCCCAAAAAAACAAAAAGCAAAAAGTAAAACCACACACATTTTGTACCTCCAAATTTGTACCAACCCAGACTACAAACCTACAATAGTTTTGATCCCGTATGGCAAAAAACGGGGAAAAAAAAGATGCCCAAATTTACATTTTTAACTCTTTACCGACATGTGACGGAATAGTATGTCACATGCCGTAATAGTATGCCACATGCCGGCCTCACAGGCTGAGCCCTCTCCATAGCCAGTAAGTCTTTGTTGCATATTGCAGCAAAGACTTATCGGTAACACCCACGGTCGGTGCTGGCAAAGCTTCGGGCGGCTTCAAAAAAATGGCAGCAAATGGGAGCCGCCATCTTGCCGAGGATTGTTTCTCCCCATGACGTCATCGAGGAGCGGCGATCTGTCGCCATGCTGAGTCTGTCTTGTTTTAACCCTTTCATTACAATGTGCCCTCAGCACATAGTAATGAATGAGGAGGAAAATCCCGATATACTGCCATACTGTAGTATGGCAGAACATGATGGGATAGATCAGACAACCTCTTGTTAAAGTACCCTAGGGAGTCTGAAAAAAAAAGTAAAAAAAAAAAAATGATAATAAAAAAACCTAAAAGTTCTAATCACCCCCCTTTCCCTAGAGCTGATATAAATAATCAGTAAAAATCATAAATACATTAGGTATTGCTGTGTCAGAAAATGCCCGATCTATCAAAATAAAATAACGGGTTCTCACTGCGTTTAACCCCATAACAAAAAATTGCGGCCAGAGTCGAAAATGGCACTTTTTTGCCATTTCAAAAAATATTAAAAATTCTTTAAAAAGTGATCAAAAGGCTGTCATGGTAGCATTGAAAATGTCATCAAAAGTCGCAAAAAAATGACACCACCCACAGGTCCATACACAGAAATATGAAAAAGTTATTAGCGCCAGATGCAAAAATACTTTTTTTTTTTTGTACAGGAGGTTTTAATTTTTGTAAATGTATGAAAACATTATAAAACCTATACAAATTTGTAATCCCTGTTATCGTACTGACCCAAAGAATAAAGTAGACATGTTATTTGGGGCGCACAGTGAAATCCGTAAAATCCAAGCCCACAAGAAAATGGTGTAAATGTGGGTTTTTATTTACCAATTTCACTGCATTTGGAATTTTTTTCCCGCTTCCCAGTACATGGCATGGAATATTCAATACCATTACTATGAAGTGTAATTTGTTATGCAGAAAACAAGCCGTCACGCAGGTCTTTACATGGAAAAATAAAAAAAGTTATAGATTTTTGAAGGTGAGGAGTGAAAAATAGAAATGAAAAAACAAAACAGGGCTAGGTCGTTATGGGGTTAATTATCCATCACCACACAAAAAATTATCTTAATCAGGATCAAAAAACTTTATGATCCCCAAGTGTGTACAAATAAAATGTGCAGGTCTTTTAGCAAAAAATAAGACCTCAAACTAAGGCTATATTCACACGAATGTATGGGGGGCGTATATACGGCCGACGTATATATGGGCGATATACGTCCCCCATACATCACAATGGGCTCACGGCACCCAACAGGCGGGCAGCGGCCATCTGAATGTAGCCTAAGAAAAAAATCCCTTTTGATTTGGTGTGGCTGTAAAGTGTATTGACCTAGAGAACTTTTTAAAATGTTATTTAGGTTTGATGATAATGGCGGAATATTTTTATTAAAAAACCACGTCAGATTTGCGCTCTTTCTTTAAATCCGCTGTTTTGGTGGGAAAACTGGCATTAACGTGGAAAAAGAGTGCAGAGAAAGGGTTAAAATATCAACAATGAATTTCCCATCAACAAATCTGTGGCGCAAACCTCACACAAACGCACCCCAAGACCTCACATTTAGGCGGATGAGTTTGAAATACAATTTTGGGGAAAAGCCAGGGGCAGATGTGGCGCGCAGTTTGTGTACATGATACAGGGTCGCTCACATGACATGTAAAAACTTACTTTCTGAGGTAAAATCATGAGGTAAATAATGTATTATTGTACAAAATGGTGTCTATCGCAAAACCGTAACGATTTATTACCTAAATAATGAAAAAACTGTATGAAGCACGGTGCCGACATGAGAAATTGGTGCAAAATATGTTACAGTCTCGCTCACATGATGTGTAAAAACCTACTTTCTGAGGTAAAATCTTGAGGTAAATAATGTATTATTGTACAAAATGGTGTCTATAGCAAAAACTTAGCGATTTATTACCTTAATAATGAAAAAAACTGTATGAAGGACGGCGCAGACACGAGAAATTGGTGCAAAATATGGAACGCTTCACGAATTTGCGTGTCATCCTTGCGCAGGGGCCATGCTAATCTTCTCTGTATCGTTCCAATTTTAGTATATGTGCTGCCGAAGCGAGCACAGACCCCTGGCCTCCCCCATCAGTATATATAGTCCCCGGAGGGGGGGAGTTATACATTATGGAGAGATCTTCTTCAGGATTTACACCAGGAACCTATAATATATGACAACCCTCATTCTATAACGTTTCTATAGTTTCTTCATTTATTATCGGGCAACTTATAGGTAACGGGGATATGGGATATTCAACGCTGTGACACCAGAAGATGCAAATTTGCCAGTCCCAGAGGATCCTGGGAGAAGAGGCGGGTCAACTGAGGAAAAGTGGGAAGGACCTGATACCTGAAGGACCTGAAGGACCCCAGAACAGACACCTATGACTTATTCATACCCCAAACCCGAAAATGAAAGCCTCAGAAAAACCCTATGAGCTAGTAGTAATAATAATACAAACCCCAGTACAGACCCCAAATCACATCTGAACAAATACATATCCTAGACCAGACCCTCTAAATAAACAGCAGAATATAGACCCCAAACTACAGATAACAAGACCCGTCAGAGTCTCAGAGTCCGAAATAACTGCAGCCCCCGGATGAGATAATACAGTATTCAGACCGGACCCTGGAAACCACAGACCCAACAAAGGGAAACAAGGGAATGTTTGGGGTTTCCCTTTGTTTTTACCTTTTTCCCGCCCTTTTTACAAGACAAAGACCGATGCTCCCAGCATCCTCTGGGGCTATTTATCTATTTTGCATATTCTGTTTAATACGTTTGTGTCGTTTTATTTGCACTTTTATATTTTTTTAAGAAGGAAAACTCTAGACAGTTGTGGAGAATGAGAGTTATGATCCAATGAAGATGATGGGTGTAATGTATATAGAGTGACCTCTCCATAATGTATAACTCCCCCCCTCCGGGGACTATATATACTGATGGGGGAGGCCAGGGGGTCTGTGCTCGCTTCGGCAGCACATATACTAAAATTGGAACGATACAGAGAAGATTAGCATGGCCCCTGCGCAAGGATGACACGCAAATTCGTGAAGCGTTCCATATTTTACAGCATTGATGAGGAAAAAGCTTTAATCCAAAGTCTATACGGACTGACTGGAGAGGTACAAATGCTTAGGGTCTGTTCACATTGAGGATTGTGCTACAGATTTTCCATCACCCTCTTTGAAGTCTATAGGAGGCCATTGTGTCTGCCAGTTTCCACATGAAGTTACTCGCCCTATATCCCGAGCAGAATCAGCGAGGATTCCTCTCACAATATGGGGAATGCCAGACACATTGATAATTAATGCCAAGTGAATGCAGCCTTAACCCCTTCATGACCGTTGAATGACTTTTACAAAGATGTATCAGAAGAAGATTGCAGGACATCGGGTTCTGCTGGTACCGGGCCGTGTTCTCACAGCCAAACCCTGCCACTAACACCTGGGATCAGGATCATATCCCGGGTGTTTAACCCCATCACCCCCCTCCCTGCAGCAACGACCATGGCGTGCCAATGGTGTCGCACAGCAGTCGCGCAGAAGGACCCTAGGATTTCCTATAGGATAGCTGTCTTGATGGGTGTCTGTTAAAGATAATATTAAGCAGCATAGTACATTATATAAGAGTTCAGTCAGTGCCGTCTCACAAAGCAAATAAAAAACCCACAAAAAACGCCCACCCCCCCAAAAAAAACAAAAAACAAAAAGTAAAACGACACACATTTTGTACCTCCAAATTTGTACCAACCCAGACTACAAACCTACAATAGTTTTGATCCCGTATGGCAAAAAACGGGAAAAAAAAAGATGCCCAAATTTACATTTTTAACCCTTTACCGACATGTGACGGAATAGTATGTCACATGCCGTAATAGTATGCCACATGCCGGCCTCACAGGCTGAGCCCTCTCCATAGCCAGTAAGTCTTTGTTGCATATTGCAGCAAAGACTTATCGGTAACACCCACGGTCGGTGCTGGCAAAGCTTCGGGCGGCTTCAAAAAAATGGCAGCAAATGGGAGCCGCCATCTTGCCGAGGATTGTTTCTCCCCATGACGTCATCGAGGAGCGGCGATCTGTCGCCATGCTGAGTCTGTCTTGTTTTAACCCTTTCATTACAATGTGCCCTCAGCACATAGTAATGAATGAGGAGGAAAATCCCGATATACTGCCATACTGTAGTATGGCAGAACATGATGGGATAGATCAGACAACCTCTTGTTAAAGTACCCTAGGGAGTCTGAAAAAAAAAGTAAAAAAAAAAAAATGATAATAAAAAAACCTAAAAGTTCTAATCACCCCCCTTTCCCTAGAGCTGATATAAATAATCAGTAAAAATCATAAATACATTAGGTATTGCTGTGTCAGAAAATGCCCGATCTATCAAAATAAAATAACGGGTTCTCACTGCGTTTAACCCCATAACAAAAAATTGCGGCCAGAGTCGAAAATGGCACTTTTTTGCCATTTCAAAAAATATTAAAAATTCTTTAAAAAGTGATCAAAAGGCTGTCATGGTAGCATTGAAAATGTCATCAAAAGTCGCAAAAAAATGACACCACCCACAGGTCCATACACAGAAATATGAAAAAGTTATTAGCGCCAGATGCAAAAATACTTTTTTTTTTTTGTACAGGAGGTTTTAATTTTTGTAAATGTATGAAAACATTATAAAACCTATACAAATTTGTAATCCCTGTTATCGTACTGACCCAAAGAATAAAGTAGACATGTTATTTGGGGCGCACAGTGAAATCCGTAAAATCCAAGCCCACAAGAAAATGGTGTAAATGTGGGTTTTTATTTACCAATTTCACTGCATTTGGAATTTTTTTCCCGCTTCCCAGTACATGGCATGGAATATTCAATACCATTACTATGAAGTGTAATTTGTTATGCAGAAAACAAGCCGTCACGCAGGTCTTTACATGGAAAAATAAAAAAAGTTATAGATTTTTGAAGGTGAGGAGTGAAAAATAGAAATGAAAAAACAAAACAGGGCTAGGTCGTTATGGGGTTAATTATCCATCACCACACAAAAAATTATCTTAATCAGGATCAAAAAACTTTATGATCCCCAAGTGTGTACAAATAAAATGTGCAGGTCTTTTAGCAAAAAATAAGACCTCAAACTAAGGCTATATTCACACGAATGTATGGGGGGCGTATATACGGCCGACGTATATATGGGCGATATACGTCCCCCATACATCACAATGGGCTCACGGCACCCAACAGGCGGGCAGCGGCCATCTGAATGTAGCCTAAGAAAAAAATCCCTTTTGATTTGGTGTGGCTGTAAAGTGTATTGACCTAGAGAACTTTTTAAAATGTTATTTAGGTTTGATGATAATGGCGGAATATTTTTATTAAAAAACCACGTCAGATTTGCGCTCTTTCTTTAAATCCGCTGTTTTGGTGGGAAAACTGGCATTAACGTGGAAAAAGAGTGCAGAGAAAGGGTTAAAATATCAACAATGAATTTCCCATCAACAAATCTGTGGCGCAAACCTCACACAAACGCACCCCAAGACCTCACATTTAGGCGGATGAGTTTGAAATACAATTTTGGGGAAAAGCCAGGGGCAGATGTGGCGCGCAGTTTGTGTACATGATACAGGGTCGCTCACATGACATGTAAAAACTTACTTTCTGAGGTAAAATCATGAGGTAAATAATGTATTATTGTACAAAATGGTGTCTATCGCAAAACCGTAACGATTTATTACCTAAATAATGAAAAAACTGTATGAAGCACGGTGCCGACATGAGAAATTGGTGCAAAATATGTTACAGTCTCGCTCACATGACGTGTAAAAACCTACTTTCTGAGGTAAAATCTTGAGGTAAATAATGTATTATTGTACAAAATGGTGTCTATAGCAAAAACTTAGCGATTTATTACCTTAATAATGAAAAAAACTGTATGAAGGACGGCGCAGACACGAGAAATTGGTGCAAAATATGGAACGCTTCACGAATTTGCGTGTCATCCTTGCGCAGGGGCCATGCTAATCTTCTCTGTATCGTTCCAATTTTAGTATATGTGCTGCCGAAGCGAGCACAGACCCCTGGCCTCCCCCATCAGTATATATAGTCCCCGGAGGGGGGGAGTTATACATTATGGAGAGATCTTCTTCAGGATTTACACCAGGAACCTATAATATATGACAACCCTCATTCTATAACGTTTCTATAGTTTCTTCATTTATTATCGGGCAACTTATAGGTAACGGGGATATGGGATATTCAACGCTGTGACACCAGAAGATGCAAATTTGCCAGTCCCAGAGGATCCTGGGAGAAGAGGCGGGTCAATTGAGGAAAAGTGGGAAGGACCTGATACCTGAAGGACCTGAAGGACCCCAGAACAGACACCTATGACTTATTCATACCCCAAACCCGAAAATGAAAGCCTCAGAAAAACCCTATGAGCTAATAGTAATAATAATACAAACCCCAGTACAGACCCCAAATCACATCTGAACAAATACATATCCTAGACCAGACCCTCTAAATAAACAGCAGAATATAGACCCCAAACTACAGATAACAAGACCCGTCAGAGTCTCAGAGTCCGAAATAACTGCAGCCCCCGGATGAGATAATACAGTATTCAGACCGGACCCTGGAAACCACAGACCCAACAAAGGGAAACAAGGGAATGTTTGGGGTTTCCCTTTGTTTTTACCTTTTTCCCGCCCTTTTTACAAGACAAAGACCGGTGCTCCCAGCATCCTCTGGGGCTATTTATCTATTTTGCATATTCTGTTTAATACGTTTGTGTCGTTTTATTTGCACTTTTATATTTTTTTAAGAAGGAAAACTCTAGACAGTTGTGGAGAATGAGAGTTATGATCCAATGAAGATGATGGGTGTAATGTATATAGAGTGACCTCTCCATAATGTATAACTCCCCCCCTCCGGGGACTATATATACTGATGGGGGAGGCCAGGGGTCTGTGCTCGCTTCGGCAGCACATATACTAAAATTGGAACGATACAGAGAAGATTAGCATGGCCCCTGCGCAAGGATGACACGCAAATTCGTGAAGCGTTCCATATTTTACAGCATTGATGAGGAAAAAGCTTTAATCCAAAGTCTATACGGACTGACTGGAGATGTACAAATGCTTAGGGTCTGTTCACATTGAGGATTGTGCTACAGATTTTCCATCACCCTCTTTGAAGTCTATAGGAGGCCATTGTGTCTGCCAGTTTCCACATGAAGTTACTCGCCCTATATCCCGAGCAGAATCAGCGAGGATTCCTCTCACAATATGGGGAATGCCAGACACATTGATAATTAATGCCAAGTGAATGCAGCCTTAACCCCTTCATGACCGCCGTGATGACTTTTACAAAGATGTATCAGAAGAAGATTGCAGGACATCGGGTTCTGCTGGTACCGGGCCGTGTTCTCACAGCCAAACCCTGCCACTAACACCTGGGATCAGGATCATTTCCCGGGTGTTTAACCCCATCACCCCCCTCCCTGCAGCAACGACCATGGCGTGCCAATGGTGTCGCGCAGCAGTCGCGCAGAAGGACCCTAGGATTTCCTATAGGATAGCTGTCTTGATGGGTGTCTGTTAAAGATAATATTAAGCAGCATAGTACATTATATAAGAGTTCAGTCAGTGCCCTCTCACAAAGCAAATAAAAAACCCCACAAAAAACGCCCCCCCCCCCAAAAAAACAAAAAACAAAAAGTAAAACCACACACATTTTGTACCTCCAAATTTGTACCAACCCAGACTACAAACCTACAATAGTTTTGATCCCGTATGGCAAAAAACGGGGAAAAGAAAGATGCCCAAATTTACATTTTTAACTCTTTACCGACATGTGACGGAATAGTATGTCACATGCCGTAATAGTATGCCACATGCCGGCCTCACAGGCTGAGCCCTCTCCATAGCCAGTAAGTCTTTGTTGCATATTGCAGCAAAGACTTATCGGTAACACCCACGGTCGGTGCTGGCAAAGCTTCGGGCGGCTTCAAAAAAATGGCAGCAAATGGGAGCCGCCATCTTGCCGAGGATTGTTTCTCCCCATGACGTCATCGAGGAGCGGCGATCTGTCGCCATGCTGAGTCTGTCTTGTTTTAACCCTTTCATTACAATGTGCCCTCAGCACATAGTAATGAATGAGGAGGAAAATCCCGATATACTGCCATACTGTAGTATGGCAGAACATGATGGGATAGATCAGACAACCTCTTGTTAAAGTACCCTAGGGAGTCTGAAAAAAAAAGTAAAAAAAAAAAAATGATAATAAAAAAACCTAAAAGTTCTAATCACCCCCCTTTCCCTAGAGCTGATATAAATAATCAGTAAAAATCATAAATACATTAGGTATTGCTGTGTCAGAAAATGCCCGATCTATCAAAATAAAATAACGGGTTCTCACTGCGTTTAACCCCATAACAAAAAATTGCGGCCAGAGTCGAAAATGGCACTTTTTTGCCATTTCAAAAAATATTAAAAATTCTTTAAAAAGTGATCAAAAGGCTGTCATGGTAGCATTGAAAATGTCATCAAAAGTCGCAAAAAAATGACACCACCCACAGGTCCATACACAGAAATATGAAAAAGTTATTAGCGCCAGATGCAAAAATACTTTTTTTTTTTTGTACAGGAGGTTTTAATTTTTGTAAATGTATGAAAACATTATAAAACCTATACAAATTTGTAATCCCTGTTATCGTACTGACCCAAAGAATAAAGTAGACATGTTATTTGGGGCGCACAGTGAAATCCGTAAAATCCAAGCCCACAAGAAAATGGTGTAAATGTGGGTTTTTATTTACCAATTTCACTGCATTTGGAATTTTTTTCCCGCTTCCCAGTACATGGCATGGAATATTCAATACCATTACTATGAAGTGTAATTTGTTATGCAGAAAACAAGCCGTCACGCAGGTCTTTACATGGAAAAATAAAAAAAGTTATAGATTTTTGAAGGTGAGGAGTGAAAAATAGAAATGAAAAAACAAAACAGGGCTAGGTCGTTATGGGGTTAATTATCCATCACCACACAAAAAATTATCTTAATCAGGATCAAAAAACTTTATGATCCCCAAGTGTGTACAAATAAAATGTGCAGGTCTTTTAGCAAAAAATAAGACCTCAAACTAAGGCTATATTCACACGAATGTATGGGGGGCGTATATACGGCCGACGTATATATGGGCGATATACGTCCCCCATACATCACAATAGGCTCACGGCACCCAACAGGCGGGCAGCGGCCATCTGAATGTAGCCTAAGAAAAAAATCCCTTTTGATTTGGTGTGGCTGTAAAGTGTATTGACCTAGAGAACTTTTTAAAATGTTATTTAGGTTTGATGATAATGGCGGAATATTTTTATTAAAAAACCACGTCAGATTTGCGCTCTTTCTTTAAATCCGCTGTTTTGGTGGGAAAACTGGCATTAACGTGGAAAAAGAGTGCAGAGAAAGGGTTAAAATATCAACAATGAATTTCCCATCAACAAATCTGTGGCGCAAACCTCACACAAACGCACCCCAAGACCTCACATTTAGGCGGATGAGTTTGAAATACAATTTTGGGGAAAAGCCAGGGGCAGATGTGGCGCGCAGTTTGTGTACATGATACAGGGTCGCTCACATGACATGTAAAAACTTACTTTCTGAGGTAAAATCATGAGGTAAATAATGTATTATTGTACAAAATGGTGTCTATCGCAAAACCGTAACGATTTATTACCTAAATAATGAAAAAACTGTATGAAGCACGGTGCCGACATGAGAAATTGGTGCAAAATATGTTACAGTCTCGCTCACATGATGTGTAAAAACCTACTTTCTGAGGTAAAATCTTGAGGTAAATAATGTATTATTGTACAAAATGGTGTCTATAGCAAAAACTTAGCGATTTATTACCTTAATAATGAAAAAAACTGTATGAAGGACGGCGCAGACACGAGAAATTGGTGCAAAATATGGAACGCTTCACGAATTTGCGTGTCATCCTTGCGCAGGGGCCATGCTAATCTTCTCTGTATCGTTCCAATTTTAGTATATGTGCTGCCGAAGCGAGCACAGACCCCTGGCCTCCCCCATCAGTATATATAGTCCCCGGAGGGGGGGAGTTATACATTATGGAGAGATCTTCTTCAGGATTTACACCAGGAACCTATAATATATGACAACCCTCATTCTATAACGTTTCTATAGTTTCTTCATTTATTATCGGGCAACTTATAGGTAACGGGGATATGGGATATTCAACGCTGTGACACCAGAAGATGCAAATTTGCCAGTCCCAGAGGATCCTGGGAGAAGAGGCGGGTCAACTGAGGAAAAGTGGGAAGGACCTGATACCTGAAGGACCTGAAGGACCCCAGAACAGACACCTATGACTTATTCATACCCCAAACCCGAAAATGAAAGCCTCAGAAAAACCCTATGAGCTAGTAGTAATAATAATACAAACCCCAGTACAGACCCCAAATCACATCTGAACAAATACATATCCTAGACCAGACCCTCTAAATAAACAGCAGAATATAGACCCCAAACTACAGATAACAAGACCCGTCAGAGTCTCAGAGTCCGAAATAACTGCAGCCCCCGGATGAGATAATACAGTATTCAGACCGGACCCTGGAAACCACAGACCCAACAAAGGGAAACAAGGGAATGTTTGGGGTTTCCCTTTGTTTTTACCTTTTTCCCGCCCTTTTTACAAGACAAAGACCGATGCTCCCAGCATCCTCTGGGGCTATTTATCTATTTTGCATATTCTGTTTAATACGTTTGTGTCGTTTTATTTGCACTTTTATATTTTTTTAAGAAGGAAAACTCTAGACAGTTGTGGAGAATGAGAGTTATGATCCAATGAAGATGATGGGTGTAATGTATATAGAGTGACCTCTCCATAATGTATAACTCCCCCCCTCCGGGGACTATATATACTGATGGGGGAGGCCAGGGGGTCTGTGCTCGCTTCGGCAGCACATATACTAAAATTGGAACGATACAGAGAAGATTAGCATGGCCCCTGCGCAAGGATGACACGCAAATTCGTGAAGCGTTCCATATTTTACAGCATTGATGAGGAAAAAGCTTTAATCCAAAGTCTATACGGACTGACTGGAGAGGTACAAATGCTTAGGGTCTGTTCACATTGAGGATTGTGCTACAGATTTTCCATCACCCTCTTTGAAGTCTATAGGAGGCCATTGTGTCTGCCAGTTTCCACATGAAGTTACTCGCCCTATATCCCGAGCAGAATCAGCGAGGATTCCTCTCACAATATGGGGAATGCCAGACACATTGATAATTAATGCCAAGTGAATGCAGCCTTAACCCCTTCATGACCGTTGAATGACTTTTACAAAGATGTATCAGAAGAAGATTGCAGGACATCGGGTTCTGCTGGTACCGGGCCGTGTTCTCACAGCCAAACCCTGCCACTAACACCTGGGATCAGGATCATATCCCGGGTGTTTAACCCCATCACCCCCCTCCCTGCAGCAACGACCATGGCGTGCCAATGGTGTCGCACAGCAGTCGCGCAGAAGGACCCTAGGATTTCCTATAGGATAGCTGTCTTGATGGGTGTCTGTTAAAGATAATATTAAGCAGCATAGTACATTATATAAGAGTTCAGTCAGTGCCGTCTCACAAAGCAAATAAAAAACCCACAAAAAACGCCCACCCCCCCAAAAAAAACAAAAAACAAAAAGTAAAACGACACACATTTTGTACCTCCAAATTTGTACCAACCCAGACTACAAACCTACAATAGTTTTGATCCCGTATGGCAAAAAACGGGAAAAAAAAAGATGCCCAAATTTACATTTTTAACCCTTTACCGACATGTGACGGAATAGTATGTCACATGCCGTAATAGTATGCCACATGCCGGCCTCACAGGCTGAGCCCTCTCCATAGCCAGTAAGTCTTTGTTGCATATTGCAGCAAAGACTTATCGGTAACACCCACGGTCGGTGCTGGCAAAGCTTCGGGCGGCTTCAAAAAAATGGCAGCAAATGGGAGCCGCCATCTTGCCGAGGATTGTTTCTCCCCATGACGTCATCGAGGAGCGGCGATCTGTCGCCATGCTGAGTCTGTCTTGTTTTAACCCTTTCATTACAATGTGCCCTCAGCACATAGTAATGAATGAGGAGGAAAATCCCGATATACTGCCATACTGTAGTATGGCAGAACATGATGGGATAGATCAGACAACCTCTTGTTAAAGTACCCTAGGGAGTCTGAAAAAAAAAGTAAAAAAAAAAAAAATGATAATAAAAAAACCTAAAAGTTCTAATCACCCCCCTTTCCCTAGAGCTGATATAAATAATCAGTAAAAATCATAAATACATTAGGTATTGCTGTGTCAGAAAATGCCCGATCTATCAAAATAAAATAACGGGTTCTCACTGCGTTTAACCCCATAACAAAAAATTGCGGCCAGAGTCGAAAATGGCACTTTTTTGCCATTTCAAAAAATATTAAAAATTCTTTAAAAAGTGATCAAAAGGCTGTCATGGTAGCATTGAAAATGTCATCAAAAGTCGCAAAAAAATGACACCACCCACAGGTCCATACACAGAAATATGAAAAAGTTATTAGCGCCAGATGCAAAAATACTTTTTTTTTTTTGTACAGGAGGTTTTAATTTTTGTAAATGTATGAAAACATTATAAAACCTATACAAATTTGTAATCCCTGTTATCGTACTGACCCAAAGAATAAAGTAGACATGTTATTTGGGGCGCACAGTGAAATCCGTAAAATCCAAGCCCACAAGAAAATGGTGTAAATGTGGGTTTTTATTTACCAATTTCACTGCATTTGGAATTTTTTTCCCGCTTCCCAGTACATGGCATGGAATATTCAATACCATTACTATGAAGTGTAATTTGTTATGCAGAAAACAAGCCGTCACGCAGGTCTTTACATGGAAAAATAAAAAAAGTTATAGATTTTTGAAGGTGAGGAGTGAAAAATAGAAATGAAAAAACAAAACAGGGCTAGGTCGTTATGGGGTTAATTATCCATCACCACACAAAAAATTATCTTAATCAGGATCAAAAAACTTTATGATCCCCAAGTGTGTACAAATAAAATGTGCAGGTCTTTTAGCAAAAAATAAGACCTCAAACTAAGGCTATATTCACACGAATGTATGGGGGGCGTATATACGGCCGACGTATATATGGGCGATATACGTCCCCCATACATCACAATGGGCTCACGGCACCCAACAGGCGGGCAGCGGCCATCTGAATGTAGCCTAAGAAAAAAATCCCTTTTGATTTGGTGTGGCTGTAAAGTGTATTGACCTAGAGAACTTTTTAAAATGTTATTTAGGTTTGATGATAATGGCGGAATATTTTTATTAAAAAACCACGTCAGATTTGCGCTCTTTCTTTAAATCCGCTGTTTTGGTGGGAAAACTGGCATTAACGTGGAAAAAGAGTGCAGAGAAAGGGTTAAAATATCAACAATGAATTTCCCATCAACAAATCTGTGGCGCAAACCTCACACAAACGCACCCCAAGACCTCACATTTAGGCGGATGAGTTTGAAATACAATTTTGGGGAAAAGCCAGGGGCAGATGTGGCGCGCAGTTTGTGTACATGATACAGGGTCGCTCACATGACATGTAAAAACTTACTTTCTGAGGTAAAATCATGAGGTAAATAATGTATTATTGTACAAAATGGTGTCTATCGCAAAACCGTAACGATTTATTACCTAAATAATGAAAAAACTGTATGAAGCACGGTGCCGACATGAGAAATTGGTGCAAAATATGTTACAGTCTCGCTCACATGACGTGTAAAAACCTACTTTCTGAGGTAAAATCTTGAGGTAAATAATGTATTATTGTACAAAATGGTGTCTATAGCAAAAACTTAGCGATTTATTACCTTAATAATGAAAAAAACTGTATGAAGGACGGCGCAGACACGAGAAATTGGTGCAAAATATGGAACGCTTCACGAATTTGCGTGTCATCCTTGCGCAGGGGCCATGCTAATCTTCTCTGTATCGTTCCAATTTTAGTATATGTGCTGCCGAAGCGAGCACAGACCCCTGGCCTCCCCCATCAGTATATATAGTCCCCGGAGGGGGGGAGTTATACATTATGGAGAGATCTTCTTCAGGATTTACACCAGGAACCTATAATATATGACAACCCTCATTCTATAACGTTTCTATAGTTTCTTCATTTATTATCGGGCAACTTATAGGTAACGGGGATATGGGATATTCAACGCTGTGACACCAGAAGATGCAAATTTGCCAGTCCCAGAGGATCCTGGGAGAAGAGGCGGGTCAATTGAGGAAAAGTGGGAAGGACCTGATACCTGAAGGACCTGAAGGACCCCAGAACAGACACCTATGACTTATTCATACCCCAAACCCGAAAATGAAAGCCTCAGAAAAACCCTATGAGCTAATAGTAATAATAATACAAACCCCAGTACAGACCCCAAATCACATCTGAACAAATACATATCCTAGACCAGACCCTCTAAATAAACAGCAGAATATAGACCCCAAACTACAGATAACAAGACCCGTCAGAGTCTCAGAGTCCGAAATAACTGCAGCCCCCGGATGAGATAATACAGTATTCAGACCGGACCCTGGAAACCACAGACCCAACAAAGGGAAACAAGGGAATGTTTGGGGTTTCCCTTTGTTTTTACCTTTTTCCCGCCCTTTTTACAAGACAAAGACCGGTGCTCCCAGCATCCTCTGGGGCTATTTATCTATTTTGCATATTCTGTTTAATACGTTTGTGTCGTTTTATTTGCACTTTTATATTTTTTTAAGAAGGAAAACTCTAGACAGTTGTGGAGAATGAGAGTTATGATCCAATGAAGATGATGGGTGTAATGTATATAGAGTGACCTCTCCATAATGTATAACTCCCCCCCTCCGGGGACTATATATACTGATGGGGGAGGCCAGGGGTCTGTGCTCGCTTCGGCAGCACATATACTAAAATTGGAACGATACAGAGAAGATTAGCATGGCCCCTGCGCAAGGATGACACGCAAATTCGTGAAGCGTTCCATATTTTACAGCATTGATGAGGAAAAAGCTTTAATCCAAAGTCTATACGGACTGACTGGAGATGTACAAATGCTTAGGGTCTGTTCACATTGAGGATTGTGCTACAGATTTTCCATCACCCTCTTTGAAGTCTATAGGAGGCCATTGTGTCTGCCAGTTTCCACATGAAGTTACTCGCCCTATATCCCGAGCAGAATCAGCGAGGATTCCTCTCACAATATGGGGAATGCCAGACACATTGATAATTAATGCCAAGTGAATGCAGCCTTAACCCCTTCATGACCGCCGTGATGACTTTTACAAAGATGTATCAGAAGAAGATTGCAGGACATCGGGTTCTGCTGGTACCGGGCCGTGTTCTCACAGCCAAACCCTGCCACTAACACCTGGGATCAGGATCATTTCCCGGGTGTTTAACCCCATCACCCCCCTCCCTGCAGCAACGACCATGGCGTGCCAATGGTGTCGCGCAGCAGTCGCGCAGAAGGACCCTAGGATTTCCTATAGGATAGCTGTCTTGATGGGTGTCTGTTAAAGATAATATTAAGCAGCATAGTACATTATATAAGAGTTCAGTCAGTGCCCTCTCACAAAGCAAATAAAAAAACCCACAAAAAACGCCCACCCCCCCCAAAAAAACAAAAAACAAAAAGTAAAACCACACACATTTTGTACCTCCAAATTTGTACCAACCCAGACTACAAACCTACAATAGTTTTGATCCCGTATGGCAAAAAACGGGGAAAAGAAAGATGCCCAAATTTACATTTTTAACTCTTTACCGACATGTGACGGAATAGTATGTCACATGCCGTAATAGTATGCCACATGCCGGCCTCACAGGCTGAGCCCTCTCCATAGCCAGTAAGTCTTTGTTGCATATTGCAGCAAAGACTTATCGGTAACACCCACGGTCGGTGCTGGCAAAGCTTCGGGCGGCTTCAAAAAAATGGCAGCAAATGGGAGCCGCCATCTTGCCGAGGATTGTTTCTCCCCATGACGTCATCGAGGAGCGGCGATCTGTCGCCATGCTGAGTCTGTCTTGTTTTAACCCTTTCATTACAATGTGCCCTCAGCACATAGTAATGAATGAGGAGGAAAATCCCGATATACTGCCATACTGTAGTATGGCAGAACATGATGGGATAGATCAGACAACCTCTTGTTAAAGTACCCTAGGGAGTCTGAAAAAAAAAGTAAAAAAAAAAAAATGATAATAAAAAAACCTAAAAGTTCTAATCACCCCCCTTTCCCTAGAGCTGATATAAATAATCAGTAAAAATCATAAATACATTAGGTATTGCTGTGTCAGAAAATGCCCGATCTATCAAAATAAAATAACGGGTTCTCACTGCGTTTAACCCCATAACAAAAAATTGCGGCCAGAGTCGAAAATGGCACTTTTTTGCCATTTCAAAAAATATTAAAAATTCTTTAAAAAGTGATCAAAAGGCTGTCATGGTAGCATTGAAAATGTCATCAAAAGTCGCAAAAAAATGACACCACCCACAGGTCCATACACAGAAATATGAAAAAGTTATTAGCGCCAGATGCAAAAATACTTTTTTTTTTTTGTACAGGAGGTTTTAATTTTTGTAAATGTATGAAAACATTATAAAACCTATACAAATTTGTAATCCCTGTTATCGTACTGACCCAAAGAATAAAGTAGACATGTTATTTGGGGCGCACAGTGAAATCCGTAAAATCCAAGCCCACAAGAAAATGGTGTAAATGTGGGTTTTTATTTACCAATTTCACTGCATTTGGAATTTTTTTCCCGCTTCCCAGTACATGGCATGGAATATTCAATACCATTACTATGAAGTGTAATTTGTTATGCAGAAAACAAGCCGTCACGCAGGTCTTTACATGGAAAAATAAAAAAAGTTATAGATTTTTGAAGGTGAGGAGTGAAAAATAGAAATGAAAAAACAAAACAGGGCTAGGTCGTTATGGGGTTAATTATCCATCACCACACAAAAAATTATCTTAATCAGGATCAAAAAACTTTATGATCCCCAAGTGTGTACAAATAAAATGTGCAGGTCTTTTAGCAAAAAATAAGACCTCAAACTAAGGCTATATTCACACGAATGTATGGGGGGCGTATATACGGCCGACGTATATATGGGCGATATACGTCCCCCATACATCACAATGGGCTCACGGCACCCAACAGGCGGGCAGCGGCCATCTGAATGTAGCCTAAGAAAAAAATCCCTTTTGATTTGGTGTGGCTGTAAAGTGTATTGACCTAGAGAACTTTTTAAAATGTTATTTAGGTTTGATGATAATGGCGGAATATTTTTATTAAAAAACCACGTCAGATTTGCGCTCTTTCTTTAAATCCGCTGTTTTGGTGGGAAAACTGGCATTAACGTGGAAAAAGAGTGCAGAGAAAGGGTTAAAATATCAACAATGAATTTCCCATCAACAAATCTGTGGCGCAAACCTCACACAAACGCACCCCAAGACCTCACATTTAGGCGGATGAGTTTGAAATACAATTTTGGGGAAAAGCCAGGGGCAGATGTGGCGCGCAGTTTGTGTACATGATACAGGGTCGCTCACATGACATGTAAAAACTTACTTTCTGAGGTAAAATCATGAGGTAAATAATGTATTATTGTACAAAATGGTGTCTATCGCAAAACCGTAACGATTTATTACCTAAATAATGAAAAAACTGTATGAAGCACGGTGCCGACATGAGAAATTGGTGCAAAATATGTTACAGTCTCGCTCACATGACGTGTAAAAACCTACTTTCTGAGGTAAAATCTTGAGGTAAATAATGTATTATTGTACAAAATGGTGTCTATAGCAAAAACTTAGCGATTTATTACCTTAATAATGAAAAAAACTGTATGAAGGACGGCGCAGACACGAGAAATTGGTGCAAAATATGGAACGCTTCACGAATTTGCGTGTCATCCTTGCACAGGGGCCATGCTAATCTTCTCTGTATCGTTCCAATTTTAGTATATGTGCTGCCGAAGCGAGCACAGACCCCTGGCCTCCCCCATCAGTATATATAGTCCCCGGAGGGGGGGAGTTATACATTATGGAGAGATCTTCTTCAGGATTTACACCAGGAACCTATAATATATGACAACCCTCATTCTATAACGTTTCTATAGTTTCTTCATTTATTATCGGGCAACTTATAGGTAACGGGGATATGGGATATTCAACGCTGTGACACCAGAAGATGCAAATTTGCCAGTCCCAGAGGATCCTGGGAGAAGAGGCGGGTCAATTGAGGAAAAGTGGGAAGGACCTGATACCTGAAGGACCTGAAGGACCCCAGAACAGACACCTATGACTTATTCATACCCCAAACCCGAAAATGAAAGCCTCAGAAAAACCCTATGAGCTAATAGTAATAATAATACAAACCCCAGTACAGACCCCAAATCACATCTGAACAAATACATATCCTAGACCAGACCCTCTAAATAAACAGCAGAATATAGACCCCAAACTACAGATAACAAGACCCGTCAGAGTCTCAGAGTCCGAAATAACTGCAGCCCCCGGATGAGATAATACAGTATTCAGACCGGACCCTGGAAACCACAGACCCAACAAAGGGAAACAAGGGAATGTTTGGGGTTTCCCTTTGTTTTTACCTTTTTCCCGCCCTTTTTACAAGACAAAGACCGGTGCTCCCAGCATCCTCTGGGGCTATTTATCTATTTTGCATATTCTGTTTAATACGTTTGTGTCGTTTTATTTGCACTTTTATATTTTTTTAAGAAGGAAAACTCTAGACAGTTGTGGAGAATGAGAGTTATGATCCAATGAAGATGATGGGTGTAATGTATATAGAGTGACCTCTCCATAATGTATAACTCCCCCCCTCCGGGGACTATATATACTGATGGGGGAGGCCAGGGGTCTGTGCTCGCTTCGGCAGCACATATACTAAAATTGGAACGATACAGAGAAGATTAGCATGGCCCCTGCGCAAGGATGACACGCAAATTCGTGAAGCGTTCCATATTTTACAGCATTGATGAGGAAAAAGCTTTAATCCAAAGTCTATACGGACTGACTGGAGATGTACAAATGCTTAGGGTCTGTTCACATTGAGGATTGTGCTACAGATTTTCCATCACCCTCTTTGAAGTCTATAGGAGGCCATTGTGTCTGCCAGTTTCCACATGAAGTTACTCGCCCTATATCCCGAGCAGAATCAGCGAGGATTCCTCTCACAATATGGGGAATGCCAGACACATTGATAATTAATGCCAAGTGAATGCAGCCTTAACCCCTTCATGACCGCCGTAATGACTTTTACAAAGATGTATCAGAAGAAGATTGCAGGACATCGGGTTCTGCTGGTACCGGGCCGTGTTCTCACAGCCAAACCCTGCCACTAACACCTGGGATCAGGATCATTTCCCGGGTGTTTAACCCCATCACCCCCCTCCCTGCAGCAACGACCATGGCGTGCCAATGGTGTCGCGCAGCAGTCGCGCAGAAGGACCCTAGGATTTCCTATAGGATAGCTGTCTTGATGGGTGTCTGTTAAAGATAATATTAAGCAGCATAGTACATTATATAAGAGTTCAGTCAGTGCCCTCTCACAAAGCAAATAAAAAAACCCACAAAAAACGCCCACCCCCCCCAAAAAAACAAAAAACAAAAAGTAAAACCACACACATTTTGTACCTCCAAATTTGTACCAACCCAGACTACAAACCTACAATAGTTTTGATCCCGTATGGCAAAAAACGGGGAAAAAAAAGATGCCCAAATTTACATTTTTAACTCTTTACCGACATGTGACGGAATAGTATGTCACATGCCGTAATAGTATGCCACATGCCGGCCTCACAGGCTGAGCCCTCTCCATAGCCAGTAAGTCTTTGTTGCATATTGCAGCAAAGACTTATCGGTAACACCCACGGTCGGTGCTGGCAAAGCTTCGGGCGGCTTCAAAAAAATGGCAGCAAATGGGAGCCGCCATCTTGCCGAGGATTGTTTCTCCCCATGACGTCATCGAGGAGCGGCGATCTGTCGCCATGCTGAGTCTGTCTTGTTTTAACCCTTTCATTACAATGTGCCCTCAGCACATAGTAATGAATGAGGAGGAAAATCCCGATATACTGCCATACTGTAGTATGGCAGAACATGATGGGATAGATCAGACAACCTCTTGTTAAAGTACCCTAGGGAGTCTGAAAAAAAAAGTAAAAAAAAAAAAATGATAATAAAAAAACCTAAAAGTTCTAATCACCCCCCTTTCCCTAGAGCTGATATAAATAATCAGTAAAAATCATAAATACATTAGGTATTGCTGTGTCAGAAAATGCCCGATCTATCAAAATAAAATAACGGGTTCTCACTGCGTTTAACCCCATAACAAAAAATTGCGGCCAGAGTCGAAAATGGCACTTTTTTGCCATTTCAAAAAATATTAAAAATTCTTTAAAAAGTGATCAAAAGGCTGTCATGGTAGCATTGAAAATGTCATCAAAAGTCGCAAAAAAATGACACCACCCACAGGTCCATACACAGAAATATGAAAAAGTTATTAGCGCCAGATGCAAAAATACTTTTTTTTTTTTGTACAGGAGGTTTTAATTTTTGTAAATGTATGAAAACATTATAAAACCTATACAAATTTGTAATCCCTGTTATCGTACGGACCCAAAGAATAAAGTAGACATGTTATTTGGGGCGCACAGTGAAATCCGTAAAATCCAAGCCCACAAGAAAATGGTGTAAATGTGGGTTTTTATTTACCAATTTCACTGCATTTGGAATTTTTTTCCCGCTTCCCAGTACATGGCATGGAATATTCAATACCATTACTATGAAGTGTAATTTGTTATGCAGAAAACAAGCCGTCACGCAGGTCTTTACATGGAAAAATAAAAAAAGTTATAGATTTTTGAAGGTGAGGAGTGAAAAATAGAAATGAAAAAACAAAACAGGGCTAGGTCGTTATGGGGTTAATTATCCATCACCACACAAAAAATTATCTTAATCAGGATCAAAAAACTTTATGATCCCCAAGTGTGTACAAATAAAATGTGCAGGTCTTTTAGCAAAAAATAAGACCTCAAACTAAGGCTATATTCACACGAATGTATGGGGGGCGTATATACGGCCGACGTATATATGGGCGATATACGTCCCCCATACATCACAATGGGCTCACGGCACCCAACAGGCGGGCAGCGGCCATCTGAATGTAGCCTAAGAAAAAAATCCCTTTTGATTTGGTGTGGCTGTAAAGTGTATTGACCTAGAGAACTTTTTAAAATGTTATTTAGGTTTGATGATAATGGCGGAATATTTTTATTAAAAAACCACGTCAGATTTGCGCTCTTTCTTTAAATCCGCTGTTTTGGTGGGAAAACTGGCATTAACGTGGAAAAAGAGTGCAGAGAAAGGGTTAAAATATCAACAATGAATTTCCCATCAACAAATCTGTGGCGCAAACCTCACACAAACGCACCCCAAGACCTCACATTTAGGCGGATGAGTTTGAAATACAATTTTGGGGAAAAGCCAGGGGCAGATGTGGCGCGCAGTTTGTGTACATGATACAGGGTCGCTCACATGACATGTAAAAACTTACTTTCTGAGGTAAAATCATGAGGTAAATAATGTATTATTGTACAAAATGGTGTCTATCGCAAAACCGTAACGATTTATTACCTAAATAATGAAAAAACTGTATGAAGCACGGTGCCGACATGAGAAATTGGTGCAAAATATGTTACAGTCTCGCTCACATGATGTGTAAAAACCTACTTTCTGAGGTAAAATCTTGAGGTAAATAATGTATTATTGTACAAAATGGTGTCTATAGCAAAAACTTAGCGATTTATTACCTTAATAATGAAAAAAACTGTATGAAGGACGGCGCAGACACGAGAAATTGGTGCAAAATATGGAACGCTTCACGAATTTGCGTGTCATCCTTGCGCAGGGGCCATGCTAATCTTCTCTGTATCGTTCCAATTTTAGTATATGTGCTGCCGAAGCGAGCACAGACCCCTGGCCTCCCCCATCAGTATATATAGTCCCCGGAGGGGGGGAGTTATACATTATGGAGAGATCTTCTTCAGGATTTACACCAGGAACCTATAATATATGACAACCCTCATTCTATAACGTTTCTATAGTTTCTTCATTTATTATCGGGCAACTTATAGGTAACGGGGATATGGGATATTCAACGCTGTGACACCAGAAGATGCAAATTTGCCAGTCCCAGAGGATCCTGGGAGAAGAGGCGGGTCAATTGAGGAAAAGTGGGAAGGACCTGATACCTGAAGGACCTGAAGGACCCCAGAACAGACACCTATGACTTATTCATACCCCAAACCCGAAAATGAAAGCCTCAGAAAAACCCTATGAGCTAGTAGTAATAATAATACAAACCCCAGTACAGACCCCAAATCACATCTGAACAAATACATATCCTAGACCAGACCCTCTAAATAAACAGCAGAATATAGACCCCAAACTACAGATAACAAGACCCGTCAGAGTCTCAGAGTCCGAAATAACTGCAGCCCCCGGATGAGATAACACAGTATTCAGACCGGACCCTGGAAACCACAGACCCAACAAAGGGAAACAAGGGAATGTTTGGGGTTTCCCTTTGTTTTTACCTTTTTCCCGCCCTTTTTACAAGACAAAGACCGGTGCTCCCAGCATCCTCTGGGGCTATTTATCTATTTTGCATATTTTGTTTAATACGTTTGTGTCGTTTTATTTGCACTTTTATATTTTTTTAAGAAGGAAAACTCTAGACAGTTGTGGAGAATGAGAGTTATGATCCAATGAAGATGATGGGTGTAATGTATATAGAGTGACCTCTCCATAATGTATAACTCCCCCCCTCCGGGGACTATATATACTGATGGGGGAGGCCAGGGGTCTGTGCTCGCTTCGGCAGCACATATACTAAAATTGGAACGATACAGAGAAGATTAGCATGGCCCCTGCGCAAGGATGACACGCAAATTCGTGAAGCGTTCCATATTTTACAGCATTGATGAGGAAAAAGCTTTAATCCAAAGTCTATACGGACTGACTGGAGATGTACAAATGCTTAGGGTCTGTTCACATTGAGGATTGTGCTACAGATTTTCCATCACCCTCTTTGAAGTCTATAGGAGGCCATTGTGTCTGCCAGTTTCCACATGAAGTTACTCGCCCTATATCCCGAGCAGAATCAGCGAGGATTCCTCTCACAATATGGGGAATGCCAGACACATTGATAATTAATGCCAAGTGAATGCAGCCTTAACCCCTTCATGACCGCCGTAATGACTTTTACAAAGATGTATCAGAAGAAGATTGCAGGACATCGGGTTCTGCTGGTACCGGGCCGTGTTCTCACAGCCAAACCCTGCCACTAACACCTGGGATCAGGATCATTTCCCGGGTGTTTAACCCCATCACCCCCCTCCCTGCAGCAACGACCATGGCGTGCCAATGGTGTCGCGCAGCAGTCGCGCAGAAGGACCCTAGGATTTCCTATAGGATAGCTGTCTTGATGGGTGTCTGTTAAAGATAATATTAAGCAGCATAGTACATTATATAAGAGTTCAGTCAGTGCCCTCTCACAAAGCAAATAAAAAAACCCACAAAAAACGCCCACCCCCCCCAAAAAAACAAAAAACAAAAAGTACAACCACACACATTTTGTACCTCCAAATTTGTACCAACCCAGACTACAAACCTACAATAGTTTTGATCCCGTATGGCAAAAAACGGGGAAAAAAAAGATGCCCAAATTTACATTTTTAACTCTTTACCGACATGTGACGGAATAGTATGTCACATGCCGTAATAGTATGCCACATGCCGGCCTCACAGGCTGAGCCCTCTCCATAGCCAGTAAGTCTTTGTTGCATATTGCAGCAAAGACTTATCGGTAACACCCACGGTCGGTGCTGGCAAAGCTTCGGGCGGCTTCAAAAAAATGGCAGCAAATGGGAGCCGCCATCTTGCCGAGGATTGTTTCTCCCCATGACGTCATCGAGGAGCGGCGATCTGTCGCCATGCTGAGTCTGTCTTGTTTTAACCCTTTCATTACAATGTGCCCTCAGCACATAGTAATGAATGAGGAGGAAAATCCCGATATACTGCCATACTGTAGTATGGCAGAACATGATGGGATAGATCAGACAACCTCTTGTTAAAGTACCCTAGGGAGTCTGAAAAAAAAAGTAAAAAAAAAAAAATGATAATAAAAAAACCTAAAAGTTCTAATCACCCCCCTTTCCCTAGAGCTGATATAAATAATCAGTAAAAATCATAAATACATTAGGTATTGCTGTGTCAGAAAATGCCCGATCTATCAAAATAAAATAACGGGTTCTCACTGCGTTTAACCCCATAACAAAAAATTGCGGCCAGAGTCGAAAATGGCACTTTTTTGCCATTTCAAAAAATATTAAAAATTCTTTAAAAAGTGATCAAAAGGCTGTCATGGTAGCATTGAAAATGTCATCAAAAGTCGCAAAAAAATGACACCACCCACAGGTCCATACACAGAAATATGAAAAAGTTATTAGCGCCAGATGCAAAAATACTTTTTTTTTTTGTACAGGAGGTTTTAATTTTTGTAAATGTATGAAAACATTATAAAACCTATACAAATTTGTAATCCCTGTTATCGTACTGACCCAAAGAATAAAGTAGACATGTTATTTGGGGCGCACAGTGAAATCCGTAAAATCCAAGCCCACAAGAAAATGGTGTAAATGTGGGTTTTTATTTACCAATTTCACTGCATTTGGAATTTTTTTCCCGCTTCCCAGTACATGGCATGGAATATTCAATACCATTACTATGAAGTGTAATTTGTTATGCAGAAAACAAGCCGTCACGCAGGTCTTTACATGGAAAAATAAAAAAAGTTATAGATTTTTGAAGGTGAGGAGTGAAAAATAGAAATGAAAAAACAAAACAGGGCTAGGTCGTTATGGGGTTAATTATCCATCACCACACAAAAAATTATCTTAATCAGGATCAAAAAACTTTATGATCCCCAAGTGTGTACAAATAAAATGTGCAGGTCTTTTAGCAAAAAATAAGACCTCAAACTAAGGCTATATTCACATGAATGTATGGGGGGCGTATATACGGCCGACGTATATATGGGCGATATACGTCCCCCATACATCACAATGGGCTCACGGCACCCAACAGGCGGGCAGCGGCCATCTGAATGTAGCCTAAGAAAAAAATCCCTTTTGATTTGGTGTGGCTGTAAAGTGTATTGACCTAGAGAACTTTTTAAAATGTTATTTAGGTTTGATGATAATGGCGGAATATTTTTATTAAAAAACCACGTCAGATTTG
Source organism: Engystomops pustulosus (assembly GCF_040894005.1). Taxonomy (NCBI): domain Eukaryota; kingdom Metazoa; phylum Chordata; class Amphibia; order Anura; family Leptodactylidae; genus Engystomops; species Engystomops pustulosus. The sequence continues at coordinate 179,282,675 of NC_092416.1, read as the reverse complement.
CGCTCTTTCTTTAAATCCGCTGTTTTGGTGGGAAAACTGGCATTAACGTGGAAAAAGAGTGCAGAGAAAGGGTTAAAATATCAACAATGAATTTCCCATCAACAAATCTGTGGCGCAAACCTCACACAAACGCACCCCAAGACCTCACATTTAGGCGGATGAGTTTGAAATACAATTTTGGGGAAAAGCCAGGGGCAGATGTGGCGCGCAGTTTGTGTACATGATACAGGGTCGCTCACATGACATGTAAAAACTTACTTTCTGAGGTAAAATCATGAGGTAAATAATGTATTATTGTACAAAATGGTGTCTATCGCAAAACCGTAACGATTTATTACCTAAATAATGAAAAAACTGTATGAAGCACGGTGCCGACATGAGAAATTGGTGCAAAATATGTTACAGTCTCGCTCACATGATGTGTAAAAACCTACTTTCTGAGGTAAAATCTTGAGGTAAATAATGTATTATTGTACAAAATGGTGTCTATAGCAAAAACTTAGCGATTTATTACCTTAATAATGAAAAAAACTGTATGAAGGACGGCGCAGACACGAGAAATTGGTGCAAAATATGGAACGCTTCACGAATTTGCGTGTCATCCTTGCGCAGGGGCCATGCTAATCTTCTCTGTATCGTTCCAATTTTAGTATATGTGCTGCCGAAGCGAGCACAGACCCCTGGCCTCCCCCATCAGTATATATAGTCCCCGGAGGGGGGGAGTTATACATTATGGAGAGATCTTCTTCAGGATTTACACCAGGAACCTATAATATATGACAACCCTCATTCTATAACGTTTCTATAGTTTCTTCATTTATTATCGGGCAACTTATAGGTAACGGGGATATGGGATATTCAACGCTGTGACACCAGAAGATGCAAATTTGCCAGTCCCAGAGGATCCTGGGAGAAGAGGCGGGTCAATTGAGGAAAAGTGGGAAGGACCTGATACCTGAAGGACCTGAAGGACCCCAGAACAGACACCTATGACTTATTCATACCCCAAACCCGAAAATGAAAGCCTCAGAAAAACCCTATGAGCTAGTAGTAATAATAATACAAACCCCAGTACAGACCCCAAATCACATCTGAACAAATACATATCCTAGACCAGACCCTCTAAATAAACAGCAGAATATAGACCCCAAACTACAGATAACAAGACCCGTCAGAGTCTCAGAGTCCGAAATAACTGCAGCCCCCGGATGAGATAATACAGTATTCAGACCGGACCCTGGAAACCACAGACCCAACAAAGGGAAACAAGGGAATGTTTGGGGTTTCCCTTTGTTTTTACCTTTTTCCCGCCCTTTTTACAAGACAAAGACCGGTGCTCCCAGCATCCTCTGGGGCTATTTATCTATTTTGCATATTCTGTTTAATACGTTTGTGTCGTTTTATTTGCACTTTTATATTTTTTTAAGAAGGAAAACTCTAGACAGTTGTGGAGAATGAGAGTTATGATTCAATGAAGATGATGGGTGTAATGTATATAGAGTGACCTCTCCATAATGTATAACTCCCCCCCTCCGGGGACTATATATACTGATGGGGGAGGCCAGGGGTCTGTGCTCGCTTCGGCAGCACATATACTAAAATTGGAACGATACAGAGAAGATTAGCATGGCCCCTGCGCAAGGATGACACGCAAATTCGTGAAGCGTTCCATATTTTACAGCATTGATGAGGAAAAAGCTTTAATCCAAAGTCTATACGGACTGACTGGAGATGTACAAATGCTTAGGGTCTGTTCACATTGAGGATTGTGCTACAGATTTTCCATCACCCTCTTTGAAGTCTATAGGAGGCCATTGTGTCTGCCAGTTTCCACATGAAGTTACTCGCCCTATATCCCGAGCAGAATCAGCGAGGATTCCTCTCACAATATGGGGAATGCCAGACACATTGATAATTAATGCCAAGTGAATGCAGCCTTAACCCCTTCATGACCGCCGTAATGACTTTTACAAAGATGTATCAGAAGAAGATTGCAGGACATCGGGTTCTGCTGGTACCGGGCCGTGTTCTCACAGCCAAACCATGCCACTAACACCTGGGATCAGGATCATTTCCCGGGTGTTTAACCCCATCACCCCCCTCCCTGCAGCAACGACCATGGCGTGCCAATGGTGTCGC